>NC_138342.1:165069053-165519053 GCF_046562875.1 Panthera onca | reverse complement strand
AGTAAAGGAAGGGGCCATTATGTGTCGGGATTGGCAGAGTCTACACTGGGTGCAAAGGGCAAAACAAATGAGTCCTGGGCCAGGGAAACTAGAATCTAATAGCAATTAACATGATGAATGGAAAGTCAATAAGAATAATGGTAAACTTCCAGATAAGAAAAGTGATCAGCCTTTGAAAGACTCAGCTGTTCATAAACTCCAAAAGGCAAGAAGCCACAGACCTAACAAGTCTGCCACTTCAGCTACGGGGCTTGATACATGTCCACGTTCACAGCAGTTCTCAGCACAGAAGTGTCTCTTTGCATGCCAACTGTGATAACCTTCCCATGATATCCATGTCTTAATAGGATTCTAATTAGGAAAACACCGGAGGGACCAGGAAATCACTGAGCTTTCTAGCCAAAGCTAGAGAATGTTGCACTCCTCCCCACACATCTTGCCCTATGCATGTCTTCTACCTGCATGTTCATTTGTATACTTTATCGTATCCTTTTATATTAACCCAGTAATCTAGTAAGCAAAACGTTTTCCTTCAGGTTTTAGACTGGAACACTAGCTCAGAGAAAGAAACGAGAAAGGATGAAAACTCACATTTCAAGATATACTGCAACAAATGTGAATAAATATTGATATTCATCTTAGATCCAAAATTCTCCATACCACGTACTTCTCAAGAGATACTCCCTCACTTCAACAGATACAGTATGCACAAAAACTATGATTAACATACTATAGACATTTCAAATATTCCCACTGATACCCAGCACATTAATGCTGGGTTAGATCAAAATTCTACCTTTGTGACGAGAACTTCTCAAAATTTCTTTGCTGAAAAACTTTTAATTTTGTTTGTATTAAATGATATTTTGAAGATGAGTCAAGAAAAGGAAATGAACCCACTACTGTCTCCATGGTGTCTTAAGGAAAATCATCTATAATTCAAAAGGGCATGAGGAGCCAGGGAAAGAGCATAAATAATTTCTGGGGCTATAAAATTACTTTCCTCGGGCCTACCAAGATACAACAAAAACAGTAGTCATAATTATTAACATTTATTGTGTCAGGCAGAGCTATAAAAGCAATATATTACCTGTGTTAATACATATATTCCTGCAACAACCCCAGGAGATATTAATAATGTCCATTTTACAGATAAGAGAAACTTGAGGAGCAGAGGGGGAAAGCACCCTGCTGACATGACACACTTAATTGCTTCAGCTGAGATTGAAATCAGGCAGCCTGACTCCAAAGCCAAACTTACAAGAGAAGATAGCACAGGGGTAGGATTGTCTAATAAATGTTCCACTTTGTTAGATAATAGAAAATACATGTATTGGTCTCTATCCCTGGTTCCTGGCACCCTTGTAAATTCCTATGTGATAGGAGTGTCTTTTATTTATTTTTTAATGTTTATTTATTTTTGGAGCAGGGATGGGCAGAGAGACAGGGAGACACAGAATCTGAAGCAAGCTCTAGACTCTGAGCTGTCAGCACAGAGCCCAACACGGGGCTTGAACTCCCAAACCATGAGATCATGACCTGAGCCAAAGTCAGACACTCAACCCACTGAGCCACTCAGGCGCCCCTGTCTTTTGTTTTAGTGAGGTGACTCTGGATGGGCTCCTGGATGAGGGGTGGTCACCAGAAAGACCAAGCCATGATTAGAAGCTTAGAATTTTCAGGCTGCCCCCATTCTCTTGAGAAGAGAGAAAAGCTGAAAATGGAATTAATGATTAATCATGCCTATGCAAAGAAGCCTCCATAAAAATTCCCAAAGTACATGGGTTCAGGGAGCTTCTGGGTTGGTAAACTGGTGGAGGTGCAGGGAGAGTGGGGTGCCCACAGAGAGCAGGGAAGCTCTGCACTCCTCCCCACACACCTTGCCCTATGCATGTCTTCTACCTGCATGTTCATTTGTATACTTTATCGTATCCCTTTATATTAACCCAGTAATCTAGTAAGTAAAACGTTTTCCTGAGTTCTGTGAGCTCCTCTAGCAAGTTAATCAAACCCAAGGATAGCTGGTCAGTCAGCAGCACAGATGATAATCTGAGCTTGTGACTGTCATCTGAAGGTGGGGGGCGCAGTCTTGTGGGACTGCGCCCTTAACCTGTGAGATCTGATGCTATCTCTGGGTAGATAGTGTCAGAATTGAGCTGAACTGTAGGACACCCACCTGGTATCAGAGATCTATGTGTTGGATGTGTGGGGAAACCCCTCACATAACACAGTTGAACTGGGTTTAGAACCACAAGTCACAGCAGAATTGGAGGGTTCACATTTTACAGAGTAGGATTATTGAAAATGAATTATAAGCAGTTATGATTATGAATAAACATGTCCAAGAAGAAACAATGGCCTCCACGTGAAGGGCAGGAGATGTATCTCCTACAGGTACAGTATGAAGATGAGAGATGGAAAAGCCAGGTCACTTAAGACAAGCTAATGGCAGAGTGGTGTGAATCACAGTGGGACAAGGATATCCTTGGAAGAAAAGGAAGACTGACCATGTGGGAAAAATAAGATGATTACTAAAATAGAAATGGCAAATGCACAGTGAAATTAGCTTTCTACTTTAAAGATTCAAATAGAAATACAGAGATATGGAGGAATACAAGTCCCGTATTAAATCATCACTGTCAGAAATTTATTGAATAGACAGTGATTATTTTTATGTGTTCAGACCTTAAATTCCTAGTCTCTCTCCCAGAGGAAAAATCAGATAAGCAAAAGTTCACTCATCGCTCTGCAGAGCCATTCTTTCCTTCGGTCTCAAAGGAAACATTCTCTTTCCTCTTGGGCAAGGCCAATCTCTCAACCTGTGCTCTTGTTCCTACACCCTCTGTGAATTCATTTATTCATTCAACAAACATTATTTGTCTGTGTCTGCACACCAAGCATCCTGCTCAGTAGTAGGGCCACAAAGTGATATGAGAAATGGTCCCTCATCTCAGTCCAGTGAGGGACCCAGAAACCTTAGCATCAAGTGTCCTGTCTTGTATTTTCACTTTCCCTAGCCCTATTGAACAGAGTTGAGTATCTCCAATTTCAAATTAAAAGCAAAACAAAACGAAAACTCCTCCCATCTTTTTGCAAGGAACCTTTCACTTGGAAAGCCGAGCTGAGTTGCTATCAATCCACTTGTGTTGATTCATTTACACACATTTCCAAGACCTAGGAGTTCTCACTGTAGCCTCTGTCCACAACTTGAATCACACAAACAGAAGTGAAATTCTGCTCCAAGCTCAGAAAATGACCACTTGCCTCCATGGACTAATTACCACATGGGCCAGCTGCCTTCACAGACCATCTGTTCTCTTGATGTCCCCAAAATATCTCTCTAACTTCTGGGATTCGAGGATAAGAGCCAACCCCGTTCAGAAGCCATTCCTGATCAATAGCCTTGCTCTTCCATCTGACTTTCCTGCTCCTCTTTAAATAGCACATGGAACATGACTAATTTAGACATTCTAAATATATGGTGCATAATACAGACCGAGCTACAGATGGAAGGCCACATATGAGAGGCTGCTACAGCTCACACTAGTTTTTACAAACTGACTGCAAAACATATTTTTGGGAAAGAAGGGAAAAGGGAGAGACAGGCTAAAAAAAAAGGCACCATCAACAGTAGGGTCTTTTTGGAATAAAAAGAAGAAGAGGTGTTTTGTTCTCTTCCTCTTGCCATTTAAAATTCCCATTCCTCTCCTGGGAGCACTAAGAGAATTTTAAAAAAAGAGAGCATTTATTAGAGAGCAATGGAAGATGCCATGAAGAAAGGGACTCAGACAGAGACCACCTGAGCAGCTGGCCAGGTTAGGGGAGAACAGGTTCTGCCAAACCTGTCTGGGGGCAGAACTAACTGATGAGGGCAAATCTACACCCACTTGGAGCTTTATGCTGTACTGTTCCCTCTGGCACAGGGAGGGAACATTGATCATGATGAAGGCAGAAATGGGACTCAGGACACAAAGAAGCTGTGCTGGAATTTCCTCCAAGAGGCTGATAATCACTTTCCTAAAAACAACTCTCGCCTTTGCAGGGTGGCTGCTACCTCCAGCCTTCGTATTTAGGGTAAAGATCTGTCAAGGCTGAGAAAGTGACCTACAATTTTTTTTCTTCTTCATTCTCCAGATGGACGAGGAACCAAGAAGGAAGTATACTAATGCCACTGCTCTGAATTCTGTTTCCACCACCATATTTTGTCACTTTTAGGAGATTAAATACTATTTTCTTTTTTAATCATGTCAATATGATTCAAGCAATGGTATATTTTTTTTGCAAGTGTAAGACTAACAGATTTTCAAAGCAGAATGTCTGGAAAACACAGCATCACCTATAATTGTACCACTTAGGCACAAAACCCTAAATGCTTTGATATAGTATTTTCATCTTCTCATTTTTCTTTACATAGATATACAGATAGATGTAAACTTTATTTCACAATTCAAATTACAGTTTTTTCTCATGGCATAGGCTTTGCCCCATCTTATTGAATAAATGGTTTTTAAATGCTGTGCAATATTCCACTATATAAATGCTGCATGATTTTACTAGTCTCCTCTTGTCAGACATTTGGCTTGCTTCTATTTTTTAACTATTATAAATACTTCTTTGATGAACATTCTTGGTATAAATATTCATAGGCATTTCTGAGAATAACTTTTCAGAAATGAAAATACTGGGGAAAGGTAAGAATATTTACAGGTTCTTGTACAAATTACCTTATAGAATGGTTGTACCAATTTATACTTTCATTACTTAGTGGAAATGTTCATTTTACCTCACCCTCACCATTGTCATGGACTGCCATTTTTAAAATTATGGAAATTTGATATGTTACTTTTGTTTTCATTTTATCTATATCTCGCTTTTCCCCTGGTATAGCAGACACTTGTATCTCTTCCTTTGTGATCTGCTCATGTCTTTCGCCCATCTTTCTTTCATAATGTTTGTCTATACTTAAGTTTAAGTACAAGAAGGTGTATCATGCTCATGTGTATCTTTAATTAAATAAAGTAAGGACTTTTTAGATTTCACTCTTAGCATTTCATGTGTCTCTCTGTTGTCCAATAATCTGCAAAGAGCATGACTGATTCTGCATAAATTTGGTACATAATTGAAGGGTATTAAGACATACTTTTATATCCATACACTTTATATGAGGTCACATAGTCTGCTATTTTTCATGAATTCCATGCAAGTTAGTTTGTGGGCAGAGGTTACAGAGATTAATGATTTCATTACACATGGAAGGAAGGCCAAAGAACACTCTGTACTATTAATAAATTCTATTTACTTATTGATCATAAACATATTCATAATTTGAGGAGATTCAGCCATGAACTTGAAAATGAATAATGTGCTTAAACCGCAGCCTTACAGGAATTTTGGTAAATAGTGAGATTCCTGTAGAAAATGTCTAGAAATTTATAGGATTTAAGTAACAAAATATTATCTACATGAGAAGTACAAAGGCTCCTTTTCAGAGAAGTGTAAAACCCTCATCCTGAGATCAACCAACACACCCTTGGGCTATTTCTGACATGCGGTAGACATTCAATAAATGTTTGTTGAATAAATAATCATCCCAAGGTGGTAAACTCACTCATCTCTTCAGGTTCCAGCACACTGCTCCTGAGCTCCTGAGCTCCTGATTCAGCCTGCATCTCTAGCCTGTTTCCTGGGGCACAGTTGAACCCTAAACCTCTACTGGTGTCCAGTCTCTTAAATGCTGCTTGGGCCAGCCTGCCAACTAGCGCCACGCCTTGCCTATGTCGGGCCTGATGCCCCTGTCTGACTTGGTTTTGCCCTAAAGGCTTTCACTATAATGGCATCTTCCAGTTCAACACCAGCTGGAGGCCCAGCTGTGTTTTGGTCTAGCTGTTCCATCCTGCCAACCCAGCTCCTGGGCCTCCATGCTGACAGCCACCCACCCAGCAATGGCATACATGCTTTTACTTACTATGCTTGAATGTTTAGCCTCAGACTAATGACAACATGTTCGGAAAATTATTTACAAATTGGAAATTCATTTTTAAGGCTATCAGTTGACAATCAGTTGGCAATCAGTTTTTTATATTTCTGTCTGTTGAATGAATCTTATAGTAAAAATAAGATTTGGGTCTTCCTTCTTTCAGCCTCCGCTCCACCTCCCCTGCCCAGTGTCTGCCCATATTTGTGTCTTATATAAGAAGGATATAATTTAGCACTTACATAAGTAGGAAAGAGATTTGACATCAATAAATACTATAGCTGCCTTAAATGTTTTTTTTTTTTTGAAAAAGCCAAAATAAAAATAAATATGTTCATAGTAGCTTATTCATCAAACACACTTGAGAAATGTCTGTGGAAAAGCCTAAGATTCTATGGTTAGGTCTAAAGTATTGCCTTCCCCTGGACACACTGAGCATTGCTCCCTCCCTCCTATCCGTCTGCAGTAGCCTCAGTTCAGGAACCCTCAGCACCTCAGCTAATTTTAGAGCTTATCAGTCAACAAGCCTTCACTTTTTTTTTTTTTGAGGACACAGAAAGTGTTATATTTATTTTTACTTACTTATAAGTGGCTTTACTGAGATATAGTTCACATGCCAAACAATTCACCATTTAAAGTATCAAAGTCAACTTTTTCACTATATGCACAGAGTTGTGCAACCATCACCACATCTAATTTTAGAGCATTTCACATCTCCCTAAAAAAGAAACCCTTACCTCTTAGCAGCCACTCCCCATCCCCATCCACCACCCACCCAGAGTCCTAGGCAACCAATAATCTAATTTCCGTCTCTACAGATTTACCTGTTCTGGACATTTTGTAGAAAAATAATTATACAATATATAATCTTTTGCATCTAGATTCTTTCATTTAACATGTTTCCAAGGGACATCCATGCTGTAGCATGTATCAGGACTTCATTTCCTTCTATGGAGGATAATTTTCTGCTTTATGGATATGTCACACTTTCTTTATCAATCCACCCATTGATGGACAGTTTGTTTCTACCATTTGGCTACTATGAATGTTTGTGTACGACTTTTTATGTGAGTATAAGTTCTCATTTCTCTTGGGTCTATAACTAGGGTTTATGTTTGTTCTTTACATAGGGTAATTCTATGTGTAACATTTTAAGGAACTACCAAAATGTTTTCCAAACCTGCCTCTATTCTTACTTAACCCACTCAAATACGCCCCATGCTGCTATCACCACCCAGACAGAAAGTAAATGTAAACACAATTTAAAAGTCAACAGTGGGGCACCTGGGTGGCTCAGTTGGTTGAGCGTCTGACTTCGGCTCAGGTCATGATCTCACGGTCCATGAGTTCAAGCCCCGTGTCAGGCTCTGTGTTGACAGCTCAGAGCCTGGAGCCTGCTTTGGATTCTGTGTCTCCCTCTCTCTCGGACCCTCCCCTGTTCATGCTCTGTCTCTCTCTGTCTCAAAAATACATAAACATTAAAAAAAATTTTTTTATTTTTTTTATTTTTTTTTTTTAATTTTTTTTTTCAACGTTTTTTTTTTATTTATTTTTTTGGGACAGAGAGAGACAGAGCATGAATGGGGGAGGGTCAGAAAGAGGGAGACACAGAATCTGAAATGGGCTCCAGGCTCTGAGCAGTCAGCACAGAGCCTGACGCGGGGCTCGAACTCACGGACCGCGAGATCGTGACCTGGCTGAAGTCGGACGCTTAACCGACTGCGCCACCCAGGCGCCCCAAAAAAAATTTTTTTAAAAAGACAATAGTGCCAGGGTGCCTGAGTGATTCAGTTAGTTAAGTTAAGCATCCAACTTCGGCTCAGGTCATGATCTCATGGTTTGTGAGTTCGAGCCCCGCATTGGGCTCTGTGTTGACAGCTCAGAGCCTGGAGTCTGCTTCGGATTCTGTGTCTTCCTCTCTCTCTCTCTGCCCCTCCCCTGCTTGCACTCTGTCTCTCTCTCTCAAAAATAAATAAACATTAAAAAAAATTAAAACAAAAAGTCAATAGTTCCATATCCCCTGTAGGGTAAACTATAAACCCTTAGCATATAAAACCCTTTATAATTGTGGCCCTGCCTAGTTCTTCTGGGTCTTCCTCTCATCATGCCTTCTTTTCCCACCTAGACTTATCAGGTTTCTGCTGAACTCTCCAGAATTACCTGATTACCTGTTGTTGCCTGAGTCGACAAAGCTTTTACAAGCTTCCGTGTTTTTCCCATGTTACTCCTGCTGTCCAAAATTCTTTTCTCCCCACAGCACATACACACCTTGGCCTGAACCAATTCTTACTCATCATTCAAAACCCTGTTTAAAAAGGAACAAAATCAACCCTGTTTAAGGGTAGCCTTCCCTTTGATGCCTTCTTACCATGCCAACCTATGGCCAATTCTCTCCCACTTGTCCAACCTGTTTAAGGTGTGACTCTGCTGTTATCACCTGTGTAGTGGGAATCCCTCCCACTAGACCATGGGGCTCACAAGGGGATAGGGACTATGTGTGTAACTTTGTCTTCCCCCAGCACTGACAATGCCTGATGCATAGGGCATGTGCAATGAATGAGAAGACCACAGAATAGCCAGGTCTTTAAAAAACTCAAAGCATATGTCTATTGTCTCCCATTACCCATCTGTTCCTACATTTAACAAGCTATGAAGTTTTAAGTAGTGCTTAACCTAATTGCCTCCTCCTGCAATTTAATACCCTCTTGGCTCTGTTTTCTACCATCAGTATCCTCCCTTAAAAAACCTTCAGATGAAGTCATCTCTAAGAATTGTATTTTCCATACCAATTGATAAACCAAACAGCACCCTCCAAGGTTGGAAAGGTCTATTCCTTCTCTTCATCTGTGTCCACAGCAAAAACAGCAAGCTGAGGACAGAAAGAGAGCCAGGTAGGATTTCAGCAAGCATTTCCATGATGGACCATTCTTGGTGTTTCCCCCACTCCCACGTCAGCTCCTACATGTCCTATACTGAGAGTAAAGTCATCTGGACAGAAGGCCTAGCAGATCCTCCAATATGAAAAAGAACAAGGCTATATCTCTCTGTGGATACTGACTTCTGATCAGAAACCTCAATGGACACAGAGGGAGAAAGGAAAGAGACTTCATAGACCCTATCTCTTGCTTACAGTCAAAATAATCTCATCACTGCCATCCACATGCTCCCTTTCCCTGGATAAATCAGACAGATTCTGACTTTCAGTGCAAAAAAACACTGGCTATCACTGACAGCAACATTCACAATGCAAAGAAAATACAGAGGGTAGTCCTGTATTTACAAGTAGGTTAGGCTCAAAAGCGTAAGTCACTCAGAAGGCACAATAACAATATGACATGTTGTGGTTAAGTTCTCACACCAGCCCACAAAAACCTCTTTCACCCAGTATGTGCCTGTGGTATAGCATTTATCGTGCTATATAAATCAGCCTGAGCACATAACTGTGAAATCCATTCATGTCTATAACTTCAAAAGTCAGAATGACATTTTGAATAGGACAAGGGACTATCCCTCCCCCATAGAACAGGTGAGGACTGGAGATGAGGGAGCTCTAAGTCACTGGTTAGGGCACAGGTTCCAGATCTGGAGGATAGATGCAGGGAAGGAAGGAAGCAGAGGTGATTGCCTGGCACAGAGCCCCAGAGGAAGGATCATGACAGGATTCAGAGGTAAGGCATAGCCTCATGGGGTTTTAAAGCCTTGGCTTATTTCCTAAGCTGAGGGTTTGTGTGGGTAGTGTAAAGAAATGGGGCAGCTGGTGTGGACATTTCAACCACCAATGTGTCTCCAGGCCTGCAGGGGGAAGGGGAAATGCAGGAAAATTGTGGGTATTTGAGGTGAGAACAAGATAGTAACTTTCCATTCCCTCTACTACCCTATTAACTCCCCCAATCCTGTTGCCATAGGACTGACATCAACACCGGTATGAGGATAATAGGGATTCTAGACTAAGGGAAAAGGAAGAAATGGATGGAAAATAATAAACCCAAACTCTGGCAGTGAGCTGGGGTTCCTCAATACCACCAGTTTGAGGAAGTGTATTTGTAAGTTACAAATTGTCACAATAAGAATAATTACACTTCTCATGATAATACATTTGAGGAAAAAAATCCAGGTATCCAACACTTAAACATTAAAATTTAGGGGCACCTGGGTGGCTCAGTCAGTTAAGTGTCCAAGTCTTAGTTTCAGGTCAGGTCACAATCTCACAGTTTGTGACTTTAAGCCCTGCATCAGGCTCTACACTGTCAGCAAGGAGACTGCTTGGGATTCTCTCTCTCTCCTTCTCTCTCTGCCCCTCCCCCACTTGCTCACGTGCTAAATAAATAAATAAATAAATAAAACTTAAAAAAAACTAAAACACATTAAAATTCAAATAAGGAATAGTTATATGGTACAAGACAGGGTTTTAAGCAACAATGCCATTTCTTTGATGGTTGGCCACAGAAAAGAGATCAAAGAATTCAAGGTTTTCACTCAAAGTAAATCTTCCAATAATGGATTTCCAGATTTGGGATGTTATCACAACATTCTCACTCCAAAAAATCAAGATAATTAAGTTCTTTTAAACTGTTGGATTGTGTATGATGGTTGAAACTAGATTTGAGGAGAGATTACTGATTTGTAGAGAAACAGAAGTAATCAATAGGTTTTAAATTATTTTAAGAAGTGGTTTCACACTTCTGCTTCCACTCCAGGATATAATGAGCTTGAAGCAGCATCACTTATAATGAAAACAGAGCTAATTTCAAATGTGAGACTTTTTTGATTGAGTGGAGAGCAAAGTTCACAGAATAAACAGCTGGCCTAAAATCTAAGGAGAGGCCAGAATCCCACAGGTGGAGAAGAAACCTGAGCACTCATTTATTAGGGTAGATGCAACCAACACTGGTAAAAAGAAATTAACAGAATGATGGAGGCTAAGAGTAGACTGGCAAAAGAGGGAAGCCACTGGGGTTCAAACAGTGGAGAAGTCTGTACTCTCTTGCAGGCTCTTTCTCCATGAACAGCATTGAGTACTCAAGGAAAAATCAGAGCCTTAAAGTATCCATATGGACAACAAACAAAGCCCAAGTTCAGTAGAAGGAAGGATATAATAAATATCAGAGTGGAAATAAGTAAAATAGAGACTAAAAAAAAAAAAAAAACAACCATAAATCATCAATGAAACTAAAAGCTGGTTATCTGTAATGATGAAATTAATAAACATATCAAGATAAAGATAGCCAAAATAAATAAAATCAGAAGTGAAAGAGGAGGTTACAACTGACACCACAGAAATACAAAGGATCATGAGACTACTACCAACAATTATATGCCAACAAATTGAAAAAACCTAGAAAAAGTGGATAAACTCCTAGAAACACATAACCTTCTAATACTGAATCACAAATAACTAGAAATTCTGAATAGGCCAATTACAAGTAATGAAACTGAATCAGTAATTTAAAAACTCCCCCAAACAAAAGTCCAGGACCAGATGGCTTCACAAATGAACTCTACCAAACATTTAAAGAATAATTAGTACCTGTCCTTCTCAAATCATTACAAAAAAAAAATTGAACAGGAAGGAATGCTTCCAAACTCATTTTGTGAGGCCAACATTACTCTGATTCCAAAACTAGATAAGAACACCATAAAAAAGAAAGAAAATTATAAGCCAATATCCCTGATGAACATAGATACAAAAATCTTCAACAAAATATTAGCAAATTCAATAATACATTAAAAGGATCATACACATCGTTCAAGTGGGATTTAGTCCAGTGATGCAGTGAAGGTTCAATATTTGCAAATCAATCAATATGATACACCACGTTAAGAAAATGAAGGATAAAAACCATATGATCATCTCAATAGATGCAGAAAAAGCATTTGACAAAATTCAACACCCACTTATGAAAAATAACTCTCGGGGTGCCTGGGTGGCTCAGTTGGTTAAGTGTCGACTTTGGCTCAGGTCATGATCTCATGGTTTGTGAGTTTGAGCCCCATGTCAGGCTCTGTACTGACAGCTCAGAGCCTGGAGCCTGCTTCGGATTCTGTGTCTCCCTCTCTCTCTGCCCCTCCCCTGCTCACATTCTGTCTCCCTCTCTCTCTCTCAAAAATAAAAAAATGAATAAATAAACAGAAAAATAATTCTCAACAAAATGGGTACAGAAGGAACATACCTCAACATAATAAAGACCATATATGACAAACCCACAGCTAACATCATACTCTGGTAAAAACTGGAAAGCTTCTCCTCTAAGACCAGGAATAAGACAAGGAAACCCACTCTCACCACTTCTGTTCTACATCATATTGAAAGTCCTAGCCACAGCAATTAGGCAAGAAAAATAAATAAAAAGCATCCAAATTGAAAAGGAAGAAGTATAATTGCTACTATTGCAGATGACATGATTCTTTATATAGAAAACTCTGAAGACTCTACCAAAAAATCTATTAGAACTAATAAATGAATTTAGTAAAATTACAAAATTAACATACATAAATCAGTTGCATTTCTATACACTAATAAAGAGCCATCAGAAAGAGAAATTAAAGAATCTACTCCTGAAATTGTTGTTGCACTATATGCTAACTAACTTGGATGTAAATTA
Source organism: Panthera onca (assembly GCF_046562875.1). Lineage (NCBI taxonomy): Eukaryota > Metazoa > Chordata > Mammalia > Carnivora > Felidae > Panthera > Panthera onca. The sequence continues at coordinate 165,506,477 of NC_138342.1, read as the reverse complement.
AAAAAAAATAAAATAAAAATAAAATAAAATAAAAAGAAAGAGAAATAAAGAAAAAACACAATAAGAAAGAATAAATAAACTTGGGAATAAATTTAATCAGAAGATTAAAAATCTGTATTCTGAAAACTATAAGATATTAATGAAAAAAATTGAAGATGACATAAATAAATGGAAATATATTCTATGTTCATAGATTGGAAGAACTAATGTTTTTAAAATGTCCATACTACCCAAAGAAATCTACAGATTCGATGCAATCTCCATCAAAATACGAATGGCATTTTTCACAGAACTAAAACAAATAATTGTAAAATTTGTGTGGAACCACGAAAGACCCCAAATAACCAAAGCAACCTTGAGAAAGAAGAACAAAGCTGGAAGTATCACACTTCCTGATTACAAACTATACTACAAATCTATAGTAATCAAAACAGTGTGGTACTGGCACAAAAGCAGACATATAGATCAATGGAACAGAAAAGAGAGCAGAGAAATAAACCACACATATATGGCCAATTAATCTATGACAAAGGAGGCAAGAATATACAATGTGGAAAACACATTCTCTTCAATAAATAGTGTTGGAAAAACTGGACATCTACATACAAAAGAATGCAACTGGAACATTATCTGATACCTGGTACAAAAATAAATTCAAAATGGATTAAATACTTGAATGTAAAACCTTGAAAACATGAAACTCCCAGAAGAAAACATAGGTAGTAAACTCTTTGACATCAGTCTTACACAATATTTTTTTGGACCAGTCTCCTCAGGTAAGGGCAACAAAGACTAAAATAAACAAATGCAATGATATCAAACTAAAAAGATTTTGCACAGTGAAAGAAATCATCAACAAAATGAAAATGCAACCTACTGAATGGGAGAATATATTTGCAAATCATATATCCAATAAGAAGTTCATACCCAAAATATATAAAGAACTTATACAACTTAATATCAAAAAACAAAAAACCTGATTAAACAATAAGCAGAGAACCTGACAGATATTTTTCCAAGGAAGACATACAGATGGCCAACAAGCACATGAAAAGATTTTCAGTATCACTAGTCATCAGGGAAATGCAAATCAAAACCACAATGAGATATCACCTCACATCTGTCAGGTTGGTGATTATCAAAAAGATAAAAATAACAAGTGTTGGCCGGGATGTAGAGAAAGGGAACCCTTGAACACTCCTGGTAGTAACATATATGGGTGCAGCCACCATGGAAAACAGTATGAAGGCTCCTAAAAAAATTAAAAACAGAACTACCATACAATCCAGTAATTATACTTCTAAAGAAAATAAAACCACCAAAGAGATATATATGCTCCCCTATGTTCACTGCAGCCTTATTTACAGTAACCAAAAGATGGAAACAACCTACGTGTCTATTAATAGATGAACAGATAAAGAAAATATGGCATATATACATAATATATATAGAACGAAATCTTGCTATTTTTGACAACATAGGTAGACATAGAGGGTATTATGCTAAATGAAATGTCAGAGAAAGATAAATACCATGTAATTTCACTTATATGAGGAATCTAAAAAACAAAATAAATGAACAAACCAAACAGAAATACTCATACACACAGGAAACAAACTATTGGCTCCCAGAGTGGGGAGGCAGGCAAAATAGATGAAGGGGATTAAGAGGTACAAACTTCCAGTTATAAAATAAATAAATCACAGGGATGTAACATATAGCATAGGGAATATAGTCAATTATATTGTATAACTTTATGGTGACAGGATCGTTTTGTAATGTATGTACACCTGAAACTAATAGGATATTGTACACCAATTATACTTCAATTTTAGCAAAGGAAGAAAAAAGAGAAGGGAAGGAAGGAAGGAAGGAAGAAAGAAAGAAAGAAAGAAAGAAAGAAAGAAAGAAAGAAGAGAAAGAAAGAAAGAAAGAAAGAAAGAAAGAAAGAAAGAAAGAAAAGCAAGAAAGCAAGAAAGAAATAAAGAAAGAGTGAGTTTATGTGGTGCAGGCCCAGGGGAGAGGGCAGCATCCATGTGGGAAGGGGCAAGAAACTCCTCCTGCATCATTCTCTGCTGCCTCCTCTCTGTGGAACAAAAGCTTATTGGTGGGGAAAGGGCAACAAACATTCTCACCCTCAGGGAGCTGGTGAAACGCACTGTAGCTAGGGGAAGGGAGAAGTAAAAAGCCTTACCCCTGGAGCTGGATCAGGAGAACACCTCAAGACCTAGGACATGGTGCATGTGTAAGATTCAGTCAGAACACCAGGGACCACCCCACCCCACCACCAGTGCCCTGCAGGGCCAAGCCAACAAGCCTGAATAACAAGTAGCAGAACCTCTGGGATGGGACAGGAGAGAAATGCCAAAAGACCTTCTCTGAGATGAAAAGGGAAGATCTAAACTGCAGGGCTGAGCAGAGAATGCTCAGGCAAAACCACCTCCACCTCCAACACAAGGTATCTCTAAAGAAATCTGAAGGCTGTGGTGTTCTGGGGTAACCACAGCAACAACAAACCTCAAGCCCAGCCCAACTCCTAACTTGATTAACTTCCCCCACACACACATACACACACACACTAAAGGCCTAGGAGAAGGAAAAGTGTGCCATTTCCAGGGAAAAACAGTACCTCAGTTTCTATTAGCTATATAAGATGTCCGGCTTCCAACAAAAATTATGAGAGAGGAAAAAACCCAAGACACAAAGCAATCATCAGAAGCAGACTCAAATATGACATAGATGCTGGAACCATCTGACAAGGAACTGAAAATAACTATGATCAATATGTTAAACACTCAAGTGGAAAGAGTGGACAACGTGTACAACCAGGTAATTTCAAGCAGGGAGATGGAAACTGTAAGAATCAAATGGAAATGTAGAAATTTTTGAAAATACAATAATAGAGATAAAGGATGCCCTGGATGGCCTCATGAGTAACCCTCTCTCTGCTGAGGAAAGAATCAGTTAACTTGAGGCGGGTCAATAAAAGTTACGCAAACTGTAACGCAAAGAGAAAAAAATGAAAACAAAGAAACAGAACATCCAAGAGGTGAGAGACAATGTCAAGCAGTGTGACATACACATAATTTAATTCCAGAAGAAAAGAGAAGGAATGGGGCAAAGAAGTATTTGAAGAAACACTGGTTCAGAATTTCCCAAAATGAATGACAGGCACCAAACCACAGATCTAAGAAGTACAGAGAATACAAACCAAGTAGAAGAAGAAATACAAAAACAAAACAAGACAAATCCTAGGGATAATTTAGCTGTTACTCCTGTACCAATGTTATCTGCCTTGTTCTGACCATTGTACCCTGATCACGTAAAATGTTGGCATCAGGGGAAGCCGGGTAAAAGGTATATGCAGGAATTCTCTGCTATTTTTGTAACTCTTCTATAATTCTAAAATATTTAAAATTGAAAAGGTTTTAAAAATGACTTTACCATTAGGTGCTACATTCAGAAGGTACTAGTAATGCCTAGAAAATTAAAATAACTTTCTAAAGTACTCTCCATACCCGCTTATCTCCCACCTCTGGCATTTGTGTTCTTTAGAGTTTGTTTAGCTTTTATTTTATTTTTATTTATTTATTTTAAAAAATTGGGGAAGGTAACTTCCTTTTTTTATTGAAGTATAGTTCACACACATTGTTGTGTTAGCTTCAGGCTTACAACACAGTGATTTGACAAGTCTACACATTATGCTATGCTCACAAGTATATCTGTCACCATACAAAGCTATTAAAACACCATTGACTAGGGGCACCTGGGTGGCTGAGTCAGTTAAGCATCCAACTTCTGCTCAGGTCATGATCTCATGGTTCTTGAGTTCAAGCCCCACAATGGGTACTCTGCTATTAGCACAGAGCCTGCTTTAGATCTTCTGTCCCCCCCTCTCTATCTGTCCCTCCCCCACGGGTTCTCTCTCTCTCTCTTTCTCTCTCAAGATAAATAAACTTAAAAAAAACAAACCATTGGCTATATTCCCTATGCTGTACTTTTCATCATCGTGACTTACCCATTCCAAAACTTGAAGCCTACTTCTCACTCCCTTTCACCCCTCTTGCCACCACTCCATCCCCAACCTCCTCTCCAACAAGCACCAGTTTGTTTGATTTTGGAATTTAAATCAGATCTGTGGTATGTCCAAGGAACCCAAGTACTATTTACAGTATTATTCTATGGAAAATACCCCTAATCCAAACAACTAATTTACGATGGAACTTTAAGAGCAGAGCAGATTTGTGAGTATCCTGGTTACCTAGGATTTCAAATACACTTTTATTCCAAAAAGTTTAAAGCAATTTCTTTGATACATACTGATGGTGCAGTGTCTACAATTGGGTGGGAGCTGAAAGCTGAATGGGGCGTGGCTCTGGCCCTCCAGGAGTAGGTCACATACAAGGGGTAAAAAGAGAGTCAGGAGGCCAGGCTCCCCTCGTGCAGGCAGGCAGACCTTGGTGGAGTTAGACTTTCAGGCTCCAGCAGCTGGCTCCCTAATTGCAGTTCAGGCTGCAACTGTTGCTACAAGTTGTCAGTAAAGATAGGCTGATCTAAAGAAGAGCTATAAAACCAGATGGAGAAAGCACCATGCAGTAGGCTAGTTTGGGAAAAAGGAGCTTCAGTTGGAAGAATGAGAACAGATTTCAGAGAGGAACATCTGGGCGGAGAGGTTGGGAGCCCAGGGTTTTCTGGTGAAGGACTGTGCTCAGGGAAGGAGTGCCAGGGCAGGAGCAAGAGAATAAGGATTCGGTGGTAGGACAGGAAGCACAGGAGAGAGCAGCAGGAAATGAAGTTGAAGAGATAAGCTGGGATCAGATTGTGGGGTCCTCCAAGCTTGCCTACATAAGGTCATATGTTTTGGAGAATACAATAAAAAGGTAAACCCTGTCTCTTAGGAACGGACAAGCATGCCAAACAGCTCCTCAGTGGCTTTCAACTAGTTGTTTTGAATTCAATATTCTCTCCTCTTTCAAATCTTTTCCCATAAAGTTGTAATAATTCTGAGAAGAAGCGCCTGTCTGAGCAGCTTAAATAAAGTTTTTTGTGCTAAAGGCTCCTGGACACTGCCAGTTCTGCCCTTGGTTACATGAAGGATTTGTCTTTAGCTGCTTCTTCCTGTGTCTCTTTCTGCTTGTCTCCCCCAGGTGCTCATGTTTTTCCTTCTCTTCCTAGTAAAACTTCTTCCCAATTGTATACAACTCACCAGTGTAGGACACCTTGGACATGTTTTTAAAAGATTTCCCCACATCATTCTGGGACCAGAGGAGTGTGTATTGGGGTCAGAGACCTCAGAGGTGAGACACAGCCTGGTGAGGAGCCAAGATCTGAAGCTCTGGAACCTTGGCCCCAGCACCCACCAGATGAGTGACCTTGAGGTAAAATAGAGATAATGAGCATGCCCAACTGTCTGGTGGAAGAGAGGATTAAGTAAACTAGTGTGTGTGAAATGTCAGACATGGTGCCCAGTGTACCAACATAAGAGCAGCTGGGATAGAGCATGGCAGTCCCCATCTGTGACCACAGGGACCTCCAAGATGCTGAATTGTCTAAGTACTTGGGAACCACTGAAAGCAGGAAGAGAAGGGGAGCTATTTGGGACCCAAGAGCTGAGCTTGAGCTCACTGCCTCCTAGGAAGAATGGACCTTCTGACTCCAAGTCCAAATGATCCCTATTGAGCTAAACTCCTATGCCCAGCCCTCAGGACCCTTGTGAACTCCACTGCTAGTGACTCTCGGATCCTGCATGTTGGCCAGGCTGGTCTCTACACTGACCTCCTATTCTGGAGTCAGTCAGCTTTCTGGTACCCCTCTCCATGATACCAATCTGTTCCCTTATCTCATTCCCTTTCTGGTGACCCCTTCTCAGCTTCAGGTCCAGCCTCCTTCCCTGACCATCTGGCTTGCATCCAGCCACCAATTCTGAAGCCCACAGTACCAAGAGTACTCCGTGCGGGACACCCAGTCACTCAGAGTTTTGCCTCCCCATGTACGTAATCAGTTCCTGCAGGCTGGGAGACCTAGCTTCATCCTCCTTTTCCAGCTCCCCAAACAGCTGGGGACATCCTGCACAAATAGCAGGTGTCCTATTCATGCATGTTAATTAAGCCTCAGTGCAGGACCTCACCCTTGACTCTATCAGGGGATAAGCCAGTGGTCTGGTTAAAAAACTACAGATCCTTTCTGTAAACACTGCTTCCTACCCAAAGAGGCTGAGCAGGCTGAAATCTGAACAGCAGCCCTGGCCATACATTCACATAAAGGGGCCCCTCACCCATGCGTCTCCCTTTAGTCTCCCCCAGTGCACGTTTTTCCACTTTATATGAGGCCCCAGTTCAGACCATCCCTCCATGGAGCCTTTGCTCTCTACTCCCACTAAAGCCAAGTTTGTCCATCCTGGGCTTCCCCCATCGTCACAAGTGCTCTTATAGCCTGTTCTTAATGGGAAACATAAGGCAGGACAACAGTGACAGCCTCAACTTCTGAAAAAATCCCTTGGGAACAAAACTGCTCTGCATGGGCACAATAAAAATATAATAAAACGGCAGCCTTTCCAGTTTCTGCAGTCTTGTGACAAAATACTCTGTACACATAGGATGTATGTCACACAGAGGTTCCATCTGTCCCAGCGCACCGAAGATCAACAGAGCTGACCCTCAGCAAAGGCACCCAACTACACAGTTCACTGCTAATTCTATCTCCCTCTTCCTTTATGTTTCCCTCCTGTCCTCTCGACCTTGGAAGTGGGACTCACAACCTAGTTTGTAGGGCCTGGTGCAAAATGAAAACATAGGCTCCCTGTTCCAAAATTATTAAGAATTTCAAAATATCCTAGGACAGCAGAGCATTTCGTTTCATATGGGGCTCCTCCACTTGTCGTGCTGAGAGGCTGGACCCCTGCCCACAGGCAGAATCCAAGGCTAGTCCACTTTCCCTCCATCACCACAGGAAGAATTCCTGCTTCAAAGTGCAGCTTCAAACCATTTATTTGTATTTAAGCCTCTTATATCTATGATTTCAGGATAAAAAGCATTTGTCCCTCCTTAAAGGACCTTAAAGCATCTGCAAACAAATGAGGGTATCTGAGGTAGGAAGTGGGACAAACAGGATAGGGTGAGTGACAGAGGAACCCAGTGTCACGTAGGACTGCTCAAAACTTAAAAGTGAGCCAGCATGGTCTCTCCAGTGCACAGTGAGGTGACAGACAGTCAGAAGGGCTGTCCTAAGTTCTAACACCCTCACTGCCCTAGAGATGCTGGCTGAGAACCAAGGCCCAACTCAGCTCCTGAAGCCCTTCTGCTGTCCAGTCTGCCAGCACATCTCCCCACACCCCAAACACAGGTTAGATGCCCCACTGTGCAGAATCTCCCTCCCACTACACCCTAACTCTCCTTATTTCTGCACCAAGACCTCCTGATGCCCCCCAAAAGGCCCAGAAATGCATCTGAATGCCTGCCTTTACCTTTTTAAGTTTATTTAGGGGCACCTGGGTGTCTCAGTCAATTGGGTATCCGACTCTTGGTTTTGGCTCAGGTCGTGATCTCACAGTTGGTGAGTTTGAGCCCTGCGTTGGGCTCTGTGCTGACAGCACAGAGCCTGCTTGGGATTCTCTCTCTCCCTTTCCCTCTCTTTTTGCCCCTTTCCCACTTGCTCCCCACCCAATGTAAACTTTAAAAAAGTTTACTTATTTATTTTGAGAGAGAGAAAAAGCATGCCTGCCCTACCTTTTCAACCCCAAGTCACAAAGTTGCTGACAAAGAAGCATATCACCAAAATGCATGCTAAGAGCCCACTTCCTGTCCTCACAGCCCCAAGCACCTGGCTCTCCAAGTACCCAGGACTTGGAAATGGATTTGACTTGTCCAAAACAGCTTTAGCAAAGTGGTCACAGTGTATCCCTTACAGCTTATAGTGAGACACAAACAATGGAAGTCAAAAACTCAGCATCTTCACTCTTTGCCTTAGCTTCCCAGAAGGCACAAGGGGTTGGCTGTTGAGCACAGGAAGTTGGGATTTACTGTACAGGCAGCTACTAAGGTTTTATAGCAATTTCTATATCCCTTGATTTAAATGCATCTCAAGGTGCCCTCAAAATTTTCACTTTCTTGCAGATCACGGCTTGGCTCCACCTCACCACAAATCTGACCCTGCTCTTGCTACCACCAACCCTGCAAAAGCTGGCAGAGAGTGACAGAAGAGCCACCCATGGAGACAGTAGACACGACTGCCTCACACAGACTCACATTCTCAGAAGTTTGGATTATAAAAGAGGAATAATTTGGAAAGCTAAATTGTTTTATGGAACCATGTCAAATTTATGTTCAAAAGTTCTACTTAAAAATATGAAGTCAAAGCCAAAAGTTATGCCACTAAGACTTAAATAGGAGTCTGGATATCCTATAGTGAAGGAATAACTAAGCCACAAACAAAAAAAAAAATTCTGTTCACTTGAGGAGATAAACATTTAGGCATCCTAAGGCACAGGATTTGATCACATTTTTCTACTTCTTTTCCCAGATAGTTATAAAAAAAAATCCATGCTATTATGTGAGAAACCAATGCGATAATCAACGCCAACAAAATGTCTAGGGAAAGGGAGAGGAGGCACATGCTGTTCTCTCTGTGTTTTAGAGACAGAAAATAATTACATCAATATCGATCATACAGTCACCAATGTGGTATTCTCCGTCTGCAAGCTTCACAGCACCCTAGAAGGTGGCCACGGTCAGGTCAGACCTGATAAATAATCTATATTAATTCCTTCTTTCAGAGACAAGGTTCCCAAAGGGTCAGTGTTGTGTCCTGGTCATCTCGGAGAGTGTATGTCAGAGTACCCTCCAGGGACAGTTGTTTGGCAAAGCTGAGAAGAAAAGAAGTTGAAGCAGTGCTTTGCGTGTTGCAGAAGGTTGGGACTGGGTAGGGCCTTGGAGGACATTAAGCCAAGTCTCTTCGGAGAGAGGAGGAAACCGAGTCTTAAGGGGCTTGAATATATTGGTCAAAGTCACACAGCTCCCCGTGCTCATGTCATCATGCTACCTGCCTCATAGGTAGCTTTAAGCTTTGCCTAACTGTTATCATCTGGAAGCATTCATGTGTTTTTATTATTATTTCTTTAAACACAAAGAATCCCCATTCTCGTTCCGGGTTCAGCAGATCAGTTACCTTTGTTTAGAACTGAGTGTGGAAGACCTAAAATTTTCCCATTGTCTTTTACTAAATCACTCTAACTTCTGGACTACTGATACCCCAAACACAAAATCAATCTCTCTACGGTTATATTTAGAAACCCAAATAAGTTACTTCAAAGACCTATTTCACCCTTATAAGGTCTCATCACTTGTTCTAACTCATAGAAAACAGATTTCAAATCAGACCTTTTCCATTGTCTTCTTTCCCCTTGACTGTGTGTAGATCAAAGAATCAGGAACCAGGATTACAAAGGTCCTCAAATGTAATCCAGTCCAGCCACAACTCTGATCCTAGAATCATGAATTATAACCTCCTGACCAAGTGGCCATCCAGTTGGTGACCAAATTCTCACAGTAACAGGATTCCCACTTTGCTCTGGAACATCACTATTTGAAAGTTGCTCCATACGTAGACTTTGACTCGACCTTCCTGAAGCTTCCTTGGACTAGTGGATTCTTTCAAAATACCCTATTTCCTGAGAATACAAAAGACTGCCACCACAATCTTTTGTGGTAAGAACAAAAAAAATGAAATAAATTGTACTTATGACAGTTAAATATGTATAAATGTATCTAAAGTGTGTGTCTATTCACTCATCCTAAGAAAACAGCCTACTAGACTTTCACCAAATCTGGAAGGTATGTGTGGGTTGATCTGCCTTAAAACACAGGCTGTGTGCTGCACATGTGAGCAACACTGGGTAGCTAGGATAACAGTGTCTCTAACAGAAAGTCAGCCATATCTCAAAGCCAATAAATTCAGGGGTAGGGGGCCTATGTCACTGCTGACTGAGAATAACAGGCCTTGTGTATCAAGACACTGTACACAGAAAAGCAGAGGTTTCAAATATGAATGTATATGAAAAATCACAAGGGCCAACATTCCAAATGGCAGGCATTAACTTATAACCAAGTTCTTTTGAAAGTGCTTTGTATGTGGGCAGCTCTTGTGGCATTCTCCAGGGCGAGTGGCAACCAGGATTTTGCTTTTTAAGGATGTTTATGACTTTCCCTGGGGGTCCACCAGTAAGATATTGTATGTGGAAACATTTCATAAACTTCAAAGCGCTATAAAATGTGCTGCTACGACATCATGATATTTTGAATTCTGAGTGCCCAGCATGTGCTTGTACTTGCTAGCTGCCAAATGTGCTAGGTATTTTTCATACCTCATATAAATGAGTAACAACAAAAACATCCTGACGACCAAAAAGCTTGATCTTGTACAAGATATCTTTACCTGGCTCTAGGTATATGAAAATGATTACCAAAATTACATGAGTTTATGGTTCACATATAAAGTGGAAAAAAATCGTAAGATGGGGAAGTGTCCAAAGAGAACAGGCATACATAGCAGTGAAAGCCATTTTGATATGACTAAACAGACTCTGTCTTGCTTGCAGGCAACAAGAGGGTCGTTATATAACCAAAGTTGGGAGTAAGGTAATAGTGGACACAGCCACACATCTGAGAAGTTGAAGTAGATTCTCTCCAGAAACAGGAGGGAGAGGTGGATGCCCTCGGAAGTTATTTCCTCTCCCAAATTATTAGTTGATTTTTGCCCCAGTAACAGTGGAAAAGTTGGCAAGAAGATACTAATGAAACTTCCAAGAAACTAGACAAGGCCAATTTCTCCTCGAAGTAGACACAATCACACACAAACTAATATTTGGCTGTTCTGTGCCCATGAAAAAAAAGCTAAGCCATTCATGTCACTAGTTTTCATGTGCTGTGACTGTATAATATAAGCTAGTGGTTAAGGATGGGGACTCTGGAATCAGACTTCCCAGGCTTAAATCCTGGCTAACTGCACAACCTTGGGCGATTTACTTAATTAATCTGAACTCAATCTTCATCCCTCCTCATAGGGTCATTAAGAAGAAAAAGTGAATTAGTAAATATAAAGTTCCCAGAACAGTGTCTGGCAAATGTTAAGTGCTATAGACCACGTGTTTGCAGTTCTCCTGTTCATGGGCCTGATACCCAGGCCAGATCTCCAGGAGAAGGGCCCAGGGAACAGATCAATTAAAACTGCCTATCATCCTCTGTTTGGGTTTCAATATTTTTTGTTTCTATTTTTCTTTCTTTCCTTCCTTCCTTCCTTCCTTCCTTCCTAATGAACACAAGAACTCCCTTCTTCTGCCAGGGAACAACGAACCTGTCCACTCAATAAACATGGCTTTCATGAGAAAGTAAGTAAAACGGCCGTCTCTGAGAAATACAAACCCACACTATGTGCCTTTGCTGTGGCTCACCCTCTGCCAGTCATTGCCAAAGCCAGACGCCCGCTTCCCACCACGGTGACCCGCCTGGGTACCTGGACCCAGATGCCCTTCCTTCTCCTTCCCACCCCAATCCACAAACTTGCCAACCTTCTATGAAATCCGAGGCCGAGTAGGGGCGCCGACTGGGGCTGTGGTCCGCAGGGCCGTTCAGGGTCTCCACCGCCGATTCAATGGCTTCCACCAGTTCATCCCGCTTATCTTTCCTCACGGGTTTCTCTTCGGGGTGGCGGGTCAGGCCCGTCTCCAGCTGGTACACTTTCTGCAGAGTGAAGCTATCGAAAGGCACAGCGGCATACTCGGTGGCCAGCTTGACGCCGGTGTGCACCTCCGCCTTGTCCACCTGGGAGTGCAGGAAGGCCAGAAGGTCCGCCTGCGTTTTCTCTGGGGGGCCCTGCTCCAGCCCCAGGCCCACAGCGTCGCTGGGGTGATACTGCGCGTTCTTGAGCCGCTCACTCCTCTCCTGCAGCTCCTCCTTGAGCTGCGCGATCTGCCTCTTGAGACTGCTGATGTAGTTGCGATGCTGTTCCTCCCACTCCTGCAGCGCGGCCTGGTACCCCTCCTTGCCCGTGGGGCCGTTGGCCCTGGGCAGCCCCAGCTGCTCCTCGTCACCCTTTGGAGTGCAGGCCAGCATGTAGAGGACGGAGACGGCGCAGCAGAGCAGCACCAGCAAAAGCACTACCCGAGACACCCACGCAAGCAACCCCCGGCGAACCATCATCACTCAGGAATTGGCCATGCGTCCAGACCTGGAGACATTCCAGAATGCCAGGGCGCCTCAGAAGGGCTTCCCTGGACTAGACCGCAGGGAGCGTGTGTCTGGAGCCCCCAAGCTGCTTTCATCCATTTCTTTCTACAATGTGTCTGGTCCCTTGAAGTCAGCCACCGCGTGGAGCACTTTCCCTACTTCTAAAGGATGATCATCCAGGCAGGAGCAACGAGTTAGGTGAAGCCTCCAGCTTTTCACACTCATTCCCATCATAGCCTCCCAGATGTGCAGCAGACCACAAGAGGGGACCTGGGAAGAGACCAAATGACAATAACTCTTAAAAGACAGTAACGTCTTTATGCTCTCTGCGGCAATCAACATTCAATAGACTTCCCATGAGGTTTACAGAAAATGTTTATGCCAGGGGATTAAATATCGTTAAATGTTTCTAAATCAGAATACAAACATTCATTTGTAGACGAGTGCACATAAAAAACAAAAGATGCAGGAAAAAGACTGGAAGGTAATATGGCAAAATGTGAATTCCCTCTGAGTGAAAGCATTAATGGTGATTTTCCTTGCTTCTCTAGATTTTTCTGTATCTTATAAATTTCCCGCAGTAGCACATATTATTTTGATGGCTAAAAGGGGAAAAGCTAGGGGTGACTGGGTGGCTCAGTCGGTTGAGCAACCGACTTCAGCTCAGGTCATGATCTCAAGGTTAATGAGTTCCAGCCCACATCGGGCTTTTTGCTGACTGCTCAGAGACTGGAGCCTACTTCGGATTCTGTGTCTCCCCCTCTCTCTGTTCCTCCCCTGCTCACACTCCATCTCTCTCTGTCTCAAAATTAAATACAGATTACAAAATAAGAATAATAGAAAAATAAAATGATAAAAGCGAAACTTTAATGAAACTGAAATTGCAGGCAGGGCCCGCCCAGCACTGATGGAAGCAAAAGGTGAGCCTACATGCTCTCACCTGTGTGCACTCATTCTTGGCAGGGCTGAAAGCTGACAAAATGGTCTTCAAACTCCCTGATGAGGAGGTGGGGAAGAACCTGGAGCTTGAAATATGCAAATAGTAAATGTGGATGATAACATATTAAGATGGAATCTGGGACCATTGTTCCGGCGAACTCTCCAATCATGCTTGCAGACAGGGGATGATAAGTTTACCATAGAAAGGGATAAGGTTGGGAGAACAGAGACCAGAAATACCTGTCTTGTCGGGACTCAAATCCTAGGCATGTCTCTGCTCCAGCCCCTAGAAGGAATTCTGTGTCCTGACTGATCATCAAGAATACCCAGACAGATTGCAGAGCCTTCCATTTGAATACATGCTCTGCATCTCAACTCCAAGCCATTTGTAACAAACGAGAAGCCAACCTAACTTGCCTTCTCCATTTCCCCCAGGCTCCCTTCCTTCCTCCTCCACCCATTGTGGACACCCCAGAGCACACTGCTTCAATGTTCTCCCTTCCTCCTCAATCCCCTTTGCTCATCTCCCCCTACCCATCTATCTGAGCCAGAAAACAGAGAGAAATAATGGTAAGTGGAAAATAGATCAAATAAACTTTCTGTCTTAGGGAGATATTTATAAAATCTTCTCAGGTGCATCTTTTTATATAACTTATCTTAAAAGCAAGCTCCCTGAGGGTACTATGTCCTGGCCATTTTATAAAAATTTGACATTTTAAATAATTCCCACAATGACAAAATTATTCTTTACAGAGTCTTCATCCAACCCAGAAAATCCAGATTCTGAGTCAATAATCATCTAATTTACTGGTGGTCTGTCCCATTTACTGACTGGAAGTAAGACTCCTGTCGATTAGCAACTTCAGGACCCCTGGGAGAAGACAGAGATGTTCCTTCTAGCATTCTCTCGATGCTGACAATATAGTAAACAATAACAGCCTCATTGACTTTATCTGATATTCACCTGCTACGTCTCATGCACAAAGAGAATTCTTCTTCTATTACACTTGTGATGTGCCTCTTACATGTACCATTATGTTACCAAAATAGTTTGTTTCTCAATTTTCCTTAAAAATTCAATTCCAATATTCCCCTTGGCCCAAGGAGTCTCTCTCCTATAATTTAGAACAATACACAGTTATTAGTGCTAAGTTTAAAGTGTATGTTTAGCCCTGGAAGCCTTTTCTGTCTGATGAAAATCTTGGGATTTGTATAATTACTATAATTCTGTGATTAAAAACATCTCAGCTTTGGTATTCAGGCACCTTGCTGTTTTTAATGAAATCTCTCAAATGAACTCATTATATCCAAGTATCAAATTACCAGTGAAGACATGTTATCACGTTATTCTACCATTTTAAAGACTTTTACTTTACATGGGTGTCATTAAAGACAAAATAAGCAAATCAAAAAACAAAAATGAGACATTCAACATTACTTATTGTGCCACGGAAGCAAAGTGGGTCATCTTTCTAACAGATTTTTTTAATGGAATAATTGCTACATTTGCATAATAAATTGAAATCATTTGCTTAACGATGCAATATATTAAAGCCATGGCTAAAGAAATTTAAAACTGTACAATAATTACTTTGTTCGGTTCTGTAAAGCTTTTTGAAGTCCAGCCCAGCTTTTGAATTTCACTGGTGTAAATTCCAAGGTTATTTGAAATTCCATTCTTCAAGATGTAAAAGGACAAAAAAACAGATCCTAGGAAGAAATAACTCTTGAAAAGAAATAACAAAAAGCCATAAAAATTACTGCCAAAGAAGAAGTGATGAATTTTTCCTTTTAAATGTCAGGAGCAGATATTACATGTCAGAAACAAAGTTCTACATCCTTTAACAGACAAAATGTTTTCTAACTCTTCTTGCGATCTAATCCATAATCAAAACAGTAACAACTGGTGAAACTGTAGAGGCTCAGAGTGTACACTTCCTGAAGTCAGGAGGCTTATGCCTCTTGCTTCTCCGGAGACTTCAGCATTTTCATCTGGCAGCACAGAACGTCATTCTTAAGAGCACATGTTACTTTCACCAGCTCTTCCACATACAGGAAAGAACACCTCAATGAGACCAGACCAAACCGTTGAGCTAAACCTGTAGGTAAACCAGACCCAACATCGAGCTAAAAGGCACCTTGCAATGTCTCCCTATCTCTACAGGGGTGTTAGGAGAATTAAGAGTTAACATTTATCATGTGTTTACAGACCTACAGATGGAAAGCACCATGTAATTACCAAGGACTACTACAAGTTAGAGGTGACAGTGAAAATATAGCTTTATGTGATCACAGCAGCATTGTTCTACTATTTTTAAAACTTAGAAAAGGCATCCAGATTTTAGACTAGTTCAGTCTTTGGGGGTATATGGGAACAGGGAAGGAGTGGAGAGCAAGTTGGAGTGCTGTCAATAACCAATTTTAGAATATTTGGGGGAAGAGAGATGCGTATTCTTTTTTTTTTAATTACAGAAGATCCTGTGTTCATCAGATTTCTTGCCACTGACATTTTTTAAATCTTTTTTTTTAAGATTTTATTTTTTTAATCTCTACAGCCAATATGGGGCTCAACCTCACACCCCAAGATAAAGAGTCACATGCTCTACCAACTGAGCCAGTCAGGTGCCTCTCTTACCACTTACATTTTTAAATGTCTGTCTTTACTAATTGCTCTCCTCAATACTTTCCTGGCCCTGGTCAACTCCCCAAGGATGATTCTGTGATACATCTTGTCCAAAACACTGAACTTATTGACTAGAATGAAGGGACTATCCAAGCACAATGGTCTTGCTTGACCAAGACTACCAGTATTGCAATTCCTGGGCAACAAAACCACAAGGGTAAAGGCTTCTTTGTAGTCTACTGTAAAGGTGAAACAATGCTGAAGAGCAACACTTTCTAGTATCCACCCAGGTCTGAGCCCACCTAAAGCAAGGTTATTCCCCAAACTCTCAGAATGGAAGAGCATTCTCAGTGCAGACTGGTGTTCCATCATCTATGGGCCAGAATCACCCTAATAGCTTTCTCCCTGGAGTATGTAGATGGAGGATTGTTTACGGAATCTACAGCACTTTCTGAACGTTTAAGCCAGAGAGCCCGAAAGACATACCGGGCCTGTGCCAAGGCATCCAGCAATGGAGTGGGTTTCTCAGATTCTAGGTACAAGTTATCTGATGGCTCTGACATCCTGCTGGGACCAGAAAGCATCCAGGACATCACTCAAATCTCCAAATAACCCAGCAGTAGGTCAGAATCACGGTGTACTCCATCTACGATACTGCTGTTACCATACTTAAATAGTTATTAAGCACCCGCTATGTTGAATGCACTCCTATAAGATGTTACAGGAAAAGATGAACGAGGCATAAATTCCAACATCAGCAGGTTTATACTGTGCTTAAAGCTTTCTTAAATGACTACAAGCCCCAAATAGGCAAACACCATTAAAATAAATTAATGCCATGCTCCCACCTACCAAATGTATATGGAAAACAGGAGTGTTGAGAAGAATAAAATAATAAATTTTAAAATGACAAGCTTCAGTAGCGCCTGGGTGGCTCAGTCGGTTGGGCGTCCGACTTCAGCTCAGGTCATGATCTCACGGTTCGTGGGTTCGAGCCCCACATCGGGCTCTGTGCTGACAGCTCAGAGCCTGGAGCCTGCTTCAGATTCTGTGTCTCCCTGTCTCTGTGACCCTCCCCCGTTCATGCTCTGTCTCTCTCTGTCTCAAAAATAAATAAACATTAAAAAAAAATTTTAAAAAAAATGACAAGCTTCGAGCTTAAAATAAATGGTAGAATCAACAATATTTGTTAAGATAAGATAGCCAAGTGGCTGCGGGTTATCATTTCATCTTAAAGCAGAAGCTCTTGGAGGCTAAAACCAAGACAAGCCTAACTTTGGGCCAGAGTCCAATACTTACTCCAAATGGAGACAGTGGAAATTAGAAATTCTATGACTAGGACAGAGTGGTTATTAGGATGGGTATGTGAACTTCACTCTACAGATTCCAGTGAACACTTTGGTCATGAGAGCTGTATACTATGACAGAGAGCCTGCCAAGATGTGTCTATTAATGGCCACAAGATGCTTATAAATCACCAAGGACTCCAGAACAGGCCCCACTGATGAAATGCATTCAGGGTCAGCAGAGGCAGAAAGGACAGTGGTTTCATGGTGAGACCAGGTCAGGCAGCACTATACACTACAATGACAGACCTTGTGAGTGATAAAGGAAACTATTCAAGGAGTGGCAATAAATTCTACAAGACATCCCCACCCTGTGTGCAGGCACAGCCAAAAGGGTTGATGGGGGAAAAAACAAGCAGTGTCTACTGGGCCAGGAAGTGGTAGACCAAAGCCCCAGTTCTGCCGTGTGAGTCTCTTCCACTCTGGGACAGACAATCAGCTCTTTCACGGCAAGGGCATAAGCTAACCTTCGGTCAAAGGATTAGCCGTACTAATAGAACACAAATTGAGGTTATATCTCTTGGATAAACATACCATCCTGGACATGTGTGGAAAAGGCATCAAGTACAGATTCTTATTCAGAGAGCTTCCAAATGCTCTAAAAAATGTGTATGTGATATAAATGTATCTAACACTGTAAGCTTTACTCAAACACATGGCTTCTTGGTAATTTCTTCCACTTCAGGCTAACTCTTCTGTGCAGGGCATGGTGGCCAGCTTCCAGTGTGACCCTCAACATTGTCTCCCTCTGGATTTTCATAGCTCTGTGTTTGCCTCCTACATCATACTGTGGATTTGATATGAGTGACCGATAACATATGGCAGAAGTAGAGCACAATTCTGCAAAATTCAACAGAAAACAGATAAAAGCCGTTAAGAGAGCTGAAAAACCCTAAAGCTCACAGCACCTCCTCCCAGTCCATTCTGTTTACAGACTTTTCTAAGTTTGTTCCATCTGCCTTCTCTTAAAGGAAATGAGGATATACAACTCCTGCAACTGTTTCGTTGAGTCCACAATCATCTGCCTCTTGCGCACAGTTAGTTTAGGGTTGAGGTACTTGCAAAGAAGTTAAAATGGCCTGAAAATGAGCATAAGGGCTCAGAATCTCCCTAAACCACATCCACCTGGAAGTGTTAGAGCAAGATTTCTCAGGGGTCAGAGCTTTCTGGAATGCAGGTTACTTTTTTCCATGGGTCTTTAGTCAGCACCTATTCTAGTGCCAAATGCCGAGGATAACCTCAGCTATGTTCCTGATAGTGAACCTACACCCGAAGCAAGGAGAGAAGCAGGCCGGTATCACTGTCCAAGAATGAAGAGGTGCTGAAGCCGAATCCCAGAATGGGAACAGGGCTTCCACGCCAAGTTGACAATCAAACACCCAGAGTGATCTGTCGAACTGGCCATGAAGAATCTGAAGCATTTCTCCCTGACACCGGCTACCTGGCCTGGGCCTGGGACTATGCCTTCACACAAAAAGGAGTATACATGGACTGTGGCCTCGGTCATGCTGGCAGCTTTGCTGCTCTCTTCCTCTGATCTTGGCACTCAAGATCAGCAGTCTCCAAATTTATCAAACGTAATACCACATTCCAGGCAATAAGTAACTTTTGACATATATGTAAGTATGGAAAATTACTCATTTAGAAGTTACATACAAGTTTTACAGTATTGTTGTATTATGTACTCCCAAAACAGTACTCTTAAAATAATGAAATATAAAATTTTTTGTTTTCTCACCTTGATGACCCTTCCTGGGCACCTGCAGGGACCTTGCTCCTGATTGTGCTTCATTTCCATGGGCTCCAGTCAACAGAGAATTCCAGAGCCCAGGGAAGCCTTGCTGTTCCCTTCTTAGAGGGACTGTCCTGCCTCTGGACCACACCGACTCCATCCCAGGGTCCCCAATACCTGCCTCCAGACCACATGCCCAGACCACTGCCAGGTCTCTGCCAGGAACACACTTCCTTCTCTTCCCAGAGAACTTAGACTTGGCCTTCAAGATGACCCTTGAGGGTCTGTTCTGTGAGGTCTTCCCTATAATCTGGCTCTGAGAACACATTCTCCAGCAACCAGCACAGAGGGGCCAAAGGAATGGGGATGATTACTTATCAGTTGAAAACTTCTTAGTTGAGAGTACCCTCCCACCCTCTCAACTCCACATTGGTCTCCTAAAAGAATCATCCTGATTCCTTTTTCCCTACTTTGAAGCACAAAAAATGAAATGTGGTAAAAGAAATTGGGATCTGCTAGTCGGAAAAAGAAGGCACAGAAGTTAATCACAACTGCACATGCCAACAACTCAGGAAACAGGTCTAAGTCTCTTGTTTTGATTTCGGTTTATAATTTGCTGGCGATGCTTCGAAGAGAAGAACTGATAGAGAGGGGCTTCCTGAATATGCACAGATTTACCATTCTCCCTGCCCCTTGCCCCCCCTTGTTACCTCCAACCTTGTTTCAAGGAGAGTATCAGGGGCTCAATCAGCATAGGTGGCAGCCATGGAGCCTGCAGAGTGAGAAGAGAGAAGGGCCCTAGCACAAGAAGGCTATCCTCAAGGGACTCAGAGTAAGCCTAAAGAGAACCTTTTCCCAGCAGGAAGGAGTCTCAAGCATATATGCAGGGCTGAGTCAGCTGCCAAGATGCCGCAGAGAGAGACCTGCCTCGTCTCCCTCTCCGGCTCAGTCCCACAGGGCTCTCCGCGGCTGGGGGAGCCGCCCTGCACCCTGAAACCAGGCCTTCAATACCCTTCATTGCTCATAATTACAACCACTTACTGAGCATTTACTTTGGGCCAGACATCACACTAAGCACTTTATAAACATTATCTCATTTAATCCTCAAAATAATCTTACGAGCTAAATCGTATTATCCCCCATTAAAGATAAGGAAACTGAGACTTAGAGTAGTGAAGCAATTTTCCCAGAGTACACAGCTGGCAAGTGGCCCAGCCCGGTTTCAAATCCAGCTTGGTCTGGTGCCAAAACCCTGCTCTTACCCACTAGGCTATCCTGCTCATCACCTTTAATAATCCTGAACTGCTTGCTGAGGCCCGTTCCTCATTCTGCACCCAGCATATCCAATTTTTCTTGCTTCTTAACTCATAATGAGCCTTATTTACGAGCTTGTCCAGCCCCTCAGATGTGCCATTAAGCACTGTTTCTATATAATTTTTGTACCTCCCCATTTAGCTGTGGTTTGCACTTCCACATCCCTTACCAGCTATGCAAACTCACACTATCACTAGAAATAATGCCAGTCCCAGCCATGCCCAGCATGAGCCTTGCTCTGGCCCCACAGTTGGGGCTGGGAAAAAATACCTCTGCAACACTCCAGTGCTTCCAAACAAATGCCAGGAACTTATAGCTACATATCAGGTTTAAGACAGCTCAACTAAAAAGCACTCTAGCAAGCAGAATTTTTAATCAACTGAAAGATGTTCTTCTTTGAAAGGAGTAAAAGAGACCATCTCTCGGTCAGTCAAGATGCTGGTGCTGGCTGGCAACACTATGGAATTCTTTCCTGCCAAACACTGATTTCTCACTTCTGTCCTCCCAAGCATGGCACAAGGAGATGCCCATGCAATGGCCATGCACCATGTGCCAACTAATAACCTCACGTGCAGGCCAAAGTCAGCCCTGGCATCAGTGGAGACTCAGGGAAACACACCTCCTAGGGAGACCATGTCCCAAGGTCACACAGCACAGCTTCCAGGGAAATGCACGCTGTTAATTAACAAGGAGGGGAATAATTAAAAGTGAGCAATGCTGGAAGCCAAGTACCTTCTAGCTAAGTAATAAGCATAGGGCCCTAAGCAGATGCCAGGCACAGTTGATGAGTGGTAAATATCAGTTCCGAGGTAAGGTCAGAGGTGTGAATCACATCACGCCATGCCATGAAGGCTGAGGTGGCTGCAGGGTGGGATGGGCCCCACTTTAGTTATAGTGAGGGCAGCACAAAGAAGGAAACTGGAGTTCTCTCCTTCCTGATAACATGATCCATGCACCTTATTAGCAGAGAGGAGAAGAAAGATGAGAAATAAGGTTTGCTAAATGTCTCTACCACGTACCACCTAACTGGCTTTAAAACATTTTTAGACACACAGCTCCCAGAGCAAGCTAAAAGTGCTCACCTGGGTCAGAGGCAGGGAACTGGTGTCCTTTCAGGCAGCCCTGGGAGGGGAGGGGGGGCGCCACTGAGGGCCACTGGAGAATCACTAGGCATCCTGCATTACCTGCTGTCTCACCTAAACCACATGTGAATCATCGATGCCTGTTCTCTAGATGACGAAACTGGGATTCGGGGAGACCGGTTACTTTCCCACATTAGGTAGCGAGCCCCACATCCCCAAACACCACCAGTCACCTACTTCAATCAGCCTGACATTGCAGGGTGTAGACAGAGCTATACAACATGTAGAATTAGATAAAACCAGCAAAGGGAGGCAATGCCCACAAGCAGGGCCACAGAGAAAGAGCAGGAAAGCTGAGAACACGTGCAGCAGGGGAAGCCCTAGAAAAGGACAAAACAGGCCTCTAAAGAGAGGTGGACCATAGATACCAGTCTCTCAATGTGCAAAATGGCACTGTGACCTGAAGGCAAGAGTTGGGGGACATACCCAGCACTGTCTCCCCTCTCCATCCTGGGCTCCTTAGTGGGGGGACTCCCTGCTTTAGTGAAAATAGCTATGACCCAGGTGCTGGCCAAAGCCTGTTTTTCTCTGGCATATGTAGCCTTCTCATGGCTAGTGCGTGCTGCCTTCTAGGGGAGGGAGGATCATTCTTCCCCCCACCCCCAGTCCTGGGCACCAGTCAGCCCATGCCGTGTGTGGCTCTGGTCTACTTCACGTCTCATGAAACAGGGGCATGCGTGCTGCTGGCTCTCCATCTGGCATCCGAAGGCCTGAAGGAAAAACCATTGGAAACACCCTGAATCAAAAGAACACCCTGACAGCTGTTCTCATGAATCAAAACATGAGTCTCATGTTCTGCTGGCATGTTTGGGGTAAGAAGGGTTAAGAAGAAAACTGCTACTTTTAGGCTGGATGAGATAAACAGCCTACCACCTTTCGGTTCTCCTCTTCCCTCCCCACCTGTAAGGGAGAGAGCAGCACACAAATGAGGGGCTTGCTTTTAGAAAGTGGTTATTACATAACAAGACTGGAGAAAGCACGGATTGTGCAGAATTATTTTAGAAACCCCACGAAGCTAGATCAGCAAAGCCTTCTCTCTTTGTGCCTTCCATCTCATCTGGAAATAGAACCAATAATAGAGAAAAAATTAACAGGAGGATGTCCAACATTACACAAATACAAGATGTACTTTTCACAAAAATAAAACCTTGTGCTGATGGCAGGTAGTTTTTTAAGATTCTGTCCCACCCTACCACGTCTATGAGCGTCTCTTCTAGCCTTCCCTACCCCTTCTTCTAGCTGCCCACTCCCAACAGCCAGTGCTAAGCCTGTCCCTGCTAGGGGGTTAACTGATTATTAAGATATTATTACCTAAAATCATTTCAAGACATTGCTCCGATCAAGAAAGTTACCTGCGACAGACACTGTCATATTTATACATAAACTAGATGGCACAGAGTACTTTCTTAATCCAAGTTTGTCTTCCAGTTTAACACTATGTAGCATTCTACTAACATGTTCTCTGTAGTACTCTTAAAATATTCCATGCTCTTTCTGTAAACTATTGCCTATCTAGGACTCCACTCTAAATGCATCTTCCTCCAACTTCTCTGATGTCTCCTATGAGGCAGTTTCCATTAACAGCATACCCATTTTGCAGACATTGGGGCAGAAGTTAGTCATTTGCCCAAGTCACCTGGCCTGAAATGGCAGAACTGGGTTTCCAATCCAGGCAGTATGTCTCTGTTGTCTCTACTCTTGATCGCTATGCTACAAGGCTACTCTATAGTTTGCTACATGCTCAACAGAGGAGTGTTCAAGGTAACAGGGAAGAGCAGAGAGAAGGCTGATGTAGGACCACACCGTTCACAGTGCTGGATGGGAAGGAGGCAGGAGAGGAGCTGGGACAGGTTTTATAACAAGGAGCCCCATGTAGAAGACAGCTCTCACCAGAATATGACCATGCTGACAGGCTGATCTCACACTCCTGGCTTCCAGAACTGTGACAAATCAATGCTTGTTACTTAAGCCACCAGTCTATAACACGAAATTTTATAAAAGCAGCCCTCACAGTCTATAACCAGCTCTTGTATCATAACAGGGGATTTAAACTTTATTCTATAGGTGATGGTTAGACAGCCATGTAAGTGTTTAGATAAGAGAGTCACATGATCAGAACTGAATTTTAGCAAATGGGCAGATGAGATGGGCTGGAGAGGGAAGACTGGCATTAGAGAAGCCAGGTAGGAGCCATTCCACCACTACAGTTTCTAAGGGATGTGGAAGCAGCAGCACTAAATATGGGGGAGGGCAGATTCAAGAAGTATCCCTGGGTACCACCTCCAGGACTTGGACACCAATCAGATGAGGGGGGAGAAAGTGTCCATCGAGAACAAGGCCGAGGGTTTAGCTTGTGCGACTTGGAGGCTGGAGCTACCACTGCAAAAGCCAACACACTCAAGAGAAGATTTAGCAGAAAGATGAGTTTGGTTTTGAACATGCAGACATAGCCATGGAATGACAGGTAGAGGGGGAGGCCTTCCGAAGGAGGTCCCCGCCTGCATTCTTCGAATTGTCTGCACAGGCAAGTGCCTGCTATTCCAATTCCTGTGCCTTGATAAGACTTCACATTTATGTTTGTTTTGACCCTCTGAAGCACTATCTCATCCCCTTTTACCCTATTGGTACAGCTCAGTGGTTGAGAGGACAGGTTCTAGGGTGCAGACTATTGAGTCCTACAGTTATTTGGCTTCTCCCAGCCTTTATTTCCCAAACACAGGAGCACAGAGAGGTCCGCGGTCCTTCTGAGAGTAAATGAGATAGTGCATGTGAAGTGCTCGGCATAGAGCCTGGCATGAAGCTAACATGAAATCAGTGTGAGCCAAAATAAGGCCGAAGCCATAGATATAAGCCTGACACTGACATTGTTTCACTGATGAGAAAAATTAACCAAGGAGGAATAGCCTATTTTATACACATTTACTGCACTGGCATAAAGCAGTCAGAAAGAACTAGGACCCAGGGTGCCAGACTCCTGGTCTCTTTCCTCTGAACTATACTTCCAAAGTTTCAAATCAAAGTAATTCTCTCACATCCTTACTATCCCCCCAAAGCCCAGTTTGTTTGTTTGTTTGTGTGTTTCTTTGGAGAGAGAGAGGGAGGGAGGGAGGAAGGAAGGAAGAAAGGAAGGGAGGGAGGGAGAAAGGAAAAGAAAGGGAAGGGAAGGGAAGGGAAATCTGTAATGAATCTGAAAAGTTCTCCCCAAACTCCCATTTGTACTAAATAGTACAGATCTCACCAGGTTATTAGGAGAGTTTTAAAAGGCAATTGCATTGCAAGGCTTAGGTCAGTGTCCAGGCACACTGGAAGGACACAGGAGTGGCTTTCTTTAGCTTCTTCAACATCGTTTGGGCCTCAGGATAACATATTTCAGGGCTGTGGACATGAGATCGCAAGCCACAAAGTTTTCTGACCAGAGGACTGACCACACGGACCTAACTTGACTATCAGACCTGCCAAGTCACTATTACAAGGATGGCAGGGTACTGTTTGGGAGAAATCTCAGAACTTCCTAGGATACTTTTGAAAAGCAATTTTCCAGTAGCTCCAAATGATATGAATCAATATGCTAGTGTTCTGATTTCACCTGCTGGTAGTAGAGATATTCCTGGGGTTCAAAAGAAAACTTCAAATAACAATAAAAGCTGCTCCCAAAATAAGGCCTCAAAATGTCTCTGGTAAGAAGAGTTCCCTGATTCCTTCCTTTGACTATACATCATTACCATAACAGCTCTCAGTTCAAAGCTGCCCAAGACGGGCATTGAATGCTTCTTCCTGAAAGATAAATTGGAATATTATCCTTCTGATGATGTACGTGAGTCTGCAACAATTGCTACGGTTCCTACACCTGCACTACATAATGTCAAAGGAGCAAAACAAACAAGAGTTTCGTCCTAGGCTACAGCGACCCCCATCCCAGCAGGTGCCTGTGGCAGATGAGCAGCTGTTCCGAAACCACCATGTGTTTGGTCTGCACCCACCGGGCTTTACAGGAAAGGCACATGGGACTCTCGTAAGCAGCATATGCCCCATAACATCATGAACACAGAAAATAATTTTTTCTGAAATTCTGCAGTAATGTTCCAATTAAGATCAATTTTATCCACCCGTTCATCAAATGTGTATTGAATGTCTACTATGTGAAAGGGGCATGTAGACTCTGGTAAAGGATAAGGAAGAGGGTCAATTGTCCTCACAAGGGTAACGGTCCCCTGGGATGGACAAGTATAAAAATAACTGAGATACTAGGGGACTGTGATCGATCATTAGTAACGCAAACAAAGTGCTGCTCTGGCTCAGAGCAGAGAAGGACTGTTTTGGTAGGAAGGGCCAGAGAACTTTAAGATGAACTTTTCAAGGTGAATATTATTTATTAGATAGAAAGGCGGACATTTGGGAGAATCCCAAATGATTATGGATATGAAATAGCAGATCTAATGAAGGGTTTTCTAGTCCCACCCTAATCCCACTACTAACGATGCACCTTGTCTTAATTTCAAAAAGGGAAAAATTTAGAACTCTAAATATTCACCATTTTATTGATGTTATTTAATATTTTTCTAAAATTTTTTTGATCTGATCGTGTTTCTTAGTGTTCAAATCCTTTTTCAGATGCCCCCAGGCAAGGTGAAAATAAATGCAGTAGAGCCTGCCACAGGCCTTATTTATTTTTTATATAGCTCCTTCTGTGTAGAAAGAAGACTTGGAATTCTTTTCTTGGCACCAAGCTAATGGGTCTCAAGATTGATATAAATGCAATTATTCTGTGGAGTAGTGAGTCTAAGGAGGGTTCAGCTTTTAATGAACATCACTTTATCTCTATTAAAAGCCTATAATGAGTTTAGATTTTTCAGGACTTTCCTCAGCTGCAGTGGGCTAACACTGTTGCTTGCCAACGCCTGGCAGATGTTTATCTCTAACTTTCTGGCTCAGTGATATGACTGGCATAAGCGAAATCACAATAAAATGAAGGGTACCTTTGTCACACATTCTACTGTTTAAGAATCAGACAAAAGCAGCCGAAAAGACCACAAGGAGACCATCTCCACTGCAGACACTTGTGAAGCAGCACGCCCACTCTCAGAAGTGACCTCAGAAAACTACAAACAGTGCCAAACACAAACCGGCCACATTTTCAGACCCCATTCTGAAAGGAAGCACCCCCTCG
Source organism: Panthera onca (assembly GCF_046562875.1). Taxonomy (NCBI): domain Eukaryota; kingdom Metazoa; phylum Chordata; class Mammalia; order Carnivora; family Felidae; genus Panthera; species Panthera onca. Next base: position 165,479,996 of record NC_138342.1, on the reverse strand, counting down.
GTATGGAAACTGTGTTCTTTGTCCAATTAATTTGTCAGGCCCAAGTCTTCTTCCAGGGCACGCAATCCTAGTTGCAAAGGTAATGAAATATAAGTCAATTTTTTTTAAACAAATGTGAAACTGCTTTGCAGAGTACAAATGAAAATACTCACAATGGGTGGTTATCATTACCGCTTTCATCTTCATTATGACTGGCTCTAAGAACTTGCAGACATTTCAAATATTGCTCGAGAAAACCAAATTAGGAGGCGATAATCAGAAAAAACAAATCCTTGTTTACATAGGAATTGCAATTCAATCAAGTCTGTTTTCAGATCATTGGCACGTGCCTCTCTCTCCCAGCGATTTGCTCCTCCTGCCCCTTCCCCTCAGCAGTGCCATCCTACATACGGCACCCATCCCTTAACCTGGTGCTGGTGTTCTGAGGGGCCTTCCTCGCAGATCCCTGCCCAGACAACCACACTCAGCACTCTCTCCCCTCAGAGAGAGGAGGGACAGCTGGCAGAGACTGCTCAGCATGCAGGCTGGCTCTAAAAGATGAGCTGAGACCACCATAAGCCTGGATCAGAAAGTTGTAGTAAGAGACTGAAAAGGAAGTTGCCAACTGAGAGCAGGGCAGTTAGCCCTGACAGTGTAGCTGAGTCACAGGAATACTCAAAGCCAAAGGTCTACAACCTGAGCACCTTGTGAGCATCAGTGGGGTGAGACCAGAGGCATCACCTCTCTGCTGCCAGCAGGGCCCACTAAAGCCACTGTGGTCCACTCCCCACCTCCCACCCACCTGTCCCCTGAAATACCAGGGCTCTAGCGAAAGGACATGGGACTGAGAGACAGGAGCCCCATTTCTATCCCAGATGCTTGCATTCCCTTCACTGGGAGGGTGGGGTAGCCATTTTGCAAAGGCCCTTAACTTTAAAATCATAGATAAATTTATGATTTACAGATAAAAACTACAGACAAAATGAAAATGCTTACTTGGCTGATAATGATATTACTTAAACTATTAGGAGTCACAACCTGTGACACAGTTAGTCAGAAATGAAAGTAAACCATTGCTGAAAATGCCACGTAATTTAATAGGAAAATGTTGTGTACTTTAGAAACTTCAACCTAAATAACTACTTTACTGAAATGCATCTCGAGTACACTAAAATATAACCAGATTTGAAAATACTTGGCTTACTCTTTTCAATACTAAAATTACCAAACCTCTGTTCAATCCAGGACCGGAAAAAATATTAAACAAAGTCTTTAGACAATAAGGAGCTTAACAAATATTTACTGAATATTCATTAAGTACCAAGTCTAATTCAAGGTATTAGATATCTATCTCTATCTACCAATATAGATAGACATCTACCCATGTCTATCAATATAGATATATATCTAACCATATACCTATAGATACATAGACATAAGATCAAAGTACCGATACTTAGATATAGATGTAGCTCAAGATATAAAGATAAATAGAGTTCCTGACCTCAAGGAGTTTAAGATATTGTGAAGGAAACAGACACATGAACAGATAAATCAATGAACAAATTAACTGCTATGATAGAGGAACAAAAGGTAAGAAGAGATCAACATAGAGCAGGAGCATTCAATCCAGCCTAGAAGGTTCCAAAAAGGCTTTCTGTAGGAGATGACACGTGAGGTAGGCCTTGAAGGAAGAGTATAGCAACGAAGAAAAAGAGTGGAAGAGTATTCTTAGCAGAAATAACCGAATGGCAGAGCTTAAAGGCATGAAGCAACATGGCGCATGTAGAATGTGCAGGTGGATGGTGGTGGCTGGAATGTGGGGTAAAGCTGTAGGATCAGGTTGTGGGAACCTGGGATGCTGAATTTAGGGAGGAGATTATGAATTTGGCCTGGGTCATGTTAAGTTGAAGTGCTCTGAAACATACAGGTGGAGATGGGGAATAAGCTTATCAGAGAGGAAGTCTAGCCTGGAGATACAGATTAGGGTCATCAATATAAAATGGTCATCAAAACCTGAGAGTGGATGAGACAACTTAGGGAAACTATAGAGGGAGAAGCACATCTGGTTCAGAATCTGTAGAAACTCCAACTCTGAATGGCCAAGAAAGGGAAATGAACTTGTGAAAGAAGACCGAGAAGGAACTTCCAGAGCCTAGAGTTCACTGTACTGTCATGAACTTGGAGACAAAGGCCTTGAGTGGGTCGGCCTAAGCATTTCCAGTACAATCCATGATTGAGCAGGGAAGTCTGCCTATCCCTGGTCCAATATTAAGAAGCTCATTTTCACCACATTCTCAAACTACATTCCCCAAACTAACCTTATAATCTGGTACTTATAATCAAGCTGGTCTCCATCTGCCTGACTATCGTTTCTCAACTTGTTCAGAACTGAGAAAGGAAAATAAAAACAAGAAAATAAAAGAAAGAAAGCAATTCCTGATGTTCAGAAGCTGCCCCAACACTCTTATCAAGGCCACATATTCTCCTATTAGACATAAACCATCTCAAAGAATATCAGTCTCAGACAAGGTTATTCTGAGACCATGATAAAAGAAACAAAATAAGTCTACTTCATCATTTTGTCTAATCACAGACAAAAACAAAGTCAACGTGTCACCCACAAAATATCAAACACCTCTTTCTCAGCCAAAATGACTGACAGCTACTTAATGTAATGTAACTTACTAGTTACATTATCCTTATTCTAGCCCCCCATATAGGTGAGATTTATTGAGATACCTAATCAGAGAATTACCCTTGCTCTCTGACAGCATCTACCCTGGAGAAAATGTCCCCTTCTTCAGACTCTTTTGTAAATCATCCAACTAAAACCCAAATCCATATAATAGGTTCTCTCTACCTTTTACTGAGATACCCCATGATTCTCCACAGTGTGTGTTCTCACCTGCTGTGATGAACAATAAGCCCAGCATATCCAAATACTGCATTCCTAATGGTCTTTGGCTGGAGGATACTGATAGAACTCAGAGCTTCTAAGACCCCACAAACACCAAGATCAGCAGAGTAGTTACCTTGTAGGAGTGGAGAAGTTGAATGTGACTGGGGAGAGGAACAAAGCCTTTGGAAGCTCTGTAAGGAAATAAGTGTCAGTGTTGCTAGGATTTTATTTCTTAAACTGGGTGGTGAGTCTATGGAGTTGTCACACTCTTAATAAAATGTTTAAGTCTGAAAATTTTAAAAAGAAGGATACAAGATGAACCATGTCAGATACTGCTAAGAAATCCAGTAAGCCGAGACCTGAAAGCATACCACTGGGCCGAACCACATGGAGATCACAGGTAACTCTGTGGAAAACTCGTTTAGTGGACTGATGGGTATGAATGACATAGTGGTGTGGATTCAACAGTAGGAAGGAATTTGAGACAATGAGTACAGAAAACTTTTTCAAGAAGTTCAGTTGCACAGGAGAAGAGTGAGAAGGCAAGTAACAGCCAGAAAGGTGTGTGACGGGGGAGAAGCCCATGACATCCACCTGAGTGACACCGCCAGGCCTCAGCTCAAGGCAGGTGGCAAGTGGGCAGGAGCTGAACCTTGAAGAGGAAACCGCTTCCTTCTGCTTCATTTGACTTTAGGATTTGAGCCCCGAATAACACTTAATTGACTATCATCACAAACTGACCTTCCCCAGTACTGACTATAAGTATCAAGAATAGGAGTGAATGAAAAGATGATAAGGGAAAATGGTGTCAATGCACTAAACCCCCAAATGTATATGCATAATTTCATAATATCTGCAATTCTTTGCTTTACTAACACAGGTAAGTCATAGACTTTGCATTTATTTGTTCAGTCTCTACACTTATAAATTATAATGGCAATATATAAAATTTACCATAATTCAGATGCTAAACTGCTTCCAAAAAATTGTGGAACCAATGGTGAGGCTGAAAAGGGCAATCATCCACAAAGTTTGCAAGACTATACATCTCACCTCAAAGATATTCTGAGAAAGGCATTGGGGAAAATAAGAGTCACACAAAATGAGTGAGAAGAGCAGTTTTGTTCACAAACATTGCACTGCAATCTAGCATCTGTAAAGCTACTGCTTCCAGCACAGCTGGACTGAGGCTGAGCCCTACTCTCTTGTACTTCATGTAACTGAGGACAGCTGGGCTCAAGTTCAAGCCTGGAACTTTAGCTATGTTCTGGGTTCGAAGAACCCAAACCAGTGGTTACTTGGTAAAGCTGCCACTTCCTACTAAATGAAACGAAAAACCTTAGACTAATTCCATAAAGCCAGAAACCTGTCACAGACAAGGTTATTTTCTAAATCCTCATGACATGCTACTGAGGGATCAGATATGTATCGTCTTTATTTTAGAGATGAAAAACTTAAATCCCCAAAGCACAAGCTTTCTAGATGAATATAAAGTAATTACTTAATCAGCCTGCCAGAACATTCATTCATATCTACACACAATTAAGAAAGGAAATGGATGTCAAATGCAATAGATATTAATTTTTCCAGGCTGATCAGACATATACTGGATTAGTGAAGAAACTCCAGAAAGCACTGTTCAGCCCTAACCAGGTAATACAGCTTTGAGTGGATCACTTAATTTATTTAACTCTTCTTATTTGGGAAAATTCTAGGGATGGACTAGATCATTTCTGACATCTCTCTGGACAAAAGTCATGGTTCAGTGGTATCTCCACATACCCTTCCACCACCGCATACCAACTAAGTTACCCTGGCAAATCACGGACCTTCTCTAAGTTTCTCAAGTATGAAATGGTGGTAAAAGCTTACTCACCTCCAGGCAACTGGCCTGAACACCTCACCTCTTCAGAGTGTAGCCAAGGTGAAATTTTATGTCAACTATGACGTGACTTCTTCAGAAGAAAAGAACTTCATTTTCTATAACTGAATTTAACTTTGCTTTCATGCCCCAAGTCTACATGGAGCAAACTGCCTATCCTATCCTGTTCTGGTGTGCTTACTGCAATCCAGTGATTCTTTTCAATCAGATTCAAATGTTTCTGCATCAGGCCCTGTCTAGTACAGAGCTCAACCCCTTTCTAGCAGATAGTGCCCAAAGGTTTCTCTCACCCACGCCTTCCCTTCCCCCCCGCCCCCAAAGCACAGGTGCTTGGAAGGAGAGGAAGAGCCAATCCCCTCAGAACCCCTCTACTTTCTGGCTGCTGCCTGAGTTTTTCTTTTCTATTCTCAAGAAAACAGTCCTGATGTCACATCCTGCATGGACACTATGGTTTACTATAAATTCTGTGTTTAGACTGTCAGCTTTGACTCCTAGGAAAGCACAGATCCTTTTTAGTTGCTGTGCTGTTTCCTTCTTTCTCTCAACAAAGCCTTGCTTTTGGAAATAGAAGATGCTTGCTCTCAGATTATCTCCCTATGGATCTTAGAATAAACTTTCATTCTGATTCCAGAAGCCCAGTCATGGCTGTTTTATCCAGCCAGTATCCACCCTTCTCCAGAAACAATAAAGATCCCAGTTACAACTGATGGAAAGCTGTAGGGCAACGAGCAACAATTAGGGGTTAACTGGGAACAAGAACAGGTTCGTCTGGCATTTTCTAAAACATTATCCATGCTACAAAAGCCTTTTGTATATGTCCTCTCTTTTCTACTCCCTTAAACATCTCTCTACTCTAGGTTCTGATCACTACAAAAGAGCTTCCCACCCCACATCCTCCTGGACAGCTGCCGTTATGGTTTTACTAAACTCACAGCTTCAGTCATGATTTTAAAAAACAGGGGCACCTGGGTGGTTCAGCTGGTTAAGTGTCTGACTCTTGGTTTCAACTCAGGTCATAATTTCATCATTTGTGAGTTGGAATCCCGCATCAGGCTCTGTGCTAACAGTGCAGAGCCTGCTTAGGATTCTCTCCTTCTCTCTCTGTCCCTTCCCAGCTTGTGCTTGCTCATGCTCCCTCTCTCAAAAATAAATAGCCATACATACATACATACATACATACCTGGAACCTCTTCATGCTGCCTTTCTATGTCCCTCCCATTTGGATTTCTCCCACCTGCCAGTCTTCCTACCAGAGCCCAGTGATAAGAATGCTCTGATGACAGCTGGTACCTCAAGAGGTGGTGAGCTCTCCATCTCCATGGCTGCACATGTTCAGGCTGGTTAACCGCTTAGCAGAGGTGGCCTAGAGAGTTAGGTATCAGCTCACATGCCTAGACTCGGAACCACCTCCCCCCAGGGTGGTGTGCACACATACCCTGCCTTCTCTCTAGTGCCACTGAGGTCAGAAACAAGCTGTTTGTCAATTGTACTGGGTTGTTTCCAAGTGCCACACCTTTGCTCACACTGTAATTTTGCCTAAAATGGTAGTCTTTTCTTTTTCATTCCCAACTTTTAATAGACCCTTTTCCAAATCCTACTCCTTCTTTGAGACTTAACTCAAGAGGCCAGATTCTTCATGAAGCTCCTCTTTACTGCTATATATTCTAACCCAATTAGTCTTCAAGCACTTTGATTTCATCTTTCTCAGGCTCATATCATGTCTCAGATCATATATTTTTATGTACTTCACATCTTTCTAACAGATGGTAAGCCCTTTAAGAGCAAAGATTGGATCTTGCCATTCTGTACATCAACAGCATAGAGGGTACAGAAGAACATTCAATTCTGATTTGTTGAGCAACTATATTTTAATTCTCCTTGCTGTGGGAGTATAGAAGAAAATTTTAAAGGAATATGCAATATAATTGGGGAGGAAAGATTATATATATGAAAAACAAAACATAAATGGAACTTCTTCTGAAGAACAAAATGATAAGATGTTCAAAACCATGAGGGGAGGAAAAAGAGAATCTTCAGTATTAACCCAAATACAGCCTCCAAAAATTTCTGGCAAGTCTCCCCTTGCCTTCCCCCCTAGACCAAACCAATTGCTCTGAGGTACTCAGGTCCAGCATTTGGTCATCTCTCCTTTCAAAGGTCTAAATTTGGGGTAAGTATAATAATGAAAATGTATCCTTGTCCATGATGTGTGAAAAACAGAATAAATTTTGGAGGAAAAAAATCACACCGGATATTAGTAAGTTCATAGCTGTATATAATATTCAGCTGCATAAGAGTAGTTATATAATAAAGAAGCAAATTCCAGAGGAATCAAATGCCACTCCCTCACATGGCTGTAGATGGTGGTGTGTAAGTGGAAAACACACCACCGATCAAGACCCTGCAGAAGTCATTAAGCCAGGGGCCAAAGACTAAATGAAATCCTCCAAGAACTATTTCTTGGCAGAACTAAAGGCAGGAGGAATAGAAAATTGAATCACAAATGGAAAAGCCCCAAGTGACCCAAACTCACTCACACATATCTAAAATGCATGGAAATGACAGTTTAAAGAGGTATAAAAAATGCCTGGAAGAAATCAAATAATAATAATAGGCAGTTTATTGGAACTAATCCTGCATGTGGCAATAGTTTTTCCTCTTCAAGAAGGGAGTTTGTAATCCAAACAGTTTTGGTGATTATAACAATATATTTTGTGTATAACCACTGCACTTCACAATATTTCCCCAGAAAAGAAACTTCAAATCCCAGAAACTTGCTAAAATATACGAGGTGGCTGACATGGCCAAAAGATGTGGCCAGGTTAAAGTAAGTCAGGACAGAGTTAGCAGCGAGGACCAGAGGAGTGGTTAGAAACAAGAATAGCAAGTGTATAAAGCCATCTGTGGCAAGGAAAGGAACATGTATAAAGAGATTGGTTTCTAATGTATTTGACATTTTTAAACCTATTTCCAAATCATTAGGCCTGTGCCTATTATCTACAAGTAAATGACATCATATAATCAATAATAAAAGAAATACTCGGTCTCATGTTTACTTTTATGAAATTATTAGTTAGGCTTTCCAAATCTCAAAAAGCCTACAAAAAAATTTTAAGGGTATTTTCTTAGCACCTCAAAGAAGGCTTTATCATCCAAGCTGCTCCTTAAACTATCTCCAGAATCAATGGTCTGAGACAACTTAATAATTTACAACTTCTGTTCCAATGAAAGCAGTAAAAATGGGATAAAGGTTGATTACTATTTAAATTTTTTTAATGTTTATTTATTTTTGACAGAGAGACAGAGCATGAGTGGGGAGGGGTGGAGAGAGAGGGAGACACAGAATCGTTCCAGGCTCTGAGCTGTCAGCACAGAGCCCAACATGGGACTCGAACGACTATTTAAAGCAGAACTTCTTGTAATGGGTAATTAATCAACTGAATTCTGATTAGAAGATTTAGAAAATATATATATATTCATTCTCAAAATCACTAGTTCAATTAAATGTCTATTAATAACAACAATAACATTTTAAACATTTCTAGTCATTTAGGAGTGCCTGGGTGGCTCCGTCGGTTAAGCATCCAACTTCGGCTCAGGTCATGATCTCACAGTTGGTGCATTCAAGCCCTGGGTTGAGCTTTGTGCTGATAGTTCAGAGCCTGGAGCCTTCTCCAATTCTGTGTCTCCCTCTCTCTCTCTGCTCCCCCCCCCCCGCAACTCGCACTTTGTGTGTGTGTGTGTGTGTGTGTGTGTGTGTGTATGCGTGTGTGTGTGTCTCAAAAATAAGTAAATATTAAAAAAATTAACATTTCTTGCCACTTAAACAATAAACCTACTTTAACAACTAGAAAGTAAGACTTTGTTTCTTATGACTGAGGTAAACATAATGTTCTAATTCAATTTCTAGAAATTTAAAAACAGGATTCCAAATGTGGGATGGTGAGTTGAATTCATGTATTGAATCTAAAGTAATATACCATATTAAAGGCTATAGAAGGAAATCACATAATCTTATTAATTGATGCAAAAAAGCATTTGACAAAATTCAACATTCACTCATGATAAAATCTCTCAGGAAACTAAGAACAGAGGGAATTTCCTCAATTTGATAAAGAGTATCTAACAAAAACCCTACAACTAACATTATACTTAATAATTAAATACTGAACTGGGAATAAAGCAAGGATGTCCATTTTCACAACTCTTATTAGATCTAGAAATGAAAGTTCTAACTAGTGTAATAGTCAAGAAAATGAAATCTAAAGCATATAGGTTAGAAATGAAGAAATAAAACTGCTCATATTTGCAGTTAACATGATTACCTATGCAGAAAATATAAAAACAGTGTCCACATACTATAAATGAACATGTGGATACTGAAATTAAAAATACAATACCATTTACAATCACTCAAAAAATTACAATATTTAGGTGTAAATCTAATAAAACATGACCTGCATACTGAAAATTACAAAATGCTAAGAAAAGAAATCAAAGATCTAAATACAGTTGAACCCTGAACAACACAGGTTTAAACTGTGTGGGTTCACTTACATGTGGATTTTTTCCAATAATTACACCACTGTACTGTAAATGTATTTTCTCTTCCTTATGGTTTTCTTAATGATAATTTCTTTTCTATAGCTTCCTTTAATGTAAGAATACAGAGGGGCACCTGGGTGGCTCAGTCTTAAGCATCTGAGTCTTGGTTTTGGCTTAGGTCATGATCTCACTATTGTGAGTTTGAGCCCCAAATTGTACTCCATGCTAAGCATGGAGCCTGCTTAGGATTCTCTCTCTCCCTCTCCCTCTACCCTTCCTCTCTCCCCTCTCCCACACAAGTGTGCTCTCTCTCTCTCTAAAAAAGAAATGACAAATGTAGGAATACAGAATATAATACATATAACATACAAAATCTATGTTCATTGACCATTTATGTTATTAAGACTTGCAGTTAACAGCAGGCTATTAATAAAGTTTGGGGGAGTCAAAAGTTATACTCAAATTTTTGATTATACAGGGGATTAGTGCCTCTAACCCCTGTGTTATTCAACGGTCAACTGTAAATGGACTCATGGGTTAGAAAACATATTCATGGATTGGAAGATTCAACATAGGAAAAAATATAAATTCTCCCCAATTGATATACAGATTTGATGTAATACCTATAAGAATGTCAGTAAAATCTTATTACACATATAGACTAGATTATTCTAAACTGTATATGACAAGGCAAAGGAACTAGAATAGCTAAAAAAAATTGAAAAAGAAGAATAAAATGGGAGGAATCAGTCTAACCACTTCCAGAATTATTATATAACTACAGTAATCAAGACTGTATATTACTGACAGAGGGACACAGAGACCCAATGAAACAGAATAGTGAACCTGAAGTAGATCCAACTGATATGCCTGAGTGACTTTTCACAAAAGTGCAAAAGTAATTCAGTGAAGAATAAACAGCTTTTTCAACAAATGATGCTGGAGCAATAGAACATCAATAGTTCTCTCTGCTCCGAAAAAGAATCTCAACCTAAATCTGATACCTTATACAAAAATTAACTCAAAATGGATCACAGATCTAATTGTAAGATGTTAAACCATAAAGCTTTTAGAAAAAAAATATAGTTGAAAATCTCTGAGATCTAAACCTAGACAAAGAGTTCTTTGACTTGACATGAAAGCATAATGAAATATTGATAAATTGGACTTCATCAAAATTAACAACTTTTGCTCTGCAAAAGACATTGTTAAGAGGATGAAAAGATAAGCTACAGACTGGAGGGAATATTTATAAACAACATATCTGACAAAGAACTAGTATCTAGAATATATAAAGAACTCTCAAAACTCAATAGTAAAAAACACAAACAATCGGATTAGAAAATGGGACAGACATTTTGCCATGGTGGGAAATCAGCCAGGAAGCCAAGGAATTGATCTAGGTAAAAGATTCCGGTAGTTGGATGAGGATGAGGGTAATGGACATGAGCAGAAGTGAATGAACCTGAGCTTTCTGTTGGATGTAGGATTGAAGGACTGGGCAATTTAGATGGGGAAATGAGAAGAAGGTGTTAGGGTAACATGAGCCATTGGATGGTTTAATTACTGAGCTGCAGGAGACTTGGAAGAGGTACAGGCTAAGAGGAAAACCAATGAACTGTGCTTTGGGCAGGGCAAGTTAAAGGTAACTGTGAGAAGTTCAGTGGATATGGCAGAATTTGCATAATACTTTCTGCCTACGCTTGGGTAGGGGTTATAAAGTAGGTCTCTACCCTTGTCCCCTTGCTCCCATAATGCCCCCACACTGATTCGCCATCTCTCCCATGGACCGAGCCACCAAGCTCATTCTTGCCCACAGGCTTGTTCTCTGCCTGGACTAAAACCCTCCTGGCTCCTTTGTATCTGTCAGGTCTCAGCAGAGACATTTTCTCTTTAAAGACCCTGTGCTGGTCATACACCAGAAAGTAGTACTTGACTCCCAGGCACTCTCTCTGACGTTTGTTTCATTTTCTTCATAGAAGAAGCTATCTGAAATTATCTCATTATTAATTTTCTTCTTTACTCTCTGCCTTCCCCCACAAGAAAGTTAAGTCTATTAGAACAGGAATATTCGGTGTCTTATTCTCTGTGGTCATCTTAGTGCTTAAAACAGGACCTGGCATTTAGAAGGCATTGAATAAATACTTTTTGACTGGAAGGAAGAGAGAAAATTTAGACCAAGGCTTCCATAAATCATGAAAATCAGGAGGACTATTAAGTAGAAAAATGTCCTCTTCCAAATGTCAAGGAATATAAAGGAACCAAGACTGTCCTGTGAAATATATGCTTCCCAGATTAAAGGAGGTGGTAGTCCTACTACATAATCTACTAGCCATACCTGAAACATGAATAGAGATGTGTAACAGACAAATTTTATTCTTAAGAAAAAAACCTGAAATGACTGATATTAGAAATGTTAGCCATGGTGATTGTGATTCCCCTTGCCCCGTTCTATGATGTGATGTCCCTCCCACACCCACTGCTGAGGGCATGGTTTTGGGTTGTCGAACACAGAATGGCCAGTGAGATGGCCTTGAAGGGCAGGAAAAGAAAAGAAGAGACACCTAGGAGGTAGCCTGGAAAGAAAGTTGTATCAAGGGTGGTGGTAAGTAGTTGGGCACATCGGACTCCTCTCTCTTGAAGAAACAGTGTATTAGTCAACTGGTTGGTGGAAGTGACACATACATAGACACAGAAGGAGTAGCAAAGCCACAAAACACTAGATTAAACATCACAAATTCCTGATGCTAAACAAGTAATAAGACAGCAACTCTAACAAGTGTCATAGATCCTGAGAAATGGACATTTCTGGTTTCCGTGAGATTTGTGTTTCCCTCATGTGGTTCTTTAAACTATCCCATCCCCACATGTTATTTGGAAGTTTGTTCCTTGCTACCAAAATAGTCTAACAGCCTAAATATGCAACCAAAACAGCATGCCCTATCGAGTTAATTATGGTCCTTCCATCTGCTGGATTGCTGTAGAGGTGCTTAAAATGATTGTTAGAAGGGCTATGTAGTAACATGGATAAAAGCATTTAGACTATCCTGTCACCTGAGTCAGAATGATAAGATAGGGCTTCTATCCCTCTCCCCTTCCTCCCTGGGTTCCCACCACACTGGCCCACTGATACAAAAATGATGAAATTTGAGTTCAAAGCTTCTGACCCATGGTAAATCCTTATAAATCGGTTAGTGAATAAATGTTTGCACTGTGATTATGACTGAGAAGAGACCATTACATAGAAGTAAGAGACTGGAAGGCAAAAACACCAAAATGAACATTTTCAAACTTCTTAACATGGTAGGCGAGGTTTTTGTGATCTGATCTCCAGTAATGTTTCCTGCCTCAACTCTCAGTCCTCACTTCTTAGATTCTGTGCTTCAGCCATACTGATTTATGTCACCGATTTCTCAACATGTCATACTTCCCCTCACCTGTAGAACTTTGTTCATCCTCTTCCCTTTCCTGGAAGCCTTTCCTCACCTCCCACCACCTCTGAATAATCCCTATGCATTCTTCATCAGCTTAGATGCCACCTTCCAGAAAGCTCTGTGGGACCCTCCCTTACATTGTGCTGCACTTGCCTGTGCACTCAACCCTCCCACCCCCCTGTCCCCAGACTTCAGGTCACTTAAAGAAAGAACTGACCCTTATTCGTTGTTGCCCCCACTGTAAGTCATGCCATGCATCAGTACATTGGCAGAGCCGTACATACTTTCTCTGGGTAGTAGAGTAATAAAGAATTTTTGCTGTTGTTAGTTTGGCTCATACATATTTTCAATATTTATTTTAATAAAAATGTATTCTGTAATAGAAAATAAGTATAATTCTTGAATGTTTTCATACTCCTATTCCTTAAAACGAATATCTGGACTGGATGGAAGAGTGGAGGGTCACTTTTAAATGAAGTCCCACTAGGCTCGTGTCAAATACCGCTTTTGGCAGTTCTCACTTCAATCTCATGGCATTTGACAGAAAAGGTCTTCAGTTATCAACAAATACTGGAATGGAGATAAGATGCACTTATACAAAAGCACATCTTTTGAAACTGGCATAGGCAGATTTTATTATGGAAAATATTTCCTATCCGAAGAGATTGTCTAAGTTTTGATGGAAGGAAAAGGAGTATATAAATGACAAGGAAGTGTTCTGAATGTTCCCTTCTGTGAGCCACTTGGTTTTGACAAGAATTTTATTCTAAGTATCCAATAAAGAAGAGAGAAAGCACAAGGATACACACATGTGCATGTGCACACGCACACACACACACACACACACACACACACACACGTGCTCACACACACACTGATATTGTTCACTGAAGCCTATTAGATAAGCCCAAGGAAAACCATTTATATTCCCTATGAAGAAAACACTGTCAGTCAAATAAGAGCTGTGTGACTTAAGCCAAACCAAGAAGGGAAGAATGTTCATTTCATAGAAGATTTAAACTGTGTTAGTGGCAAAGGGATCATTAAATCTTTTCAACAGCAGGTTCAATGGCATGGTCCCTGTGACAGCCTCCCAGGCCCCAGATCTCCCAGCCTATCTTCACCTTTCCTCCACAAGTACTTTCTGCCCTCCCTCCTTTCAACCTTCTCGGGTTGTGAATGACACCTTGTGAAATCCTAATGGAGTTACAGAGACAAGGGATGATGATTAATCTCTATGGGGGAGTTTTAAGAATCTGTGCGGAGGAGCAAAACACATTCATGTCTCTTAGTATGAAGGCATATAATAGGCAGCCTCTTATGCAAGCCACTTCTTCACCATTTTGTCATTTTCATTTATTTACCTACCTAAAACCTCTTAATTCATTTGATTTTTAAGAATAGTTGTTATTCAAAACAGCAAAAAAAGAAAACGTAATTTCTAAATTATTTTAGTTGCCTAAATGACTCTAAAACTGTTGGGTTGATTTTATAAAAGTAGCAATTGTAAGCATTTTATGAAGCCATTCCCTAGATTCCAATTCTGTTTCCTGATAAATCCAATTTCATTTCATACTTCAACAATGAAATATCAGACAGGTAAGAGCTACTCCAAGAATATCCACCCACCAGTGAGATAGTTCAGCAACAAGCAGATAGCATGGTCTAGGCTAAGCAACTGGCAATAAAACCAATTTAAACTGCCTGATGCCCAAATCCAAGAAATACAGAAGCAGTCACCTGAATATGCAAAATGTAACCCAGATTATGACTGAATTGTAATTTTAAAAATATTAGGCTTAGGGAGTTTCTAAAATTAAAAGTATATTATACAGAGAAATCCTCACTTTCTCATCTTCAGCTCCAGATACCTTTATCAAATGCAAAGTCTCATCTTGATAACAATTCAGAGAAACAATCACACTGCCTTCTTCTATCACTATCACTTAAAGTTCAGTATATTTTTGCAAACTGTTTACACACTGAAATGCAGGCCTGTGTGGGAAAACAGGCCTGAGGCTGCTATCTTTTGAAAGGCCCATTTGCAAGGTTGGCCCTTGGCTGGCTGGCACCTGGGAATTTGGCCCTTACAAACTTCTTCATACTGATATGAAGAGTTCCCTAACTGATAAGGTTGTTCTGCTGTGCCTAGGCTGTTGGTACAAGCAATGTGATTTATGGTGAACACCTGCTTCCTTTCTGAGCACCTGGAATTTTAATAGAGGTTGCTAGGCAGAGAATGCCTACATGACCATCCCCCCAATAAAAATCCTAAACTGAGTCTCAAGTGGGCTTCTTTGGGCAGAAACAGTACAGATAGGTAGCTGCATTTTGCAATTTTAGGAAGGGTGCACTCTGTGCGACCTTTCACAGAGAGAGCACAGGAAGACTACACAGGGATACCTCCAGACTCCACCTGTGTCTTTTCGCCTTACATTGGGCTGTGTCACTGGAATCCATCTTAGCCATACCGGGGCTATATGCTGATACTGTGAGTCCCTCTAGTGAATCTCCAAATGTGTGGATCATCTTGAGGACCCCCAAACAAGGCTTAACATAAAATATTAACTCCTATTGGGTAAACATTTTGTGCTCATTAATTTTTCTAATGGGGAAAGTAGACTTCCATCATTAAAAGCAGCCTACATTATAACCTGACACTGCTAATGTAATGGGTTTTCCATTATGGAGACATAACTGTAACATTTTTACAGGTTGTTTGCTGCTATTTAGTTTATGGGGAAAAAATATTTTGGTGACCACAAGGACAGGACTGTCAAACTATAGATTTAGACAGAGCCTGAATAATAAATCTGCTCCTTGCCAGAGGCAACAAAATGAAGCAAAGCAGCCAGCTGAGATATGTGCTACCACCAGGGAGACTAAGATTTTATTTCTCTAATTCAATCTTAAGAAAAACATAATTGAGTAGGATTTATCTCCACTACTTTTTAAAAATATTTTAAAAGATATTGGGAACGAATATCACTGAGTAATTTTAGTACTGAAATACCGGACATAATAAACTTGAAACCTCAGATGTTTAAAATAATAAAAATACAAAATTAAAAATTTTTCTCCAATGGTGAAGAAAAACAAAAACTATGGAGCTTCCTGATACCTCTGAAAGAAAACTATGGATTTTTCTTTTACTACTTTTTGAAATACATAAAACTAAACCAAAGCTGACCCCAAACAAACATGCACCTGCTTGAGTGACTTTCTTTTTCTAAAAACCACTCTGATGTTACAAATTCTAGATGAAACTGGCTAATCCAAATATTTCATCACATTTCTAGAAAAACATGGAATATGGCCCCATAGCTATGCCGGGAGGATACCAGGGATAGATTGATAAAAGGGTCTGACCTATCCTGCTGGAACACTATGGACACACAACCTCATCCTCCAAATAGAGGCTGTGTATCTAAGAAATAAGAAAAGCCCACTGAGAAGACAACAAATAAACAGACTATAACTTAACAGATGGAACTTTAGGCCTCTTTCCTCTCAAAAAGAGAAGCTTTCAAAGACAAGACGGGGGAACCAAGGGAGAAACCAGCCCATTCTTTCAGATGCTATTTTTCAATTACTTACTTCCTAGGATGAGAATGGAGCCACACCTGCACAGGATTCCGAGGGTAGGAATGAAGCAAGACCACTCCCATATCAGCCCTAAAGCTAAAAACACATTTTTTACCAATGAAACTGTTAAGGTCATAGTTCTGGACTTGACTGACCAAAGGTTGAGCCTCTCCTGTTCAGAGAGTCCTGTTCACAGTAGTTAAATGACCACCATATTTGGTATCTCCTCTACTTTAGCAGGATGTAGGATATCCTCTTGATTGAGCAGAGATGAAAGGAATGGAATAAAATTTTTTAAAAAAAGATTTTTCTATAGAACAATTAACATTTAATTGAAATTTAAATTCACAGATAAGACTTTCATAGAAAATGAGATTGTAAGAATTGTCTCACAGACTTAACCTAGAAAAGCAGACCTCTTCCTATGACTCTTTTTTTTCTTTGATAATAATTGATGCTGAGAAAGTATAAAATGCCATCACTGTGCCAAACGAGCTAGTGTGCTGAAAGCAAAGACTCTGCCTCGTTACTCCCTTTCAATGCCTACTAGAGGGCTTCCAACATAATAGAGATTCAGTGAATATTTCTGGATGAATGAATGAGTATATTAAAAAGGTAAGGTAGTAGAACAACAGAAGAAAAAAATTTTGAAGGAGTAAACGAGTCAAACTATCAGAGTAAACTACAATAATACACTTTCCTACCCAAAGCCTCCAGGCAGCAAAGAATGGAAGACTCTGAGATGAGCTGGTAAGGGATATGGCAACCCCATTTTTCTGTAACAACGTAACAAAACACACAAATGTAAATAAGCAAGACACACAGTATGTAAACTGAAAGTTTAGTTATGGAGTATGATAGAGTTTGAAATTTAAATATCCCAGTAAAATTCAGAACATATAGTTGCCTCAGGATGCATCAAATCACTATAGAGCTTTTCTCTTAACATTTAACACACAAAAAAAATTTATAAGTAAACAATATGTTATATATATATATATATATATATATATATATATATATATATAAAACTTATTGTCAAATTGGTTTCCATACAACACCCAGCGCTCATCCCAACAGGTGCCCTCCTCCCTGCCCATCACCCACTTTCCCCTCTCCCCCACCCCCCATCTACCCTTGGTTTGTTCTCAGTCCTTAAGAGTCTCTTATGGTTTGCCTCCCTCCCTCTCTGTAACTTTTTTTTTCCCCTTCCCCTCCCCCATGGTCTTCTGTTACATTTCTCAAGTATCTGTCTTTCTCTGCCTGGCTTATTCACTTAGCATAATACCCTCCAGTTCCATCCACGTTGCTGCAAATGGCCAGAGGAAACAATAGGTTTTAAATATTTAATTCAATTATACAAATATATGTATATAGATAAATTCAGTACACTTACTTTTTAGTATCTTATCCAATTTCTGTATTCACTGATATCAATATATTAAGTATATTTCTTTAAATATATTAAAAACATTTAAGTATATTTTGATAAATGAGTTAAACATAGTTTTAATGTATGCCTGTGGCTTGTGTTTTAATGTTAGGGTTTTTTTTTCCCCTTCCCAAAAATAGAAATCATATGCTCACATGTCACATGTCCATCTTATTCTTGCTATAGCAATCAATCTCTGTGGAAGCTACTGACCACACGCAAATAATTAGATGCTATCCTTTCTAACAATAGCTCTGCCTTTACCTCAGATATTAAGAAATCTGTGAACATGAATCTCAATAGAACTGTTAGAACTATGCCACATCACTCTCCACTGAAATAGGAGAGTATCATTAAGAATTAAGAGTTGGTTATAAAGCCAAACTAGAATTTTCTTAAACAAACATGCCACCAAGTCATTTAGAAATAAATACCGGGAATATCCTCTAGTGGTACACAGTAACATACATTCTCCCAGGTCTGTACTTTCATGAACATTGTTCCTTCACCCACCCAATCACTCTTGGGAATACCTGGAGCAGAGGACAAGTACTCCTGTTACAGAGTTACTGGAAAGGAATATAATAAACCAAAATTACCCTGTATGAAACCCCTAGTTCCCTATGCTTCCAAGACCCCAATCAGTTAAAGTATTCTACTCTGGCCCCCACATAAGTTTGGGTGATGTCCGCAGAGTATGGTTATGGGCATCAACTGTGGGCCATCCAGAAACTATCTATCAGAGCGATATTTGTCTAAGCTTGGCTTCCTGCTCAAACTTAATCCTCTTAGCAAAGGGGAAAAAGAAGTAGTAGCTCCATTTCTCTACGTGATGCCCCTTTCCTCTGCCTGTCACTGTCTTCCTCTGGCACAAAAATCACCTTTTCCTTGCAGGACAGTTATTCCCCCTCCATGCTCTCTCTTCTCAGTATGTTTTCTCTAAGCATCTCTCACCATGGAGTCCTTACAAACTATATACATACCTGAACAATTTTCTGACAATACACAGCAACATATTCCAGAATATAAATGAAATTCCATTTTGGTTTATATTGTGTTATAGTGACCTTAAAGAAAAGGTCAGAAATTGGACTTTTGGGACATAAACAGATACTTATACACCAATGTCAACAGCAGCATCATTCCCAATAGTCCAAACATAGAAGTAACTCAAATGCCGATTAACAGATGAGTGGATAAGCCAAACATGGTATATCCATACAATGGAATATTATTCAGCCTTAAAAAGGAAGGAAATTTTGATATACGCTACAGTATGGATAAACTCTGAAGGCATGCCAAGTGAAATAAGCCAAACACAAAAAGACAAATATACTGTATGTTTCCACATATATAAGTCACCTAGAGTAGTCAAAATCACAGAGACTGAAAGTAAAATAGTGGTTTCCAAGGGATTGGGGGAGGCAAGAATGGGGTTACTGTTTAATGGGTTTTGCAAGATAAAAAGAGTTCTCTGTATGGATGGTGATTCTACAACTAGGTAAATACATTTAATGACACCAAACTCAAGTGAACAACTATATACTTTAAAATGGTTAAGATGGTAAATGTTATGTGTATTAATTTTTTTTAACTTTTTATTAAAAGTTGTTTAATTAAAAAAAACTTGGGGGCACTTGTATTGCACAGTCAGTTAAGCGTCCAACTCTTGATTTGGGCTCAGGTCATGATCTCAAGATTTATGAGATGGGAGCCCCACGACAGGGTCTCTGATGACAGTGTGGAGCCTGCTTGGGATTCTCTCTCTCCCTCTCTCTCTCTCTGCCCCCCTCCCCCCCAATAAATAAACATTTTTTTAAAGTTCTCAAAATAGTTTAAATGATAGTTTGTTACATATATTTCACCGTAATTTTTAAATAATTATTACTGTAATATACCAAAACCATTTAATTATATACTTCAAATAGTTGCTTTGTAGGGTATGTTAACTTATATCTCAGGAAAATTAAAAAACAGAAAAAAGAAAAAATAAAAAATGGCCCTTCCCATGTGACAAATTCCCAATTTCATTCAATCCACAGCAAATGAGGGCCCTCCAGAGACAATGTTGTATTGAATGAATTGATTCCTACTGGATGTTGCAGATAATTACAGATGGCCAGATTCAGGCTACTGAAAGGGACTGGCCAAAGCTTCCACTTTTCTCTCCACTGACTTTCATCTACCCCTTGCTTATCATGCAATTATTTATATAGTCCTGCTAAATTGCTAATGAAATAATATCTTCAAAGTTGTCTTGATCTCTATCCAAACTCAGAATAAAACTAAAAAACTAACCTAACTGTTCTTTGCAAAGAACTCGGAATCGGCCAAACTGAGGTCTTGCCACTATAACTAAGGTCCCTGCATCAGTATCACATCAATGTCCAGGGTGTTGGATGCTCTTCTGGCATCATGAAGCCAATGAACTAGAAAGATGCTCTTCCCAGAGGGAGTAGATAGTAGCTGAATCATCAGAAGGCACTTTCCTAGAAATACCTGACAGTGATTTTCCAAAAATATCTTCTGAAAACTCAGTAGTGCCTCAAAGTAGACTCTCCTGGTACTTTTACACCCAAGAATATAAGAGATACAGAAAGATATCCTGCATCTAACTGGCTAAAAAATATGTTAGCCAAAGAGGTGAAGGTTCCATGATGCCAAAGGATGAATAATAAAAATAAAAGCACTGTTTTGCTGAAAGTCTGTTCATCATTTGCTGGGGTATTTTTTAATATATAAATTTTTTTCATTTTAGAGAGAGAGAAAGCATGAACAGGGGAGAGGGGCAGAGGGAGAAAGAGAGAGAATTCCAAGCAGGCTCCACATTCAGTGGTGAGCCCAATGTGGCTTCAATCCCATGTCCCTGGAATCATGACCTGAGCCGAAATTAAGAGTCGGTGGCTCAACCGACTGAGTCACCCAGGTGCCCCACTTGCTGGGTTTTCTGAAGTTTAACATAACTTGTACCCAAATAAGAGGCAGAAGTAAAATCTCTTACTCTTTATTTATGGCATAAGCCTGGTCATTTGGAATCAGAAATGCAGCTAGGTATTTAGCAGAATACAGTATAATATACTTTAGGGACTTTCACTTAATTCAAGAATAATAATTTTAGGGGTGCCTGGATAGCTCAGTCAGTTGGTTAAGTGTCCAACTTTGGCCTAGGCCATGATCTCACTGTTCCAGAGTTTGAGCCCCACGTCAGGTTCTGTGCTGACAGCTCAGAGCCTGGAGCCTGCTTCAGATTCTGTGTCTCCCTCTCTCCCTGCCCCTCCCCCATTCATGCTCGTTATCTCTCTCTCAAAAATAAATAAACATTAAAAAAAAATTAAACAAAAGAAAAATAATTTTAAAACTCCTAGGAAAAAGAGAGATAGATCACCAATATGTACAATAAATTTTAACTAGTAAGTACTACTGAGAAGTGAAGAAAAGAGCAAGATTACATAAAGAGGAAGCACGACAGGACAGCAGCTGCCTGACCCTGAAGGACTGGTATGCATTCCCAGAGTGATCATCATGATGGTGGGGGAAGTGGGGAGAGCAGCTACATTTTCCAAGCACTATATTAAAAAATTCATATGTATGATATAACACATTGCCCACACCAACTCTGTGAGGTTGAAAGTCTGGAAGTAGACCGTCATAGGACAGAGTATTAAATGTTTCAGATAAATAGTGCTCTGGAACATATTTCAATCAAACCATAATCAACACTAATCACTGTTTTTAAGCTTATTTATTTATTTTGAGAGAGAGATTAAGAGTGCAAGATGGAGAGGGACAGAGGGAAAGGGTAAATGAATCAATCCCAAGCAGGACCTGCACTGTCAGCACAGAGCCCAAAGCAGGGCTCAAATCCACAAACCATGAGATCGTGACCTGAGCCGAAATCAAGGGTCAGACATTTAACTGACTGAGCCACCCAGGCGCCCCTCAACATTAATCATTTAAAATTAGAAGAGCCAACTTTCCCATTTTATTACAACTGGATTTTTCCTCTAGAAAGGCAAATTTGAGTTCCAATAATTCTGGCACTTCTTTCTAATGCTTAATAAATATTAGAGAATAGACAATAATAATAAGTTATTAGAATAAATAAATGTGTGAATAATAAAGCTACTTTGTCACACACAAATTCCAATGTTGAATATCAAATGAACCATGATTCTGAATTCATGATTCACGACAAACTAAAAAAAGTGTTACCTTTTCAATATATTCCAAAAACTTCCTACTGTTAGTTTTCTCAAATATTAATTTTTAAAAATATTTTGTGAGATACATTAAAAATTTATACATGCATGGGGCGCCTGGGTGGCTCAGTCAGTTAAGCGTCTGACTTCGGCTCAGGTCCTGATCTCCCAGTTCATGAGTTGGAGCCCCGCATTGGGGTCTGTGCTGACAGCTCATAGAGCCTGCTTCAGTTTCTGTGTCTCCCTCTCTCTCTCTGCCCCTCCCCTGCTCACACTCTGTCTCTCCCTCTCTCTCTCTCTCTCTCTCTCTCTCTCTCTAAAAAATAAACATTAAAAACAATTCATACATGCAAATATACTTTTATGTAAATTTATTTTAGTTTTATCAAAATAATACATGCACATAATTTAAAAATCAAATGGTACTACAAGGCTGGCAATTAAAAATAGCTGTCCTTTGCCTTCCCCATCCTCCTACCCGTCAGTCCCAATGACCAAAGGCAATCACTTTCAACCCTTCTGGTTGTTTCCTTCAGTATTTACCTTCATATTTTAGCTAATATTCTTCAACTGCTATTTCTTACCAATTTTTAAGATCTATTGGCTTCCTACTTTAGAAGATGAAGATTTAGCTTCACACATACTTCACACCTCCCACACATAGTTCCTCTGCCCCCTCACAAAAATCTACTCAATTTAACTATACCACAATTTCTGGTTACAAAAATACTCACTATTTGCATTACATTATTACATCTGTTTAAATATTGTTTATAACTGAGCCCAATAGTGTACTACAATTATATTTCATTTCTGCTACAACTTTTTGTTATTCCTGTTGTTAATAATTACCTCAATTTTTCAGTTGCTTACTTATTTTTTAATATATCTAACTCTAGGATAGAACTAGAAAACTTGTCCCATCACAGATAAACACCTTAGGTGATCTTTCTTCTTACTGTTTGTTCCCATCTCCCCTGGCCCCACCATCCTCCTGTCCAATCTAGAAACACTGTCCTCCAGATCTAATCAATGATACCAGGTGTCACCCTGGAATTTCTCTTTACCTCCCATCATGGAACTTCCTTCACTTTCCCCTAGTTCCTGCATAATTTTTGGTTTATTCTCTCAACTTGGTAGGGCACCTCCTCCAGGAACTACCCAAGAAAACACACATGAGAGACCAATTTTTGAGACTTTGCATATCTGTCTGAAAATAGTCTTATTTCACACTTATATTTGGTTGACAATTTGGCCAGGTACAGGATTCCAGATTAGAGGCTATTACTTTCCTTCAGATTTGGAAGGTATTTATACAAAGATTCACTATTGCAGTTGAGAGGTCAGATACTAGCCTGCTTCCTGAGCCTCTGTATGTGACCTACTTTTTTCTCTGTGAAAACTGTTAGAAAAAAAAATTTTTAATTCACTTTATCAGATGTGTCTTTGAAATGGTTTTTTTTCATTCATCGTGCTGGGCACTTAATGTACCCTTTCCATATGGAAATTTATGTCCCTAGACTTTGGAAAAGTATTCTTTAACATTCTTCTATAAATTTTCCCCTGAATTTTCTCCATTTTCTTTCTAAAACTCTTATTAGTCAGATTTTGGACTTCCTAAAAGAAGCCTCTTATTTCCTCCTCTTTTTTCTCATGTTTTCCATCTCTGTCTTTTCATTCTATTTTCTGGGCAGTGTCATCAACATTCCAAATTTTCACTGAATTTTAACTTGTGCTATCATATTTTTATTTCCAAGCCTTCTTTCATAAATCTTCTCTGATCTCTTGAAGAATATCAATTATAATTATTTGAGGTGTTTTTCCCCTCTCTGCTTTTCCCTATTTCCTCTAAGCCTCTTTTCCTAGTTGCTTATTTGTTTTTATTCCATTTGTTCATGTTACAGATGGCCCTCAAGTATGTATTTGATATATGTATGTAATCAAATATGTATGTATTTGTCCACTGTGAGGTGTCAAAAGCTGAACTTACATGGCATGATTGGCATGGGAGTGATCCAGCCATTTTATGGGAGGCCTCCAAAAGTCTTTCCTCTTCAATCGGTCAGTTTCCCAGCAAAGAATCCTCAAATCCTCTAATCCAGGAATGGAGAACTATGAGCCTGGTATCTGTTCTGGGTGCCGAGAAAGGAAATAGCACCTTTCCATATGTAGATATTTACATAAGACTCCTATTTTCTCTAAGGTATCTTATCCATACTGTCGTCTATATCTGCTATTTCCAAGTCCAAAGCTTCTCTGACTTAAGTTCCCTAGAAAATATATCTACCAGGGTATTTGTCCAGCCACTTGGGATGAAAGAGGTCTAACTACTCCTTATTTGGGCTTTCTATCCAACACCAGTTTTTAGCCTCAACCTTCACACCTGTAACCTGGCATAACTTGTGGTTCCAAGTGTGGTTCCAAGTTTCTGGTCCTGACCACAAATCAACCTCTTCAGGCTAGCTTCCCTGCTCTGTGGGCACTTGGCCTTCAGTTTTCTCTCCTCTGCTAATTCAATTCCTATTTATCCATTGCCTTCCATCTTCCAAAAATTTGTTGATATCCCTCATCCACCAAGCCTCATCTCCCATTTTCTTTGTCCATGTGGATTTATACCTTTTTTATTTGTTACCTACTATTTTGGGTGGTCTCTGAAGTAGAGATAAACAAGTGTGTTCAAACTGCCACGTATAGCCATAAGTTCAAAAATCTTTTCATCACACACAACAAAATTCAGGTTAGAAGTCTTGTTTAAGAGAATAGCATTTGGTCATACCTTGGCAAATGTACTAGGTTCAATTTTTGAGGCTATAAATCATAACTTATAGACGGCATGGAGAAAACTCTGATGGATAAAAAGCAGTAATTAGAGGACTGGGAAACGGACTTAAAAGAAGGACCTAAACAAACATATTTGAATATACCATGAAAAGAGGCTGGTGGGGGATTTAGTAACCAAGTAGATGATGGATTAGTATAGACACAAGACGGTTGGCCCAATTTCTTTGTTTCCATTTGAAACAGAGTAAGAAAATGGACTTAAGACATAGCATAAGGAAAACTCACTGACAGTGAAGTATATTAAATATTACCAGGAGAGGGTGTGGAAGTTTCTTTTCCAGAATTATATTAAAAGTGAGAACAGTCCATTTCTTAGAGGTAAAAATTCTGCACTAGATGACATCTTAAATTCCTTCCAGCTGTATGCTTTCTTTCCAATAGACCTGTATGCAGAAAATAATACAGCTATGCCAAGCTGCTTCTTTTTTTTCCCCTAATAGAAATATTCCTCTTGGAATAAGGAAGATTATATCTAAAGCAAGTTCAGTTCAGCTTCAAGATTCACACTTGCAAGTTCCAATACTTTTTTAGTGAAATTAGAGATTGACTTGCTACACATTAAAAGCATGACTACATTTAAAATGTGGGTAGCACTTCAATATTGAGACAAACATTAGTATTGCTAAAGTGTCAGATTTTGTTTTACAGTAAGCCACACTTTAAAAAAGTATTAGTTTCACCTTATAAAATGATTCATAAAAATACAGTCAAACTACAGCTAAACAGAATGCTTATCAGGTCAGAAGATAAAGTACTTGTAATTTCCTATGCACCTTTGAAAATGCGCTGACCAAGAGCATGATGGTGGCTAGTAAGGGGCCACTAGGAGGAACACAGGCAGAGGAGGATGTATTTGGGATGGCTGGAAGACACATCGTGAGGACGTAGCAGAGGCTCAACCACATGAGGCCCTGCCTCCATTGTGTGCTTGATTTTTATGTTTTCATTGTTAAAGACATATGGGTTGGTGTCTATTTTTGTTTTTAGTACAGAGATTTGAGCCTGACCTCACACCATATACAAGAGTCTACTCCAGATAGGCTGAAGACCTAAATATGTGAGACAAAACAAACCATTTAGGAAAAAAGAGCAAGACCACTGATTCGGAAACAATTTCTTAAATAAGATAGAAAAAGCACCAACCACAAATACTGATCAATAAAATTTTTTAAATCTGTTTATTAAAAGATATCCTAAAAGAAGTAAACATGCAAGTCACAGAGAGGTAGAAGATGTTTGCAACATATATAAAGGACAAATAATTTGAATCCAAAACACACTTTTAAAGAAATCCTACAGATCAAAAAGGAAAAGGTAATCTAACAGCAAAGAAGATATCAAGGGCCAACTGACATGTAAAAATGAGTTCAACTTCATTAGTCATTTGAAAAAAGTAAACAAAACTATAATAAGATGCCACTCTATGCTCATCAGAATAATATTTTTTAACCAGACAATATGTTACATAAATTGGTGCAGTTCCTTTAGAAAACTGACAGTATCTAATAAAGTTGGAAGATATACATGCTCTATGACCATCAGTTGCACTCCTCAATATATACCTAGCAGAAATATGAGTACATATTTATCAGGATACCTGTATAAGAATGTTTCAAGCAGCATTCTTTATAATAGTGTAAAATTAGAAACTCAAATGTCCATGAATTGTAGACTGGCCAAATAAATTATCATATATTCATTTGGTGGAATATTTTACAGCAATGAAAATGAAGGAACTACGCTACATGTAACCATGATTATGAATCTCATAAAAATGAAGTTAAGCAAAAGAAGCCAGGCACAAAGGAATAACTCCACTTAAATATGATTCTGGGGGCGCCTGGGTGGCGCAGTCGGTTAAGCGTCCGACTTCAGCCAGGTCACGATCTCGCGGTCCGTGAGTTCGAGCCCCGCGTCAGGCTCTAGGCTGATGGCTCGGAGCCTGGAGCCTGTTTCCGATTCTGTGTCTCCCTCTCTCTCTGCCCCTCCCCAGTTCATGCTCTGTCTCTCTCTGTCCCAAAAATTAAAAAAAAAAAACAAAAAAAACGTTGAAATATGATTCTGTATTATGATTCCATTTAAGTTTTAAAACGTCATTAGGAAACCATACTTAGGAGGTGAAACTACAAATAAATCCAAGAATAGTGGTCAAATCTGGATAGTGGTCATGTTGGGGTGAGCTGGGGCACTGTGATTGGGAAGGGATACAGCAGAGCTTCTGCCCAACTGTCAGGATCCTGTTTATTGATCTGGACAGTAGGTTACATATATTATTTGCTTTAAATAATTCTTCTGTCTGTACATTTATGTTGTTACATGTTTTACTAGATTTTGTTTCAAAATATAAATAGTTTAGGAAAACAAACAAAGCATACATAAAGCAGATACTCTGGCTCCTTATCCCACACAAAATAACTAATGTTAACAATTTGGTGTGTATCCTTACAGATGCACCTGCATGCTTTCTTATAACTTAAAAAACTACTAAAAAAAATATTGAGAAGGAATCCAAAATGGAATAATTCAATACCAAATCCATTGCAAAAGTGTTACAGTGAGATGTCAACGTACCTCCTTCTCATCTGAGTGAACACAAATTTTAGTGAGACTCCTAGAACTCATAAGCAAGGTCACAGGATACAAGATTAATAGACAAAAGTCAATTACTTTCCTATATACAAGCAATGAACAAGTGGAATTTGAAATTAAAAACACAATACCACTTACATTAGCGCTCCAAAACATAAAATACATAGGTATAAATCTAACAAAATATGTAAAAGATCTACATGAGGAAACCTACAAAACTCTGATGAATGAAATCAAAGAGTTAAATAAATGGAAACATATGTTACATTTATGGATAGGAAGACTCAATATTGTCAGGATGTCACTTCTTCCCAACTTGATCTATAAACTTAATGCAATTTCAATAAAAATCCCAGCAAATTATTTTTGTGATATTGACAAACTGATTGTAAAGTTTATAAGACAGAGGCAAAAGACCCAAAATAGCCAAAATGATATTGAAGGAAAAAAACAAAGTTGGAAGAATGACACTACCCGACTTCAAGACTTAGCATAAAGCTACAGTAATCAAGATAGTGTGGGATTGGTGAAAGAATAAACAACTAGGTCAATGAAAGAGAATAAAAAGCCCAGAAATAGGCTCACATAAATATTGGCAACTGATCTCTGACAGAGGAGTAAAGGCAATACAATGAAGAAAGTCTTTTCAATAAATGGTGCCAGAACACCCAGACATTCACATGCAAAAGATGAATCCAGACACACCCTTCACAAAAATTAACTCGAAATGGATCACAGACCTAAATGCACAATGCAAAAACTGTAAAACTCCTCAAAGGAGAAAACTTGGGTTTGACTATGACTTCTTAGATACAACTCCAAGGGCACAATCCATAAAAGAAATAGTTGATGAACTAGACATCATTAAAGTTAAAAACTTCTGTTCCACTAAAGACAACGTCAACAAAATGAGAAGACAAGCCACAGGCTGGGGAAAAAAATTTTTTAACTCAACAAGAAAACTAAAAAATCTGATAACCAAGTGGGCCAAAGACCTTAACAGACACCTTGCCAAAAAAGATATACAGATGGCAAATAAGCATATGAAAAGATGTTCTACATCATATGTCATCAGACAAATGCAAATTAAAAGAAGGTATTACTACCCATGTGTAAAAATGGCCATAATCCCAAACACTGACAACACCAAATGATGGAGAGGAACAGGAACTCCCATTCAATGCTGGAGGGAATGCAAAATGGTATAGCCACTTTGGAAGACAGTTTGATTGTTTCTTACAAAAATAAACATGCTCTTACCACAATATCCAGTAACAGTGCTCCTTGGTATTAACCAAAAGAGTTGAAAACTTATGTCCACGTAAAAGCTTGCACATGGATAGATACAGATGTTTTATTCATAACTGCCAGAACTGGGAAGCAACTGAGATGCCCTTCAGTAGGTAAATGGAAAAACAAATGTCTACATAATGGAATATTACTCAGCACTGAAAAGAAATGTGGTATCGAGCCATGAAAAGACATAGAGGAAACTTAAATATATATTACAAAGTGAAAGAAGCCAATCTGAAAAGGCTACATACTGTAGTATGATTCCAACTATATGATGTTCTAGTAAAAAAAAATGAATATAATTAAGAGATCTCTACATGGGAGGATGGATGCTGAGGGATAAACAGGTGGAGCACAGAAGATTTATGGGCAGTGAAAATTGTATGAAAAAAATAATCTGTATCATACTACAAAGATGCATACATGAATCACTATACATTTGTCAAAACCCACAGAACGTATAATGCCAAGAGTGAACCCCAATGCAAACTGTAGACTTTGGGTGATAAGAAAGCATCAATGTAGGTTCATCAGTTGTACCATATGTACCACTCTGATGGGGATGTTGACAATGGGAAAGACTATGCCTGTATGGGGATAGAGGGTATATGGGAAATCTCTGTACATTTAAGAAGAAGTCTTTAAAATGTAATTATTCTTCTCAGCTGAGAAAATATTGCATTCATAAAATAAGTACAGGATGTTATGGAGAAATAATAATCACAGAATAAGAAAGGAATACACACACAACAAATTTTTTTAAAAAATCAATAGAAGGTCGGAAGATAAAACAGAGAAAACCTTCCAGAATACCAAGAAGAAAAAAAAAAGAAAGAAAATACAGGCATCTAAAAAATAATTTCTAGTTTGTCCACTTGTCCATCATCTAACAGGAGTCCTAGAGAGAGTGAACAGAGAAATCAGGAGAAAATTAGGAAAGGAATAGTGGAAAACAAACGAAATTTTGAAAATTGCACATGTGAATAAAAGATGGGGCAATTTCAGAACTTCACAGCAAAAGAGACTATTGTCATGGCTTCCAAAGAGAAAGCATAGATCTGTAAAGAGAAAGCATAGCCTGTAAAGGAAGGCTAGATCTGTATTATATCTGAGATTAATAATCTGAGATTATTGTCATGGCTTCCAAAGAGAAAGCATAGATCTGTAAAGAGAAAGCATAGCCTGTAAAGGAAGGCTAATTAGATGTATATGAGTCTTATCAGCACACTGGAGACTAAAATGAAGCAATGTCTGAAAGCTCTGAGGGAAAATAAATGTATTGATTTGTCAAACAAGTGGTATCAGTTTGGGTAACTATAAATAAAGTCAGTGCACATGACAGAAGAAGATGGGGAGCAGAAAGAGAGAGAGGAGCTAATGGGAAAGGTGGATGTGCTAAGATCTTCACTCTGTAGGTCCAGGACCAAGTGATTCCCTCTAAAGGTGATGAAGCAAGATATAAAATTGTAACTATATTGCCTAAATTACATAAATAGAGAAACTAAGAATTGTGATCCAACTATGTTGCGTGAGGGGGGATGGAAAAGTGTGGCAGGAAACAAGTAGCCACCGTCCAAAACTGATAAGTGAGGAGATAACCACGTAAGCACAGAACTTAAATATATGACGATAATTACCAAAAGAGGCAGTTACAGGAGTTAAAAGTGGTTTCCTCTGGCAAGAACCAATGGGTGTGGAGAGGAGTGAGGCAAGGAAAGGATTGCTTTTATTCTAAGGCATTCTGTACTACTTGACTTTTTAACCATGGGCATGAGTTACTTGGATAAAAAATCAAAAATTAAACCTTATTATAAAACATATTTATGACTTGGTTATTGATCTGTTGTTGCAGGGAAGGTTGTGTGACTGGGAGATGGATGGTGGGGGCACCAGCCAAGACAGCACTCAGGGAGAGACTGGACTTTGAGACAAAAGGAAGAGTCTGGTTGAGAACCTGCAGAGTTTGAGGTCCCTGTGGCAGGAAGAAATGACTAACTAGACTGGGGTATGCCAATCAAAAGCTTAAGGGAGAGGTTTGGGCTGGAGGTAACAGTTTGACAGCCATCTGTTTGCAGGTTAGATAAAGTCACGATTATGAGGGAGGCTTCCTGAAAGGAATGTGAGGTGGGCTTAAGGGGTGGGCCAAGGAGGAAACCCTAGAGAACATTTATGTCCAATGGAGGGGGAGCCTGCAAGAGAGGACCTGGAGTGTGCGGTGGGATGGACACTTGTTGGTTTGTCACTTTCTGCCTTCAGAAACTATCAGATGTAATAGAGAGGTCCACCTAAAGGGCCTAACTCCCAAATTTTCAAGATTTCATGCACTGCCCATAAGTACTCTCTGACCTAAGAGGTCTAACCACGAGACGGAAGCATAATTCCCACATACCTAATAAGGAACTAAAACCAACCCTGCCACTGGCTCAACTGGAAACATCTACAAGCATTCAAGTGCATCTCTGCAGTCGAGATGCTGGCTAGCACTCCTGACTAGACACTTCAGACTGTACTTGGCATGTTACAGGTGGTTAGGTTCCAGGGCATTAGGAAGATCTGCTCACAAAGTGAAAATTTATGGGCTCTGCCTAAGAATATGATATGTCCGTTTTGTGGGAAATAGTGAACCTGATATATAAACTGATGCACCTCTGTGGAAACACACCAACTCCATTCTGCCCGTTGGTAATTCAGCAGTAGGGGAGAGTCACAGAAATTGAAGAAGTAAAATGCTCATCTTCATTTTGCCTCTGAAGTCCCATTTTATTTTTTTAATGTCTATTTATTTTTGAGAGAGAGAGAGAGTGGGGAAGGGACAAAGAGACAGGAAGACAGAGGATCTGAAGCAGGCTCTATACCAACAGTGGAGAGCCCGATGCTAGGCTCAAACCCACAAACTGCAAGATCATGACCTGAGCTCAACTCTGATGCTCAACAAACTGAGCCACTGAGGAGGGTGCCTGGGTGGATCAGGCAGTTGGGCACCCGACTCTTGATTTCGGCTCAGGTCATAACTCACAGTTTGTGGGTTTGAGCCCCATGTCAGGCTCCAGGCTGGCAGTGTGGAGCCTGCGTGGGATTCTCTCTCTCTCACTCTCTCCCTGCCCCTCCCTTGCTCACTCTCTCTCTCACTCTCAAAATAAATAAACTTAAAAAAATAAAAATAAATAAAAACAGTCAACTGGAATGTGTATTCTGTGGTATATTTTTCCCTCAAACATAAGAACAATAAAACATTGAAAGTTATAATAAGCATGAGCAGCATCCTGCATTTACAAACTACGTGAAAAGGAATTATTTTATTAGTGAATGATATCATAATTTAACATGGATTCTGTTCCTTTCATGCTAGAAGGGGGGGAAAAGGCAACGATCAATATTCACGAAATCCAATGGATCTGCCTTTGGCGTCAATTCAGAGTCAAGATTCAGGGTCACTGCACCACAGCGAAGGAGACTGCTCTCTGATAGTGTTGTTCTCTAGTCCATTTAACAAGCTGGCACAATCGGAACTCTGCATTATTGAGACTGTTCTGTATGCAAGCTCCTATCTGCTGCAAGCAGGCACAAACTAATAGATTCTCTTTTTTTTCTAGGATAATTTCTTTAGTGCCAACACGCAGAGCTACAATAGTCATATTAATGCACCAACTACCTGGAAGCAAATCTAATCTCAAAAAGACTTAGCAATTGTCAGGTCAACGCAAAGATTAAAGTAAAACATTATGAAGTTTCCAGAGATAAACTAAAATTGAACCAGGTGCAGACACTTAAAGTAAATCAGCTACAAAGTCAGTGACACCTGTGGGCAGGTGCGCTGTACAACAAACCTTCCATCACCACAGATGAAAATGATCATCTGCCCAGAAAAAGTCTTAAACCATCACTTGAACATCCTTCAGAAAAGAAAACTAAAATTAAATCCTAGAAAAGCATTCTCATATGGTCTAGTCCAGTGAAAGGGAACAGGCGAAATTGTTGAGGTGCCTACGATTTCCCTTATGTCTTCTACAAATCTCATTGCTCTATCTTTAAAATATATCAGGAAGCCACCACGTGGTCACTATTTTACTCCCTAATCACAATTCCCTGCCTCCTTGGTCTCTCACTATGAAACTGCAGGAGCCTCACCACTATCCCTCTTCCTTTCTAGTCTCTCTTCAACTATCCTACACCAGTCAGAGTGTACCTTTCAAAACTGAATGCAGACTGTGTTATTTTTCCTGATCATGACTCTCCACTGTCTTCCTGCACACTTAGAATAAATCTCAGAGTCCTTACCATGGTCCCCATCCATGACCTGGCACCCAGCCTCATCCCGCACCTCACAGCCACCACGCTCCCCTTCTTACCTGCTTTAGCCACAATGACTTCCTTGCTGTTCTGGGAACACACCCAACACGAGAGATTTCTGTTCTTTTTCTAAAACATTCTGTAAGATACCCACAGGGCTTACCCCTCATTTCATTCAGGTTTTGCTCAAAGGTCATATCCTCAGTGAGACTTTTTTTGACCACCCTACCCTAAACAGCATCCCCCTGTCATCTCTATTCCCTTTCCTTGCTTTATTTTTCTTCTCGCCAATTCTCAATGCCTGTTATTTTATTACATAGCTCTTTGTTGTTGCCAGTTTCCTACTTTGGAATATAAATGCCATGAAGGAAGGACTTCAGTTGTTCACCACTATATCCCCAGTATGTAGAATAGTATCTCACACATACTAGATACTCAATAAATTTGTGTTGAATAAAGGAATAAAGAAAAAATATAGTCCCAACTCTAATAATAAGTCCCTTTCTGATCCTAGGCAAATTCCCTGGTCTCATCTCTGGGACAAGGAACTTAGATTCCATGGTTGCTAATATCTCCTCACATTCTAAAACTCTAGTATTTCTTTAATCAGCTTATTACCACCACAAATGGAAAGCTAACATTTGATTAGTATATATCATGTTTCCTACAAATGATATTAATACCTCAGGTGTACATTAAAACTACTAAAACACACACGCGC
The DNA here is from genome assembly GCF_046562875.1 of Panthera onca. Lineage (NCBI taxonomy): Eukaryota > Metazoa > Chordata > Mammalia > Carnivora > Felidae > Panthera > Panthera onca. Next base: position 165,446,304 of record NC_138342.1, on the reverse strand, counting down.
GCGCGCGCGCGCACACACACACACACACACACACACACACACACACACACACACCTGTATAGCTCACTCCTGTGAGGCAAGAACCCTTTTCTCAGGTTGACTGCTTGGCTCTTTTCGCTTCCCACCACTATCTGAGAAATTTGTTTTTTTTAATAATTAGGGATCCAAGAGTCCCTGTAGCTAAGTAAGTAAGTTATAGCATCAGGGTTTCCAGGTGGTTTCTGAACATTCCTATTTTCTTTAAATGTTTATTTACTTATTTTTGAGAGAGAGCAAGCACACAAGTGGGGGGAAGAGGCAGAGAGAGAGAGGGAGACACAGAATCTGAAGCAGGCTCCAGGCTCCAAGCAGTCAGTACAGAGTCCAACGTGGGGCTCGAACCCGTGAAGTATGAGAACGTGACCAGAGTCAAAGTCAGACGCTCAACTGACTGAGCCACCCAGGCACCCTGAGAACATTCTTGAAAAAAGAATATGTAAATGCAGAAAAAAGGAATATGTATAATTTAGAAAGTTAATTAACATCAGTCAAAATTATATATTTTACATCATGTGGCTTTCATATAGATTTTACTCTGAACTTGCAACACTTGTCTTTAGATTCTAAAACTGAGAACTATTTTTAGAAACTTCACTACTCAATTATTGACTCAATATTCAAATTATTAGTTTCATGGTTATCTAAGACAAGAAATTTTTTTTCCATACTGACATTTAATTTAGAGAATGAAATGGAATAATGAGCACATTTTAAATCTAATTCTCAAAAAAAAATTGCTTTATCAAAAAATAAGGGCATTACATATATGTCACCAACATTCTTGTCAAGATATTTTGAAATGAATTTTTTTCCATGAAACAATTTACATAAAGGAATTTTCTCATTAGTCACCAAACCAAAACATTCTGAACATGATTTGAAATTTTCCAGAGGAAATCAGTTTCCAAGTATTTGATATTCCTTGACCTACCTGCAATGGGTAAGTAGTTCTGTTTCAATGCAACTGTGCCTTCTACATCACAAAAAAAAAAAAAAAAAAAAAAAAAACAAAAAAAACTTAATTTTTATTCCTCAGAGAAATTCAGAATGAAATTAAAATATTTCAATGGCTTATTTTAACCCTATTAGTATGAAAAAGGTAAATTACAAACTTATCTCTTTCATGACCATAGACACAAACCCCCCACTCAAAATTTTAGCAAACTGAATCCAGTAATATATATATTATCAAGTTGATTTTATCCCAGGTGCTAAGTTGGTTTAACATGCTGAAATCAGGAATTTAATTTCTCACATTAATGGTCTAAACAGAAAAATCATATAATTATCTCAATAAATGCAGAAAATATATTAATATTCACTATTCATGATTTAAACCCCTGAGGAAAGCAGGAATAGAAGTTCACTTCTTTCCTCATTATTAGGTTATCTACAGGAAATATCATACTACATGCAGAGAATTTCCCTTTGAAATTAGAAACAAGGATGCCCACCATCAGCATTTCTATTCAACAGAAAACTGGGGAACTAGCCAGCATCGGTGGCATAAAACAAATAAATAAATAAGGATTGGAAAGGTAGAAACAAAGCTGTCATTATTCACAAATGATATGATTATGTTCATAGACTATCCAAAGGTATTTATAGATAAGCTGTTAGAATAGTTCTCAAATGCAGTAAATCAATTAGCTATATAGAAAACCAATTACATTTCTATATAACAGCTTAAAAAAGGTAATATTTGCAAAGTGTAAAAAATATGAAGTGCCTATGGGGGGCCTGGGTGGCTCAATCAGTTAAGCCTCTGACATTGGCTCAGGTCATGATCTTGCTGTTCCTCAGTTCAAGTCCCACTTCGGGCTCTGTGCTGACAGCTCAGAGCCTGGAGCCTGCTTCGGATTCTGTGTCTCCCTCTCTCTCTGCCCCTCCCCCACTCACACTCTGTCTCTCTCTTTCTCTCAAAAATAAATAAACATTAAAAAAAGTTTTTAAAGATATGAAGTACCTAGCAATAGATCTAACAAAAGATATGTAAGACTTCTGAAGATCTGAAGAAAAAATTATAAGAATTTAGTAAGATATTTAAAAAGACTCAGAGAAAGACTTAGTAGTGTGAAGATTATCTATTGGCACCAAATTAACTCATAGATTCAATGCAGTCCCAATTGAAATCCCAAAACTGTATTGGCGGGGTGGGGAGGCATAAATTTGACTAACTTGATTCTAAAACTTTACATGGAAATGTAAAGGGCCCAGACAAGTCAAGACTCTTGAAGAACAAGAATGTCTTGTCAGATAACAGAACTTTTTTTAAAAAATTAAGCCAGTGTGGTATAAGCATAGAACAGACCAACAGAATAGACTAGAATGCTCAGAAATGGACTCGCACTCAAAAGGATGTATGATATCTCACAGAGTAGGAACAATAGTCTCTTTCAATAAATGGAACAGGGATGATTGTGTATCCATACAGAACAAATAAACTTTGATCTTTATCTTACATTACACACACAAATTAATTTCAGATGAATTTCATACCCAAACATGAAAGGCTAAGTTTAATACAGAAAATGATTTAATATACAAAATATATTAAATTGATTTATATAATATAATATAGAAAATACATTACATATACAGTTTAATATAAAAAATATCTTCATTCCTTGATTTCAAACTACATCACAAAGGTACCTGGGTGGCTCAGTCGGTTGAGCATCCAACTCTTGATTTCATTTTAGGTCCTGATCCCAGGGTCATGGGATGGAGTCTTGCACTGGGATCCATGTTAAGTGTGGGGCCTGTTTAAGATTCTCTCTCTCTCCCTCCCTCTCTCTCTCTCTCCCTCTCTCTGCCCCTCTCGTGCCCCCCCCCCCATTCTCTCTGTGTCTAAAATAAAGGAAATTTTTAAAAACTACATCACAAAGCTATAGCAAACAAAATAGTATAGTACTGGCATAACAAACAGATACAGAGGTGCCTGAGTGGCTCAGTCAGTTAATCGTCCAACTTCAGCTCAGTTTATGATCTCATGGCTTGTGAATTTGAGCCCCACATCGGGCTCTGTGCTGACAGTTCAGAACCTGAAGCCTGCTTTGGATTCTGTGTCTCCCTCTCTCTCAGCCCCTCCCCCACTCACATTCCATCTCTGTCTCTCTCAAAAATAAATAAACATTAAAAAATAAATAAAAAACAGATACAAAGACGGATGGAACAGAATAGTGAGCTCAGAAATAAACCCACACATATACGGTCAATTAATTTACAACAAAGAAGGCAAGAATACACATACAATGTGGAAAGGACTGCCTCTTCAATAAATGGTGTTGGGAAAACTAGACAGCCACAAGCAAAAGAATAAAACTTGACTACTATCTCATACCATACACAAACATTAACTCAAAAATGAATTAAAAACATGAATGTAAGACCTAAAACAATAAAACTCCTAGAAGAAAACATAGGTGATAAGCTCCCTGACATAGTTCTTGGCAGTGATTTTTTAAGTCTGACACTAAAAGCAATAAAAGCAAAAATAAATTAAGTGGTACTACATCATACTCAAAAGGTTTTGTACAGCTGAGAAAACCATCAACAAAATGAAAAGGCAACCTACTGAATGGGAGAAAATACTTGCAAATCATATACCTGGCATGGAGATAAAATCCAAATTACATGGAGGATTCCTATAACTCAGTAACAAAGACAAAAAAGTCCAATTTTAAAAAGGTCAGGGGTGCCTGGGTGGCTCAGTCAGTAAAGCATCCAATTTCAGCTCAGGTCATGATCTCACAGCTCCTGAGTTTGAGCCCTGCTTCGCGATCTGTGCTAACAGCTCAGAGCCTGGAGCCTGCTTCCTATTCTGTGTCTCCCGCCCTCTACCCCTCTCCTACTTGCACTGTCTCTCTCAAAAGAATAAAATAAACATTAAAAAAATTTTTCTTAAAGGTCAGAAGATCCCAATAGACATTTCCCCAAAGAAGACACAGAGAGCCAAAAAGCACATGAAAAATGCTCAGCATCATTAACTATCAGGGAAATGCAAATCAAACCACAATGAGATATCACCTCACACCTGTCAGAATGGCTATTATCAAAAAAAAAAAAAAACAAGAAATAACAAAAGTTAGCAAGGATGTAGATAAAATGGACCCCTTGTGTACCACTGGTAGGAATGTAAGTTGGTGCAGCCACTATGTAAAATAGTATAGAGTTTCTTCAAAATATTAAAAATAGAACTACCATAAAATTCAGCAATTCTATTTGTATTTATCTGAAAAAAGCAAAAGCACTAACTTAAACATATACATGCATCCCCATGTTCACTACAGCAATGTTTATAATAGCCAAGATATGGAAACAATCTAAGTATTCATCAATAGATGAATGGGTGAAGAAATTGTGATATATACAAAAAACAAAACCCAAGTCATGGTGACATAGAACAGATTGGTGGCTGCCAGAGGTAAAAGGGGTGAGAGTAATGGATGAAGGGGCTCAAAAGGCAAAAAGGAAAGAGAAAGAAAATATCTTCATGCCCTTAGGATAGGGAAGAATACCTTAGGTGCAAAAAGCATAAGCCATAAAGGAAATGATTTATAAATCTGATCCTATCAAAATTTAAATTTTCTGTTTATCAAGAGACACCACAGGAGAGTTAAGACAAGTCATATAGTGGGAGAAAAGATTAGCCATCTGTATAACAGAAGACTAGGATCCATAATGTATAAGGAGCTCTGCAAACAATTCAAAAGAGGTAGACAACACAACAGGAAAATTGTCCACTTCACAGAAGAAGAAATTTATATGGCCATAAATATATGAAAAAGTGATCAATCTCACTAGAAAACAGAGAAAAGCAAAGTAAAACCACAGAGAGAGATGAATACACACCCTTGTTTAGAAAAAAAAAAAGGTATGACAATACTAAGTGTTGACAAAGACATATGAAAATTTGGAAACAGGGTAGAGGGAAGAGAAGCCCATCCCAGAGCCAGCACGTCCCCTTCCTCAGCTGACAGAGAAAGTCATGCTGGCATGCACTGGGCGTAGGCCTAAGAATGTTCACACCTGTATCATCTGTATTCCCCAAACTGCTAACAACCTTAAGAAGTAGATAAACACAATGTCATATTTTCATTCAATGAAATACTATATGGCAGCAGAATTTAACAAACTACAGCTAAACACAACAAAATAAATGCATCTTGGGAACCTAATGTGGAACAAAGAAGCAAGCCACAAAAGAAGATGTACAGTGTGACTCCATTTATATATGATTCAAATCCAAGGAAAACCAAATGATAATATTTACAGAGTGGTGAGATTCTTTTCTAAAGCAAGAAAATTACTATAAAAACAAGAATGGTTACCTGTGGGAAGAGGAAGGGATATGATCAGGAAGCGACTATGGGAGGCTTCGGGTAGGCTGGCAACGCTCTGTCCACAGGACTTTATTTTCTAATTATTCACTAATCAATACAGTTGTGGTCTATGGACTTTTTTTTTTTTTTGCACACCTGTTGTATTCTATAAAATAAAAATGACTGAAAATAAATATGTAAATTTTAGAGCTTGATTTGGGGATATATCAGATAAATGTTTTGTTATAAACAAGCATAGTAAGATTGGAGATTGATAAGAATCAGACTAAAAATAAGAGTGGAGGCTATTCCTCATTCATCAGTCCCTCTTCTTAGCCCCAGTGGGCTCCCTCCACTGTATTGCAGAGCCCGTGAAAGAATTCCAGTCCAAATGCTGCTCAAGTTTCCTTCAGGCCATTGTGCTGGGGCCCAATGATCAGGATATATATGCAAGCCTTCTCTTCCTTTACAATGGCAAACAGAGAAGTGGAGGAAGGGGCAGGCAGCACAAAAGAAAAGGATTGCACCCTATTTGCCTTGTTACTAGAAACCATAACAAGGTCATGAGCAAAAGGAATACATGTGGAGCTAATTCTGCTTTCAGTGAGCCAACAAGGTGAGCGAGGCTGATGCAAGCACCAGATGGCACAGGGAGGAGAGAAGCCAGCAGGGGCCAAGGAGACAAGGAAGTGAGGAGGGCCTGAGCCCAGTGGGGTGGGGAGGGGTCGCTACTCAAGGGTGAGACCCCTAATTCCCACATTTCTCACTCCTGATTCCTAGTGTCTTCACACCCACCTCATCCTCCACCCCAAGACCCCTGTCCTCCTGAGCTCCTCTTGCTGGAGCTCCCCCCAGGCCCACGCTGAGGCCTCACTTGACAAACGAGGGCTGTCAGGGAGGAACATGGCTGTGGCCACTCCCTGAGCACTGTGGTCCTCCCGCAGCCCAATCAGACACACTGGGACCCTGGTGAGTTATATGAAATGGAGCTGGGGCTTTAACATGGTTCATTCAATCTGCAACTTTCAAAGGGCCATCTGTGGTCATCTGAAGTATGTCTTCTAATTAGGCTGCCTTGCTCATTTCATACAAATTATTTAGACTCACACACACCCACATACAAAATATTTCGAATTTCCCTTTTCCAAGAAGGGAAAGAAACAAAACCATTTCAGTATATAGAAGCAATTAGCATGTCCTAGACAACCTGGAGTCACCTCTGTTCCGGCTCTGTGAAAGCTCATCCTCCACAAGCACCATCCAGTCATCACCCTTCTCTCCCTTGCATCTATCTCCTCTCTGTCATTCCCACAGCCACTGCCCTACTTCAGGTCCTCATTCATGAGCCCCACCATGACCTACAATGGCAGCCTCCTACATGCTCTCTCTACCCCCTGCTCATTCCTTTCATCCATGTTTCAGGATCCCTGGACCAAGTCTCCTAACCACTCAAGTCTACTCAGGACCCTCTACACCTCAGATTCCCAGTGAAGTCACTAACTCCCAGTGGCTCACAGAGACTTAAGCCATCCTGCCCAACACTCCAACCTACCCTCTCAGCCTCTTCCCTGGCCACACTGGTCCCCACACCCAGGGATCCTACCACACTGTTCTCCCGCCCTCCCACATGGCTGCACACCATGGCTGTTGAAGCCTGGTAGGTGTTTCTCCACAGCTCTGTCACCATATACCTGCTCCTTCAAATAATACTGTTTCCACTGGGAACTTCCCATCCTGATTTGATCCTTCTGTGTTCTGCACACCCACAAAACTTTACTTAAACTTCAGCTAAAGTGTTTACTTCACTTAACATGTCTACTGCCAAACTTGTAATTTTCCTCCTCAAACTCGGGCTTCCCCATCTCAGTATATGGAGCTACCATCCACTTGATTGTTCATCCTCTGTGATGCTTGATTTCTCTTCTGGCCTCACCCACTCCCTCTGCACCCCTCCAGTGTAACAATCTCCAGTGTGTGGCCCAGCTGATGACTTCTCTCCAGCCCCACCCCTGAGGTCAGGCCATAGCCTCCTGAGGACCACCCCCCTTCTTTGGGGCTGTGCTCTTCTAACCCCTTTTCCACAAAGAAGTCAGCAAGACCTTTCAAAAGCATAAAACCAATCATATTCCCTTTGTTAAAGGACTCCACTGATATTCCCATGATTTTAAGATAAAATTCCTTAACTTTTCAAAAGCCTGAATTACTGACTGTATAATAGACTAGAATTCCCTTGGGAACAAAAAAAAAACCAACAACAAAAAAAATGCCAGGCTCCACCTCAGAGACTCCAATTTAATTTGTCTGGAGTAAGATCCAGGTAAGTTTTCAAGTTCCTGTAGACATTTCTAACATAAAGCCTGGGGCTACGAACCACAGAACTAGGTAACTGACCCTAACTCCTTCCAACCTCATTTCCCACCCACAGACCCCTCACCTACTATGCTTTTTTGTTGTTGTTCCTCAAAGATATGGAGCCCATTCTTTCCTGGAAGCCTTTACAAGAGCTGCTCCCACTGCCCTGTGTGTCTCTGCACCCTATCTAGCCCACCCTGTAATGCTCGCTCCTTCATCGCCTATCTGAATTCATTTTAAATATCAACTTCTTAAAGAAGCCTTCTTGGATCACCCAATCAAAAGAAGCACTGGTCACGATATAACATACCTTATTTTAATTCTCTGCTTGGCACTCATACTCTCTAACATATCTCTTGCTTATTGTCTATTCTCCCCACTAGAACATAAACTCCATGAAAGTAAAATCCTTATCTGTGTTAATTCATCACAGATTCCTAAGCTCCTAGAACAGTGCCTGGCACACATCAGGCATTCAGTAAATATCTGTATTTCTTTAATGTGTGAATAGAAGTGGTTCTACTTTTAGTACCCAAAAGAACAGAGCTAGAGAAAATAATATTTGAGTATCTTTCATTTATCCTTTGCACTTCTGTTTATTTTCACTAAAACTGATTATTAGAGAACTTTGAGTTTAAAAGATATCTCTAATAACAGACACCTAAAGTCTGGCTCTCATGGCAAGGACCTCAACCTTGTAAAAGCTGTTGTGTTCCCTTTCTTAGAATGAGAGTTGGCACTAAGTATTCTTCAATGTCTCCATTCTGGCTCAGAACAGAAGGATGAGGATGATATTTCCAATTCACCCATACTCTGTTTTTCTTCCAGTAACAGGTGTTCATTTTCTCTGATTAAGTGCAAACATTTGGTCACCTGAAAAGACTCAAGCCTAGGCTAGATGTAGGGGAAAAAATATTATAAAACAAAAACCCAAAATGTACTGTGATGATAATGAGCTTGCTCAGAACCAGATTTCCACCAGCACAAAAAGGAAGCCTTAGGGAACTGTAAACATCAATTCTTCCAGCATTAATCAGCCAAGACAAAGAGTAAAAGGATCTGCCTGGAACCCATCCCAGGTAGTATCAAACAATCTAAAAGATCATGTCTTAATGAGCATGGGTCAGTATTGCCACCTTCCCATGAAAGAGACAGTATGACAGAAAAAGAAAAAGTGTGTGATAAAATCCATCATCAATCAGGATAAAAACTTTTAACAACCAGGAATGGGAGGCAACTTCCTTAGTCTGGTATTTATAAAAACCCAACCACAGGCATCATACTTCCTAGTAAAATGTTAAAAGTTTTCCCTTTGGGATCAGAAATAAGATAAAGATGCCCATGACCACTCCCTTCAAACACTGTACTCAAGATCCAAGCCTATAGAGTAGGGCAAGAAAAAGAAATTAAAATTATAAAGAATGGCAAAGAAAAAATAAAATAGTCATTATTTACTGATGTGTGATTATATCTGTAAAAAGCCCAGAAGAAAACACAGATAAAATATATAATAAATAGGAGTGTTTAACAGGGTTACTAGATACAAAATTCAATATGGAAAGTCAATTGTATTTCAATACACCAGCACAAAGAGTCAGAAAATGAAATATTAAAAAAAGATGCCATTGACTACATCATCTAAAATATAAAAGTATCTAGAAATGGATTTAACAAAAGATATGCATTCCTATACTAGGAAAATTATACAATGTTACTTAGTTTTCTAAAAGTAACTCCGGTGTATGTATAGGTTTTAGTCTCAAAAAATGAAAGAAAAATAAACTGAATACAATTATCACCATATCTTCTCACCTGAACAATGCTTTTTGAAATCTAAAGGCATCTTGATATGTTATGTAAGAATTCTAATCAGAGAGGTACAATGTAAGTTCTAGTGGTAGACCAGAACTCTTATCATTATCCCAGGTCTTAACTGAACATTAAAGAAACATTTGACTTTCCACACTAAGTATTATATTAACTGTGAAAAACAAAAGGACACTAGGTCTTTTAATACTATAATGAGTATAAAGAAAAGTTGTTAGAATATTAGATCTAAAGTGGCATTTTATGGATATTTATAAAACTTCAACACATCTGAGATGTTACTCATCTAATCCATTTAGAATAAGTGGTCCAAACCAATGGATATATATCAGGGCCAATTCATCCTTACATGGGACTTATTTAGAATTTCTGCCTTATTTTTTAGTCATTCCCCTATTAGAGCTTTAAATGTAGGTGGAATGGACACCTTCCCTTAACGTGCAATTTATAAAGTGTACTTCTCAAAATTCTCCATTTGCCTGAAAACATCAAAAGTCTAAGCATCAATGGTTAACTCCTTTGACCTAAGACACTATTCACCTGGAATCCATTTTCAAAAGGAAACACTCCCTGGAGGAGGTCACTTAAATGAACCACTGTCCAATTTTAACCAAACATAATTTACCTGACTCATAAGCAAGATTTTGGGGAATCAATTCTGACAACACAGAGGAGAAAGGCAGAGTACTTTTAGGGAGACAGATCCAGAGTACAGAGTGCTACCATTAGCTAGATGGGTTGGCACAGTGAGGTATCCTGGAAAGTACAAAGTTAATGACATTGCAGTGCTGAAGGAAAAGTGAAAAGACACTAGAGACAAGCAAATGCATTTGAAAATTCAGCTGAGGACACAGTTCTGCTATCAAGACGTGTTGAAGACACTATTGATTATGGCACTTCATCATATCCTGACTTGCACTGCTGATGGCCTGTTCTCTATAGCACCCTAGTGGGATATGGTAAACCCATAAAAGTAAGGTTTATTTTTAATTCTCTTACAGACCCCTTAGCACAATAAAGTACTTTTGAACCCAACAGGCACTCAATGATATCATTTGGTGAATTAAAAATTCACTTAAAAACAAGTAACTGAGTTCTGGGAGACATAAAAATTATATTTTTAAATTAGAGCTAGCATTTTTTTTAAATGTTAAATTGGTTGCTAACAATACCAGTGTTAGTAATGATGTGAAGCAACTGGCACTCACATGCATTGCTGGTGGGAGTCTAAACTGACATAACCAATTTGGAAAACTGATTAGTGTATTCTAAAGATAAACATATGCCTACACTATGACCCAGTAATTCAAGAACAGATATTTCCACCAGAAAATACATACAAGAATATTTATCTATATTAGAGAAGGTTTATTCATTATAGCTAAAAATTAGAAAACACAAATTGTCCATCAACAGTAGAATCAATAAATTGTAATATCGTCATACAACAGAAGACTATACAATAACAAAAAAAATAAATCACTGCTATATGCAGCAACATAAATCAATCTCACAGACTTAGTGAAAGAAGTCAGACACAAAAGAATGCATATCCTATAACACCATTTATGTGAAGTTCAAAAACAGGCAAAACTAATCCAAGAAGTTGGATCAGATTAGAGGTGAGAATAGTGGTTATTTCAGGGGGAAAGGGTATTAACTGTGAAAGAGGGGTAGATAGGGAGCCTCTTTTGGTGCTAGACATGTTCTGAATGTTGATCTGTGTAGTGATTACATGGGCATTTTCATGTAAAACTTCATTGTGTTGTAAGTACTTAAGATTTGTGTACTTTATATAAATTATACCTTATTAAACAGGTAAACAAGAAAAAATGTTGGCTGTTTTCCAATGCTTAATATTTGTTTTAATCATTTTAATTAGGGGAAGCCAATTTTATTTAAATGTATTATTGCTGTTGGCTATTTTAATGTCTGAATACTTGAAAAGACACTAGCCAATCAAATAAGGACTAGTACTCTCTCCCCTATACAGATATTCAAACTGTTCTGTCTCAATAGTTTGTTCCTCATTAGCATCTAAAATGAGCCCTAATCAAAACCTAGACATAAACAGAGAGCAAGGGGTAATGAGGACAGGCACAGAAATGACTAGCACTTCCAACTTCATGACTGAAAGACCTCCAGGGCTTAAGGCAATAGCTCACACTATCCCTGAGGGTTCTACTAATTTAATAAGACATGTACAGAGATGTCTGTGATTCTTGAAGCTCTACATTTGATATGCATAAGACACTCACCTGCTAAACCCTCTGTCTTCTATGAGCCAGCCCCTAGCTAAAGATCTGTTATTCAGGAAGTCGTGGAAGGGTAGTGTGAGAAGCACTTGAGAATTATCACTGACTTAAGTCTGGTGTCTGTCCACATGTAGTACATGAAGTACAAAAGGCTACTGAAAGCAGCCAGAAACCATAACCAGGGAAAGTCATTGTCAGCTGCCATCTCTTTTTTCGTTGATTCATGTGCCTAATATGGCATTTGCACTACTGTTCATGAGGACTGAACAGTTCATGAGGACTGTTAGTGAGGACTAAACACTTAGGCATGTTCTCATTTTGTAGACGTAGTTGGGTTCCTCACCAAACTTTGCTTCTGACTGTTGATTAACCCCTCTCTCTCTCTTTCCAGATATAAAATGTTTCCAACTTTCCAATAAATTTTAATTTATTTTAAATTAACAGTATTTTAATACTGTCTCTGTAAGTAAAATTCAATATATGCGCAAAAAAAATAAACATTTTAAGTTAATGACTAAAACAGTTTTTTCTTAAGTAACTCCAGAAAAAAATTACTAATATTTGAAAAAATTCTATTGAAAAGCCACAGAGAAAGGCATTACCTCCAGCTTTCACAGCCAAAGCCCATGGAAAAAGGCTTCAGCTATTTTAGCCACTGACTTTAGAGAGCTTTAAAACAAACCTAGTCCACCAACAAAACAGGAATAGAAACCTTTGCTCTTTCTGCTACAGGACAGTGGCTACCTGAAAAGCTAATGTCTGATATAACTGAATAGATTGGAAGAAAATATTGTAAGTTTTCCGTGGGGCCTAGATAAATTGAATTCATTTCAAAATATTTAGATCAAAACTGCCTGCCTCATTTTCACCAACAAACAAGTCATTACATTATTTTTTCCCTTTAGTCGACTTCCCACATGAATGGGAACCCAGTTATAGAATATGTCACATCATAATTTCGTATTTTAAATGGCTGGATAAAATCATCCACCATCAAGTGTTTTCTTTATACTGAAACAGCAAAATCTGCCTGTCAACTGGAAAAACAGCAGCAACAACAAAACTAGAAATACTTCCCCTTAAAATCATCATATTTTCACATGCTTTTTTAATTTTAGAGCTCCATCTCCCCAGCCTCATTGCATTGTAGACCCACTTCCCAGAAGCCCTAAACATTTACCTATCTATCAAACTTCATCTTCCCTGATGAAAGAGATAAAAACTTTAAAATTCATGCCATTAATTTTCTCCTTTCTTGTCATTCTTCATAGATATGATACAGTGAAGGAAGAGTAGTATTTTAGGCTTGACACTGATTCTAAGGAAAAAAATCACAGTAATTTCCAGCATAGGCTAACACAGAAAGTCAAGAAAGGAAAAAAAAAAAAAAAAAAAAAAAAAGATTCAAGAGTCCCTTCTGGGCAATAGCCTTACCAACAGTTAAGGCCCAAACACCAAATGGACAAAGGCTTCTTTGGCCAGCAAAAGAATTGCTTTATGTGTATATATTACTCACAAATAATAAGTTTTAATTCAGCTTAATACAATAAATTATTCCAATTAATTCTATTTATCCAACTACAAATAAATAATTTTACCCTTTGAGCGGATAATCCACAAGTTGCAAAAGTTGCAAGGCAGACTTCCTAATAAGCAAAGGAAGGAAACTGGGTAGCAAGTTCTAAAAATGGCACTTCATAAGGACTATTGTTTACATAACTTAATGTTTTATTATTTGCGGCCACTTGTGACAATTCACAAGTTTTGCATGGACATTTATAAATGACAAGTGAGAAATCCAAAAATGAAACAAAAGTTTTTCATTCTGTCCAGGTGAAGATAAGCTACCTAAAATGAGCTATAGCTGAGTACTTACTTTCTCTAGAAAACTGCCAGGGTCCTAAAAATAATATTTAGAAAGCAAGGAGACATTCAAGGGATTTAAAGTCAAAATTCTATGTAGTACAGCCTGTGGAAATGATACATAAAGAGAAAAACCTAGAATTCAGAGGATGAAATGAACAAAAAGCAGGTTTGTACCTCCCACTAGCAGATCATTTGACGGGATACACTCCTACGGGTGCAGCATTCTGAGGTTTCACTTTGATTTTAAGACATGAAAAAGATGAAGCCACCTTGGTCCATCATCTTTTCACCTTGCTGGACCCAGCAAATTAGCTCTTACCCACTCCTTCATTCAAACGTTGACCACCTGAGAGACCAGGACGTTGAACAAGCACAACTACAGAATGAGATCAAAACAAAACTCCCTCTGTCCTTTTAAAAATCTGCCAGTGGGAGGTGGCCTTCCCTTGCTCCAGATGAAAATTTGGGCAAGTGCCAGATACTCTCTGTTCACTCTTAGATCACTAAGAGTCACTTCAAGTCATAAAACAATCTTAATTCAGAGATTAGACTTCCCAATCCCTTTTAATAATCAGTACTCCAAATCTGATTTAGATTCTATACCCCTTCCAGGGCCAGGCTGGTTTCAGACCCGTAGTCTTGAGGAGGGGGCTGGGTCAGGCTTTACTCTTTAGAGCTGCTGATCCTCTCAGGTGCTAGGATGCAAGGAAGAAGGAGGAAAAAGGAATAAGAAAATTCTTATTAAACTAGTTCCATCGTAAGTTGGCATCCGTTCCTGAGCTCATTCTTCCTGTGTGAGCTGCCTCAGTGGTTCTTGGGAGATTCTCGTTGGGAAACCTCTTTCCACCAGGTCCCCTGACCTGGATGAACTTGTCTCAGGGCCATCAACCTCCAAAGCCCCTTGGAATCTGGCATCTGTTTCCAGCCTCTTGCTCCTAGGGGCCCTCTGCATGGCCCAATTTATCAGGCAGAATCCAAGAAGACACACTGTTCTCTCATGTGTGGCTTACCTCTGGTGCACAATAATAATAGTTTAACCTCTTTGGTTCAACATACAAAGGCAGAGTGCACAGCCAAAGCCCAAAGCTGCCAACCAGCCCTTTTCAGGCCACCTGAGGTTCAGGAGCCCTACTGCAATGCCCTCCAGCTGCCCAGCCACAGAATTATTGCTCTAAGGAACCCTGTCCCATCCCAAGTACTGGGTAAGAGAGCCAGCTGTGTCCAAAATCCTCTTTCCTCTCCTTAGTGTGACCAGTTTGGAGTTGTGGGGCTGGTTTTCAAAATTGCCTTGTCTGTCAACTCATAAGTCTATTGAATTTGGATCCCTAGTGGAAAAGGCAATTTTAAAGTTCCATCACAACTCTCTATAATCAGAGTGGCTGAAGACATTCAACTGATTAATAAACACAGTGGTTTTTAGTTTTTTTCCCAATAACTGCTACCACCAGCTATGCACTGTGTACCCTTTTTTCCCCTGGGAAGTGAGTGACTTATTCTCAGTCTATCCCAAAACATTTTATCACTTTGGGCTATTAAAACAGTCCAACATATACAGCACCACCTATGAAGTATTCTTATCTAAAAATAATTAACCTGGATATAATCAAGTTTCTAAATCTATCTACTGGCTTACAAATAATACCAGGGATAGAGAAACAAGTTAATTGTCACTACTAGGAAGTAATCAGTCAAGAGGGTAAAACTTTCTGTAGGACAAATGAACCTCTTTCTCCATCAAATCAATGTTGTGAGAGGGATAAAAGAGAGTGAAATAGGGGAACATAATAAACGAGACTCACAAAACACCCAATAATCAAATGCAAAATGCAGGCCTTGTTTATATACAAATTTCAAAAACAACTGTGAAGAGATACCTTTGAAACAATTGGGGAAATTTTGACGTGGACTGGATGTTATATGGTATTAAGGAATTAATATTAATTTTGTTAGAAACAATACTGGCATAATGGTTTTGAGGGGGGAAAAGTCTTTATCTGTTAGAAATACAAAAGTATTTGCATGTGAAATGACACAAGGGCTAGGATTTGCTTTAGAACAGTCTGACAAAAAAAAATGTTTTTAATAAAATAAAAGTCAGGGAAGGGTGTGTAAAACAAGACTGGCAAAATGTTGGTACTCATTGAGGTTCATTACATTCTACTTTTGTGCATATTTGAAGATTTTCATAATAAAAATATTTTTTTAAATCCCTGTGACATTTCAATCTCACCCATTCTGGGATCCCCTCCTCCCCAAGGAGCAGGCCAAGCTGCTGGTTCTAGTGGCTCAGGAGCAGAGTCAGGGATGGGCAAAGGAAAGGAAGGGGTGCTGTCTGCTCCCCACATCCCCTCCGTCTTGCCTGCTCTCACTCCTCTGATGACAGAGCAGATAAAGGCCTGGAGGAGACTTCTCTGTCATTAGTTGTCATTTTCTTTGCTTGCAGCCTATTTTTTTAAAGACTGATGTCAGTTGCAGCTGATACAGATGGACAGACAGGTGAGGACTTAAACAAGGCTTGCTGGCAGGGGTCTCTGTCCTGAGCAAGAATCTGGCGGCTGATGGTCTGCTGTTAGATCTAACTGCACCTGCCAGCTGACCCCCAGCTGGCAGCATCATGCCTGCATTAATTTGACAGCCTTTTTACCCCACCTGGTGACCCAAGCTAGTCTTCCCTGTGTGATCCAGGGCCAATACTTAGCCTGCTTATAAGTGAAATCATGTTTGCATATTTCTCAGAAACCACGAATTTGAGTAAACTGTCTTGTTTCCTCTGCAACTAGTTACACCATCATACACACTCTCTCTCACCAATGTTCTCTGTGCTCCTTTAGCACTGGGCAAGTCAGCAAGTCCTACAACTCAGCAGACATCCAATAATGGAACATACAAATAGTCTTTGCTTCTTGTGGACATCAAAAATTATATGAGTAATCCTCTTGGCCCCCTCCTTCACCTCAGCTCAGAGGCCCCTTTAGTCTCTCTGATCTCCTTCAGGAAAGAGAGAAAAGGAGCATCTTTTATTCACAAAGACTGTATGCAGAAGCCCACCTCCTTCTCCACCCCAGGTCTCCTCTTAGTGGCCAGTGGTAAAAGTTGGCCACACCAGTGTCCATTCTTGCACTTGGAAATAGAATGGAGACTGTATGTGGCACTAGAAAACTTATCATTTTGCTCTCAACAGGATACTAGCTCTACTGCTGGGGCTGTGGGGAGTAGCAGAAAAAGATCTCAATCAACACCTCCGCCCACCCTATTGCATATACTACACATCGGGTTACCATGCCAGGCAATGGAAGTACAAGGGCAAGTAAGACATACTTGCACTGGCTCTGAAATCACAGGGAATGAATCTGGGTACAGGCTCTGCCACTTCCCAGCTGTCTGACTTAAGTAAAGAACTGAAGCCAATGCTGATGTGAAGACTTTGAGTCTATAACTAGAAAATGAGAGAGGCGGCTCAGATGATGGCCAAATCCTGAAGCATGCTCAGCCAACAACTGAACAAAACTACTGGCATCATAGGAGTCCAGCCCTCTGCCACAGTTAATTCAAAAGTAAAATAAAGAGGGGCACCTGGGTGGCTCAGTCAGTTAAGCATCCAACTTTGGCTCAGGTTATGATCTCACGGTTTGCAAGTTCGAGCCCCGTGTTGGGTTCTGTGCTGACAACTCAGAGCCTGGAGCCTGCTTCGGATTCTGTGTCTCCCTCTCTCTCTGCCCCTCCCATGCTCAGGCTCTGTCTCTCTCTCTGTCTCTCAATAAAGAAACATTTAAAAAAATTTTCTTGGGGGGCGCCTGGGTGGCTCAGTCGGTTAAGCGGCCGACTTCGGCTCAGGTCATGATCTCGCGGTCCAAGAGTTCGAGACCCGCGTCGGGCTCTGTGCTGACAGCTCGGAGCCTGGAGCCTGTTTCAGATTCTGTGTCTGCCTCTCTCTGACCCTCCCCTGTTCATGCTCTGTCTCTCCCTGTCTCAAAAATAAATAAAACGTTAAAAAAAATTTTTTTAAATAAAGTAAAATAAAGAGTGAGCTAGCATGCAAGATAAGTGGATCCTGTAGGCATGGTTGCACTGAATGGAGCAGTGGGAAAAAATGATGCCACAGCCATACTCTGCTTTCACTCAGCCATCAGGTGGAGCAGGTCCAGATCAGCTGCAGCCTTTGGGCATCAGGTGCAGGTGTTGGGCACAGGTCACCCCAGAGACGTAAGGCAGCATGCAGGCTACAGATGCCACATAGGATTCTATTCCCCTAGTTGCCCACTCAGGCCTTGACATTTAGAATAATTTATCATAATTTCCTTTTTTAGGTTTCTGGTTTTATAAATATTTTTATGTTTATTTCTGAGAGAGAGAGAGAGACAGCATAAATGGGGGATGGGCAGAGAGAGAGGGAGACACAGAATCTGAAGCAGGCTCCAGGCTCTGAGCTGTTAGCACAGAGCCCAACACAGGGCTCGAACTCCCAAACTGTGAGATCATGACCTGAGTTGAAGTCGGATGCTTAACTGACTGAGCCACCCAGGTGCCCCTAATTTACTTTTTCTTTTCTTTTTTTTTTTTAAAGAGAGAGAGAGAGAGAGCACAAGCTGGGGAGAAGGGCAGAGGGAGAAAAAAAGAAACTCTTAAGCTGGTTCCATGCTCAGTGCAGAACCCAATGCGGGGTTCAATTCCATTACCCCAGAATCATGACCTGAGCCAAAATCAAGAGTCGAACACTCAACTGACTGAGCCATCCAGGCACCCTGTAATTTATCATGATTTCTAACGTTAACTCTCTCAAAAGCCCAGTCCTATTTTGTGAGGCAGGCCAGCACTCTGCCAGCTGAGAGGACTTCAGGATAACACACTGCAGTGGATATTCGTCATGCTTTGGGACTACATGTATACCTTCCCTATTCTTAGGACTCAACCACCTATGATCCTGGTGCCCAAAGTCAGAAGACATTTGTTTCCCTAGTCTCTCTTGCATTTGGAATGAACCATCAACTTCTGCACTTTAAGTGAAAAAAAAACCCTTTTATTTAAGTCACTGTATTCAGGGGTAGCTTTGCCTGTACTCTTACACACAAAATGAAGAGATTCCATTCCACAAGAGGCAGACTACTATCTCTATAGTATCTATGGATTCACATTTGTCTGTGTGTGTGGGAAATACTGACTCAAAACTCTGTTATGCATCTCCCTCTAGCCCTGCCAGCCAGTTTCTGAAACAGTGTCAGCCCTGCCTGTCTCCCTTTTCTCATCTCTGGATTCTTCAGTCTGAGTCCTGCCTCCACCTCTCCACTCATATTATTCTTTCTTTCGTGTTGCCCACCCTCCACCCTTCACCTCCCACCTCTGACAACTAACAATCTATATCTGTTTTCTGCATCTATGAACGCAAGTTTCTGTTTCTTTGGGCTTTTCTCAGGTTCACATATAAGAGATAGCATACAGTATTTGTCTTTCTTTGTCTGACCTATTTCACTTAGCATAATACTCCCAAGGTGTATCCATGTTGCAAATGGCAAGATCTCATTCTTTCTCATGGCTGAATAATACTCCACTGAGAGAGAGAGAGAGAGAGAGAGAGAGAGAGAGAGAGGGAGAGGGAGGGAGGGAGGGAGGGAGGGAGAGAGTTTCATATTTTCTTTATCCATCTGTCCATCAGTGGAAACAAGTGATACGGGTCAAAAGGTACAAACTTTCAGTTCTAACATAAGTAAGTCATGAGAATGTCATGTACAGCATGGTGACTACAGTTAATAAATCTGCACTGCATATTTGAAAGTTGCTGAGAGTAAATCTTAAAAGTTCTCATCACAAGAAAAAAAATTATATGTGGTGAGGGATGTTAACTAGGCTTACTGTGGTGATCAGTTCACAATACATACAAATACCAAATCATTATGTGGAACACCTAAAACTAACAGAATACAGTAAGTCAATTATGCCTCAATAAAAAAATAATAATAAACTGTTCTTCCCCAAGTCACCTCTGATTTCCTTTCTGAAGCCCTGACTGCTGAATCTCAAGGACATTTTTGAGTCATCTCATTTGACTAGTGACAGCACCTACAGTGCCAATCACTCCCTCCTTCCTTACGCAATACTTCCTCTTGGCTTCCACAACTCCAGCCTCTCCTGGAAACCCCCAACCTCTCGTCTGCCTGCTCTTTTCCCCTCTCTGTCAATGCCAGCTCCTCTACCAGATGGTTCCATGAGGAAGTCCCCAAAGACTGACTCCTCTTACTGTTTTTCTTGTCATAGGCAAGCCTATCTACTTTCATGGCTGTTCATATCTTCTGCCTAAACCTAAACCTGCCTAAAACTGGCTGGGTTTCACACACATTTATCCACCTTCCTACTTAACCTCTGCTCAGATGTGCCATTGGTTTAACACACCCAAAGCCGAGTTCCTGATGTCCCTGCCAAAACCGTCCTCCTGCTCTGTCCTCCATATCAGTAAATGGTGCCTGTAACCATTCAGATGTTTACACCAGAAAACAAGGTATTACCATTGACGCCAATTCTTGCTCACTCCCTTCTGTTCATTCTAATTCCAAAATAGATCCTAAGGCTGTCTACTTGCTCCACCTCTGTCATAATCATAGCCCAACCCACCACCCTCCTTACCTGAACCCACTGTAAGAGCTTCCTGACTGGCCCCCCTGCTTTTACCCTTGCTGCTCCTACTTCACTATCCATAGAGCCAGACTTTTAAACCAGGAAAGCCTGCCTCCTCAAAACCCTGGAGTGGCTTTCCACAAATTCCTTAGCGTGGCCTAAAAGGCACAGCTCCAAGTTCATCTCATGTCACTGTCTTGGCCCCCTCTCCCCATACACCCTCTACACTCCTGAGAGCCACACACCCTTAGTTCTTCAGTTCAATTTCTCAGTTCTTCCAATGAACCATATTCTTGGTTCTCATGCCATTTCCTCTAGAAAGCTCTTCCCCTTTTCAGTCTGCTGGTCCCAGTTGACACTCCCAAAGGGGAACATTCTCTAAAACCGATCCCCCAGTCTAAATTAAGTTACCCTTTATTCTTTTTTAATACTTATTTTTACTTTTCCTCTGTAAAATGTACAATTTATAATTATATATAGCTGCAGATCAAGATAAAAAGACACATAAATACACATCTCTGCCACTAGGCTTACAATACCTAAGGGGAGGGATTATGCTTACTTGGTTCCTGGCAATATATTCAGTTTCTAGCATATTCAACAACAAATAAAGAAAAAGCTAATGAGTGAACACAAATAGTGTATGACTTTAACCTAAAAAGTTATATTTTTCCAGCTTTATTGAGATATAATTGGTTATAACATTGTATAAGTTTAAGGTATACAACACAATGATTTGATAAATGTATGTATTGCAAAATGATTAACACATTAAGTTTAATTAACATACCCATCACCGACATAGCTACAATTTTTTGTGTGTGATGAGAATTTTTAGATCTACTCTCTCGGTAACCTTCAAATACATAATACAGTATTGTCACTCTGCCATACGTTATATCCCCAGAACTTACTTGTCTTGTAACTGGAAGTCTGTACCTTTTGACTACCTTCACCCATGTCACCCACCCTCCAAACCCCACCTCTGGCAACCATCAGTCTGTTCTGTTTCTGTGAGTTTTATTCTTTGTGGAATCTACCACATATAAGTGAGACCATACAATATGTGTCTTTCTCTGTGTGACTCATTTTATTTAACATAATGTCCTTGAGATTATCCAAGTTGTTGCAAATGGCAACATTTCCTTCTTTTTTATGGTTGAATAATAGTCCATTACACACACACACACACACACACACACACACACACACACACATCTTCTTTATCCACCCATTCATAGATGAACACTTAGGTTGTTTCCACGTCTCAGCCATTGTAAATAATGCTTCAATAAACATGGGGGTGCAGATATCACTTCAAGATAGTGATTTCATTTCCTCTGGATATATATTCAGAAGTAGAATTGCTGGATCATATGGCAGTTCTATTTTTAATTTTTTGAGGAACCTCCAAACTATTTTCCATAGTGGTTATACTGATTTACATTCCCACCAATGGTCTACTAGGGTTTCCTTTTCTTCACAATCTCACCAGCACCTCTTGTCCTTTTCATAATAGTCATATTACTATCCAACTTTTCTAGCACCATTTATTGAAGAGACCATCTTTTCTCCATTGAATGTTCTCGACTCCTTTGACAAACACTAGTTGCCTATATATGTGAGGCCTATATATATTTCTGGGTTTTCAATTCTATTCCATTGGTCTGTGTGTTTTACACCAATGCCATACTGTTTTTGATTACTATAACTTTGTAACATAGTTTGAAATCAAGCAGTGTGATGCCTCCAGCTTTATTCTTCTTTCTTCAGATTGCTTTGTCTATTCAGGATCTTTTGTGGTTCCATACAGGCTTTAGAATTTTTTTCTACTTCTGCAAGAAATGCCATTGGAATATTAATAGGGATTACATTGAATCTACAGATAGTTTTGGGTAATATGGACATTTTAGCAATATTAATTTTTCCATCAATGAACATGAAATATCCTTTCCATTTATTTGTGTACTCTTCAATTTCTCTCATCAATGTCTTACAGTTTTTGATGTATAGATCTTTCACCTCCTTGGTTAAATTTATTCCTAAGTATTTTATTGTTTTGATGCTACTATAAATGGGACTTATTTACTATTTTTAGATAATTTATTGTTATGGGCATTCTTATCCTACTCTTGATATTAGTGGAAATTTTGCTTAAGTTTCACAGTTAAGTATGATATTTGCTGAAAATTTTTGTTAAGTACACCTGAGACTAGAAATGCTCCACTATTGTTAACGGGCTTTTCATGAATGGAATTTGAATTTTATTATATACTTTCCTGCATCCGTTGAGATAAACACATGGTTTTCAGATTTAAATTGTGAATACGAGTAAATTACAAAAAAAGATTTTCTTATGCCAAACCATCTTTGAATTCCTGGAATAAACCCAACTAAGTTGTGATATTTTTTAACCTTTAGAAGATTCATTTTGCTAATATTTTGTTTAGGGTTTTTGTATGTATGTTTATAAGTGATTTCTTCCACTTTCTATCTATAGTTGACCCTTGAACAATGAGGGAGTTAGGGATGCCACTCCTCCCAACAGTTAAAAATCTGCCTGTAACTTTGGACTCCCCCACAACATAATTACTAATACCCTGTTGACCAGAAGCCTTACCAATAATATAGTCAATTAACACATATTTTATATGTTATGGGTATTATATACCATATTCTTTCAATAATACCCAACTTTTTTCTTACTTTTTGGTACTTCAAGGCTATACAATTTGTCTGCAAGTTTTTCTCAAATTATTATAAATCTACAAAAAAAAATTTCCAGTACACTTATTGATAAATATCCATATGTAACTGGACCTGCACAATTCAAACCCATATTGTTCAAAAGTCAGTTGTATTTATTTTGCTAGCAATCTGATCTCAATGACTTTGATGCAATAAAAAATACGTTTTTCAGTAGATTACTTTTCAACTATTCTTTTTTTAAATTTATTTTAATGTTTGTTTATTTTTGAGAGAGACACAGACAGACAGAGCACAAGTCAGGGGAGGGTCAAGAGAGAGGGCGACACAGAATCTGAAGCAGGGTCCAGGCTCTGCACCGTCAGCACAGAGCCTAACAGGGGGCTCAAACTCAGGAACCATGAGCACAAACCTGAGCTGAAGTCAGATGCTTAACTGACTGAGCCACCCAGGCGCCCCACTTTCCAACTATTCTTAAAGAAAAAGCCAGCAAGAAATTTGGTCTCTGAACTTTGAGAATACGCTTTTAAAAGGTATTCACCAAGATCTCATGTATATTTTCTACTTTTTCTTAAATCCTAAAGCTATTTTCCTTCTCAAATTTCTATTGGTATAACAGACATAACACTATATTAGTTTCTGGTGTACAATATAATGATTTGATACTTATACATATTGTGAAATGATCACAATAGGTCTAGTTAACATCTGTCACTATACATAGTTACAGTTTTTTTCCTGTGGTGAAAACTTTTAATACCTACTCTCTTAGTGACTTTCAAATATGCAATACAGTATTATTAATTATAGTCACCATTCTGTACTCTATATGCCTGTGACTTGTTTTATAAGTGAAAATTCGTACCTTTTGACTCCTTTTGCCCATTTCATTCTCCCCCTAACCCCTACTTCTGACAACCACCAGAATTTTTTTTACCTAAAAACAGTTATAAAATTTGGATATTCTCTTTTCTTGAAGTAAAACTTTGTTTTGAATAAACAATATTTTCATACATATTGCCTGAATACATATTGCATTCATGAGAACACTTGTATTGTAAAATAACTAAAATGGAATGGCAATATCACACTAAGTCTCTCCCACTGAAAGCAACTACAAAAGCTGAACTAAAAATGAAGAAGCAGGGGTAGGGAGAGGAAAAGAAGAAGGAGAAGGAGGGGGAGGAGAAGAAGCAGGAAAAGGAGGAAGAGGAGGAGGAGGAGGAGAAGGAGGAGGAGGAGGAGGAGGGGGAAGGGGGAGGGGGAGAAGAGGTGAGCAGACAGCTGCAGCCCACAGGTGGGAGCAGTCTCCCTGGGTCAAAGAGACACAACCTGGAGTTCAGACCACCACTACAGCCAGGACTTGAGCAGCCAAGATCCCAGAGAAAAGGGACCCTCAAGAACGTGAACCAAAAATACGCTACTCAGCCTTTGCATTCAAGGCACTTGAGAAATCCAAAAACACAAGTTGAAAAAGGAGAAGACAAGCACAAAGCTGAAAGCTGAAAAGCTAAGAAGTTTTTGTCAATCCCACTCTGCTTGGAACTAGTTTAGGGTCTAACATGGACAAGGAACCCTGGCTTTCAGGTAAGACCCTCAATGGGCTTTGCCTTAGGAGTCAGGTAAACAGAAACAGAGCAGCCTGAAACTCCACCCCAATCATCATAATTGTTGACTGCATCTAGATGAACAGCTTTATTCTACTGTCCACCAGAAAAAAAAAATCTCCTCTGGAGGAAGAGCACAGCATCCAGAAACACCACCATTTTTCATATACAATGTCAGGTACTTAATAAAAAATTACAAAGCATGACATGAAACAAGAATGGATGACCAAAAACTAAGAAAAACTGGATACCATATTGACCCACAGGTGATCTAGATATTACAATGATCAAAAAGGAATTTTAATATAATTACAATTACTATGTTGAATAAAGTAGATGAAAGATAGTTTTATCTGATATCTAGAATCTATATATAATCTACATAATAATAATTGAAATTAATAATTCAATACATGGGTTTAACAGCAAATTAGACACAGTACAAGAGGGGTTTTCTAAAGTGAAAGAGAGGCCCCCTGCCTGGTTCAGTTAGGCGTCCGACTCTTGGTTTTGGCTCAGATCAGGATCTCATGGTTTCGTAAGTTCAAGACCTGCACTGGGTTCCCCACTGACAGTGCAGAGACTGCTTGGGATTCTCTCCCTCTCTCTTGTTCTGCCCCTCCCTCATTCACACTGTCCCTGTATCTCTCAAAATAAATAAATAAACTTAAAAAAATAAATACATGAAATGAAATGAAAGGAAAGGAAAGGAAAGGAAAGGAAAGGAAAGGAAAGGAAAGGAAAAGAGATGTCAGTAGAATATATCCAAACAGAAGCAGAGAGGGAAAAACAGACCTGAAAACGCAGAAAAGAGCTTAAGTGGCAAAGGAAGCACAGATCAAAGTGCGAACATAACGTGTGACTGGAGCCCCAAAAGGAGAAAAGAAGAGGCAACAGCAGCCACAAAGACGGTCGCCAGGAGTCTGCCAAAACTGATTCAAGGTCTTGAGCCACACAGCCAGCAAGCTGAGTGAACCACAGTTAGGGGAGATATAAAGCAAACATGACAAAGCCCATCGTAGTAAACCTGCTGAGGACCAAGTATAAGAAGAAAGTCATAGAAGCATCCAGGCCTGGGGTGGGATGGGGGGGGGGGGGGAGGCGTCTAAGGGCAGATATAATAGCATGCAGAGGCCTGCCTCAGAGCTTCAATATCATCCTATGGAAGTCTGATAGCCTCTCTCGCCCATTTTGCTATCAGGTGAAACTAAGGACAAAAGTTCAGAGAACAGCTCCTTGCAGTCCCAAAGTTAGATTCTTTTTTATTAACTTGAGGCAGAATTCTGCAAGAAATCAATGGTGGCATAGAAATTCTTTTGTATCTTTTTTGTTTCCAGATTTAAAAACCTGTCAGTATATAAAGAGAAAAGATCTTTACTGAAGTCTGATGCTTCTCTAACTGATAAAATAAATATAGAAAATACACCAGCCACTGAGTATCAACAGTATGCTAATATACACTCATAATTTCACTTTCAGGAACCCAAGGCCTATAAAGCCGAGAATAAAAATGAGTTATTGTCATGGTGTGGTGAAACTGATCTCTAAACAGACAGAACACTGCTATGGTACATATTCAAGAATGGTGAGCTCGCCATCATTTCAAAGGATTCAGAACTTTATTCTGATTTTTCCAATAACTAAGAAAATTATTTGTCTCAGTTTTTAATAGGAAAAAAAATCAGATGCAAAAGCCTCAAAATAACATTGTGATAATTATCTACCAGCCCGGCACGGTTTGAGCTATTTGTCTTACCCAAATGAATCCTGAAAATGCTGGGACAGAAAATCAGGCTCAAAAATATAAGTGTCCAGTCACCTGTCCCTCCCTCAAGAAGGCCATGGCTGTAACCAGGCATTACAGCTGACTATACGTCCCCATTTATTGGGATTTTGCATACTGTCCTGGTGAATGATAGCATAATAGAAGAACATGATTAAAGTTTTCACAGATGATTTAGAGTAACCAAAAGAAGAAATGGTGGGGAAAAAAATCAATACTTTTATTGAAAGACTGACTCTTAGACCTTTCAAAACCTGTAATGCACATCAGCAACACTATAATGTGCACATTGAAG
Organism: Panthera onca; assembly: GCF_046562875.1. Classification (NCBI taxonomy): domain Eukaryota; kingdom Metazoa; phylum Chordata; class Mammalia; order Carnivora; family Felidae; genus Panthera; species Panthera onca. The sequence continues at coordinate 165,419,644 of NC_138342.1, read as the reverse complement.
AAAACAGCCTCTTTTTCTTAATTCCCCTCAAAGTCTTGACATTTTCATTTAAAGAGCCTGAGAGTATTTACTAAAACCAACCTTTTCTCTAGTTCTTGTGTGAAAGAAATCATCTGTCTTTAGGAGTGATACACAAAACCAAGACCTGGCCAGTTGAGTAATTCATTCCCCTGGTTCAGGGATGGACATGTGACCCAATCAAAGCTGATGAAAGTCGGTCTTGGAATTTGCTGGAAAGATTGAGAGAGAAGGAAAAGAGAACCCTCTTGCACTGTTGGTGGGATTATAAATTGGTACAGCATTCTGGAAACCAGTATGGAGGTTCCTCAAAAAAAAACAAACAAAAAAAAAAAAACAACACAGAAATACCATATAACCCAGTAATTCCACTTTTGGGAAAATTAAAAAGAAAATTAAAACATTAACTCAAAAAGACATAGGCACCCCCATGTTTATTGCAGCATTATCTATAACAGCCAAGATACAGAAGCAATTTGAGTGTCCATCAACAGATGACTGCATAAAGAAAATGTGATGTTTATGTAGATATATAATGGAGTATTCTCATCCTTAAAAAAGAATGAGATCATGGGGCGCCTGAGTGAGCATCTGACTTCGGCTCAGGTCATGATCTCACGGTTCGTGGGTTTGAGCCCCGCATTGGGCTCTGTGCTGACAGCTCAGAACCTGGAGCCTGCTTCAGATGCTGTGTCTCCCTCTCTCTCTGACCCTCCCCCGTTCATTCTCTGTTTCTCTCTGTCTCAAAAATAAATAAACGTTAAAAAAAATCCTAAAAAAAAAAAATAGAAGAATGAGATCTTGCCATTCACAACATTGATGGACCTGCAGAGTATTATGCTAAGTGAAATAAGTCAACAAAGACAAATTCCACTGGATTTCACTTATATGTAGAATCTAAAAACAAATGAACAAAAAAAATAAACAACAACAAAGCAGAAATAGACTTATAAATTCAGAGAATAAATTGGTGATTTACAAAGGGGAGTAAAGGGACAGGTAAAATAGGGGAAGGGGATGCAGAGGTACAAACTTCCAGTTATAAAATAAGTAAGTCACAAGGATGAAAAAGTACAGCACAGGGAATATAGTCAATAATATTGTAATAACTTTGTATGGCCACACAGAGTAACTACACTTATCATGGTAAGCATTTCATTATGCATATCATTGTCAAATCACTATGTTGTACATCTGAAACTTATTATGTGAACTATATTTCAATTAAAAATTATATACAGGAGTGCCTAGGTGGTTCAGTCAGTTAAACACCCAACTCTTGATCTTGGCTCAGGTCACGATTTCATGGTTCATGGGATCCAGCCCTGCATGATGCTCTGTGGTGATAGCATGGAGCCTGCTTGGGATTCTCTCTCCCTCTTTCTCTTTGCCCTTCCCCCACATGCTCGCTCTCTCTCTCTCTCTCTCAAAATAAATAAACTTTAAAAAATTATATATGTATATAGATAGATATAGATATAGATATCAAATTATTATTATAATGACCAAACACTAGATACAATGAGACAGAAAAAAAGGGATGGAGAATCATGCTCACTCTTCAGCTAGGCTTAAATCCAGAGATACTATAGCCTTTCCTCACTACCTAAAAATGAAGGCAACACAAAGAACAGAGCCAAAAGATCTAATTCTAATTCCTGGATCAAGGAATCCCAGAAGCCAGCTGCCCCTGTACCCTTTTTTGCTTGAGCCGGTATGAACTGAGTTCCTATCTTTTGTAGTAGGAAGAGTCCAAACTACTAAGTTCACTCTAGAGAAGGGCAGCCATTCTAACAGTTACTGCTGTTGAGATGCCTCAAAAGATTTCTCAGCTGGAAGTCCTAGTGATCAGGGTAGACCAATATAGCCAGATTAGACCATGGCCAGAAGACATGGACAACAACACACATACTTCGGAGAAAAAATTCTGAGCTACACTGAACCCAATGCAAAACCATGAAGTATATACAGTATCACACCAGCCTCTGACATTAAAATAAAAGTAAGATGATTTGATTTCAGTCTAAGTGACCTTTTCCCAAAACTAGTCAAGCTACCAAATGCCTCAGTCCTTTCTGATAATAATAAGCAAGTGTGATTCAGAACAACATAATAGCAGAGAACTGCATTCAGCTTTCACTAAAGTTATCAATCACTATACATCCAATTACTTTGATTATAGGGCTTGCTTGGGATGATGTTCACTTGCAGGCATTCGGTTTCAGCTTATTTCAACTCTCCAGTCACCTTCCTGCTACCTTGTACTACACAAGCCACACACCCTCCACATTCGGTTTGAAACTGCCAACAAAGAACCAATGATTGCTCTGCGGTAACTAAGCGACTGAAATAAAATTTCAAAGCCTTCCAAATTCTGTTGGCCACCTGCTCTTACTCTGGATTTGAGAGAACTCAAACCAACGAGGCCCAACACTGACAATTGTCACTCTCTGCGGCCCACAGCTTTTGGGGTATGTTTATATTGCTTAGTTATGATTAAATGACCCATAAGAAACACAAACTGGGCCAAGCCTAATAGTCTGCTACATTAATAGGTCTGGCTAAAGTGTTTCTTAAAAACTTTCCAGTGAGGGGCAATACTATCTCTGGTAACAAAATAAGAAGCCCTGTGTGCCATCCACCAGCTTTATGACTTTTGAAAAGATCACTCACCACAGTACTTTTTTTCATCTGTGGAACGTGAGAGTCAAATTAAATGATCACCATCCAAAGCTAACATTTGAGAAATGTGTGATCTCTAAACCTGGAAGCTTATGGTCATGTGTCTCCTGGGCAATGGTATTGGGTATTCTGTAATTAAGTTATGAAGACAGTTAATATTATTTGTGCTGGATTTTTGTAAGTCTATGGTGATTTTCACATTAGAATTTCAAGCTGAGCTGAAATAAAGCTTTTTGACAAAGTAAGGCTTAGCTTGGATTTTGAATTAAGAAAAAGTTTAGACTAACAGTTAACCTTGGATTAATATTTATTTTACTAATGTTAGCTATATATCCCATGGTGATATTCTATTTCCTCCAGGAAATTTATGCCATTATAAAATTCTAGCTAATGCCACTAAATTTTGGACATAAAACACACTGCCAGTGAACACTATTAACTGCTTATTCAAAACCAACTATTTATAAAATCAAAAGAAGTATAACCTAACTACACTCAGAGAAAAATGAATGAATCTTCTGCTACCATATTCCTTTCTGTCACAGTGTGTCCCAGAATGACTGGTGACATGCTCAGTTCCATGGCTGTGGCAATACATAGCTAGGAATAAAGCGTTCTAAGTCATCTCTGTTTTCTTTTTTAAGAGCTTGTTATCAAGTTCAATGCAAAGAAGATATTCAGAAGCAAGTGGGATATAGCCAGATTAGACCATGGCTAATCTTCTGGTCAGATTAGACCAGAAGATATTCAGAAGCAAGTGCCAGAAGCAAGTGGCACCATGGCCAATGGACAGTGGGCTGGGGCTGGGGGGGCATCAAAGTGGACTTTGGAATCAATAGATCTGGATTCTAGCCCCCCACATTCCCTAGCTGTGTACCCTCAGACAACTTATTTAATCTCTCTGAGCCTCTGTGTCTCAACTTTATTTAAAGAATTAATAAGAAGTACTTTCAAAGGCTGTTGGAAGGAATGATGAGGGAATTATATATGTAAAATAGACTACATAGTGCTTGGAATACTGCAGAACCTGGTGTGCGTTTCTTCTGGCCTATCCTTCAGGGAATCACTCCAGACCACTACAAAGAGAGAACACACACTGGTAAGAGCTCTAAGTTAGCAGGAAGAGGGCTGCTTTCCATGTGAGTTTACACTCTCCAGTAACTACTGACATAATTTCTGTGGCAAGGCTAAGGACCACATGTGACTGAAGAAGGTAAAGCACAAAGGGACCTCATGAAAGCACCTCATGTACCATGTGAGAAGCTTGATTATCCTTCTTCTGATTAAACATGCAGTTATGGGGCTTTTCCCAAACCACCTTCAGAGTAGGTAGATCCAGTAGATTCTGACTTGGTACCAGCACCCTATGTTCTCACCTGGGCCCTTTCGTTCTCTTTAGTGGAAAAATCCACCAAAGAAGCCTGTGGCTACACAATACCACTTCACTATCCCTGTATTAATTCCCTGACTGGTTACCATAAAAACCCACTAGTCTTACTAAGCTATTTCCTGCCTTGCTTCTGGTGGTATCACAGGGAGGAACGGAGATTCTAGAGAATGCTAGGCCATGAGATGTAAGATGAGAAGATCCGTAACAAAGAACCTCTCTCCAAGAGAACATAAGATCAACCTCTACATTACCAAATTATCAGCTTATCGACAAAGCAGAGCTCCAGTCTGAACAGCACCTTGCTTGAGGAGCTCAGGAACAGACCCTCAATGGTCCTGTTCTTTACCACTTCCCAACCCCCCCTCCCCAGTGGCCTCCAGGAGCAAAGCAGCACCAGCGCCCAGACACAGGACAGCAGGGAGAGGCCCAGAGGCTGAGAAACTCCGAGCCACAGCAGCACATCGGTTTTCTTTCAACATGAAAATCAATTCCCTTTAGGAAACATGCCCAACATCAAAAAGTCTTGTGGAGACACCTACTGCAGCTTTAGTGAAAAGAATTGGAACTTAGAAAGTTCTTCCAAGTAGAGAGACTCTCAACCTCTAGAAAATCCAAGACCACCTGCAGAGCTTCTCAGAAATGCAGATAACTGGCAGCAGCCCTGACACACAGAATCAGAAACTCCAGTGATGGGCTGGGGCATCTGTATTTCTTTTCAGCCCCAGATCGAAGACTGGGAAATGCTGGCTTAGTTTGTGACAGCTAGTGAGATGCAAATCTAACTTGGAATCAGGTTTTCATCCATGGGCAGTGCCTCTCAAAGGCTGGTTAGTGGGATACTATTCTTAAAAAGGTTAAGAAATGTCATGCTGGAAAAGGGTTCTGTGGAAAAGAAAGCCAGGAATCAGGAAGTCATATTAAACATTACTTTACTTTAGAACTCCCAGAATCTTTAATAGGCCACAGTGCATTGTACCCTACGAGAAAGGAGTACATTTTCCAAGCTTATCTGGTCACCAAAAACTTTCCTTTTGAAAAGCATCCCACAGCACTAGTAATCTGGGTAACTAACACTTTGGGAAGTGCTGGTCTAATGTAATTGTCCTCCATTAACTGTCTCTAGAGGTTTCCTAAAATGACAGTCTGACAAAAATATTCCTTTCAAAAGTTGTTTGTGTTCTTGCCCTCAGGGCTGGAGTATAAGGAAGAGTAACCATTGAAAACTGTCTCTGCCCAGAGATTAGTTTAGAACCAGGTGATGAAGTTCCTATTTCCCTTCTTTTCTCCACCTAGGATGCTACTCTGAACACTTCCAACTTTTATCCCTGTGTTTTGATACCTGTCAGTCAAGTATTTGCCCCTAATAAAATTAACATTCTTAGATTTTTTTACAGTCAAGATGTCTGGCTCATGCCGAGGCTCCCTTCTGATCTTTATATTATGGTCAGCCTCAATTGGATAGACTGATGAATTTAAGGCCTGAAACGGAAATGTAGGAACTGTCACTGATTTTATATAAAATACTTATTATATTCTGTAGTAGGGTGAATTATTCAGAAGAGCCCACATTCCTAAGTTCCTAATTAAAAAAAAAAAAAATTCAGACAATATGATAATATATCTTTAGCCTTAGGCTGTGTTCACTATGCATATCAGTCATTCTTCCCTCCCTATTTGAACTCTCCAGAAACGGAGACGGCAGTGGCCACACCAAGTGGGGAGTGGACCATCTGGCAGTCCTGGCCCTTTTATCAGGACCCAGCAGCTGTGGCCGCCCCTGTGACTGCTCAAAGAGGTGGCCCAGGGAGCGGATCTTTTTTTCCAGATACCTGCTCTTTGATAAAGAAACTTTCTTGTCTTCTGCCCTATTTGGAGATTCACCAAGGTGTTTAGGTCCAAGGTTTAACTTTCTCAGTTCAGGGTGCCATTCATGTCTCATTAATTTTTCTAACACCCCTTGACTTAAAAGAAATGGCTAACAGGTTTTTTTTTTTTCATTAATCAGTTAGGTCCACTAGTTTATGAGTATTTACATCCTAATAACTTAGTAACTGTTTAAGAATATGATACATTGAAAGAAAAATAACAGTTTTATAGCATTCTTAACCACATTACTTAACAATGGGAGGTGTGCATCTCTTGGGCACTGCACTGTTTTGCAAACTGGGGATCAGATTAGGCACCACCACCCCATTTTGTGTAGCAATTGCTTCTTATCAGAGAAGCAATCTTATCAATTCTTATCAATTCTTATCAATTCAGCAAACTGCTGAAAATGCAGTTTCCCAAAGATGTGATATCACCAAAAGGAGCGTAGCTCAATCTAATGTTGAAAGTATGAACTACCTTGAGCTAGCAGTTTGCATGATGGCCAAGAGATGTCTAGCACCCTTGAAAATGTAAAAAATTCCAAAGCACAACTGTGGATTCCCTTTGGTGCCCTGGAGTACCTTGATACACAGTTTGGGAAACAATGTAAAGGTAAAAGATTCTTTGTAAGATGTTTCATAATCCTTCTCTAGCATTTGGCCAACCAAATATATGCCATAAGGGCAAGGTAAGGGCCCAATAACCATAAGGAGAAAGATTATAATTTCACCAGACACAGAAAGTAGGCAGAGATGCCATTTCAACCTAATTGGCAAAAGATGAAAATTCCTTCTTTCATTTATGATACTTCTCAGCTCGAGAGGCCTGATTTTTACCTCTTGGACAGTATTACACTACACCAGCTTACCAGTGAATAAAAGAAGAGCTATTTAACTACACTGTTTATTTGATAAGATTTCCTTACGTAACCTTTTTGGTTTGGTTCACATACTATTCTCTCCACAAGCTGCTTATTTTCTATGGATTAATGATTTGCTTGTAAAGTATTTTGGCATTATTCACTTTGGGCTTTGGATGCCATAAATCTCCTCAAAATCAGGGTTGTAATAATGTTTGTATCTTTGCATAACAAGATAACAATAGCTACACAAATTAACTAGATTCTAGTAGAAATTAACTCTAATTGACATAATTTTATGTATTTGAGCTTCAACTCTAAAAAGACTTTCCTGATAAAAATCAGGGGATATTTTGAAAATCTACTTAGCTTTAGAATGAGAACTAGAAGCTCCCTGTTCTACGCAGTCTGAGGACTTCAGAGTAGAGGATCTTGGCAGACAGCTTTCCCCTCAAAGGCACGTCCACTGCCTTAAACCAGCCTATTCCAAATGAACAGAAATCAGGGATCACTTCTCCCTAGACAATCCTGAAAAGAATGCAATGTCATGGGGTCCTGAAAAGACTGCTGGTACTGCTCCCATCTCAGCTCTCATAAGCTCTGTGGCCTGGGCTAGGCTTGTCTGTGACATGAAAGTTACTTAGCATTCCTGGGCCCACCTCAGTCACTGTGTCAACCAAAATGCCTTCTCAAACATTCCAAACACCCATCAACTACCATTCTTGAATAAGATTTAAATCCAGTCCTTGTTTAACAGGTGAGGAAATTGAGACTCAGAGATGTAAAGAAATCATTCAAGGTCATATGGTCAAGTACAACTACAATTTAGGACCCCTGCCCACCTGCCCAGAATTCATGCCAGTAAATATTGGAACCTTGGAATAAAATGGAAATGTCAAAAACCAGTTATCTTGCTAAATGTTCAGACTCCTAGATCCAGAGGAAAAACTTCATGAGGGCAGGGGTTCTTATCTCTTGTTCACTTCTGTATTTCCAACTCCTAGAATCCTGCCTAGTGCATAGAAGACACTTAGCAAATTTTCTGAGTGCACTGGCATACTATAAGAAATGGCAATGTGTATGGGTAGTATTTGTACTTAGGTAATATTCTGGAAGGACATGAGTTACTGGATTTTTTTTAAGTTTGCTTAGATGAACCTTATTTTCACATTACTCAGGATCAAATAATAATCTATAGAAATAATAATAATGTCTGTGATAAGTTCTCACTGACTACTATATATTGAAGATAGTATTATATTAATATCTTTGTTATCACCAGCTGAGTACCCTGCCTATGGCTTTTTGTTGTTGCGTATTTGAAATGCTAGTCACATATGAAGTACGAGTATGAAACAAATCATAGCTGGAAGTCTACTGCTTGTGTTGAGAGTTTAAAATTTTGCCTCTCGAGAGGGACGACACAGAGAAGAAAGCCATGCCCCTTGATAATGGTGGCATTATCTGATCCAAGTTTGGACAGGACTTCCCTTCTAAGGATCTCTCTTTCAATGTAGAGGTATTCATGCCCTTGCCACTGGCTCCTAGAACAATAGAATAGAGGGGTTCTGCAGCATCATCTATTTGGAAGGAGGCACATACCAGTTTGCAATACTGCTGAGAATGTGAATTCATCTGGCAACTTTATTACAAGAAATTCAGTGATGTGTGCACAGTCTCATTTTCATCCACAACTTGGTAGTTATTTACTACTTATGTTTGTTTATAATGGGTCCAAGTTAGAAAAGTGTTGACTTGTTTAGGGTAGCAACCTAGTTGGGGAGAGGCAGGAAACAGGATCCTCACCACCTGGCTCTAACTTAATCAGCTCAACTGGGGACAAGGAGTAGAGGGCCCTGGTGGGGTATGCAGTAGGAATGGCAAGGAGTCTGCGGCACAGAAGAATAGTGTGAGCCAGGGGAACAAAGCTGGAAATAACCAGCTTTGGTTTGGAAATAACCAGCTGGAAATAAATGGATGAAAGTTCGCCATCTAGACCAGAAGAAACTACACAGAGGTACAGACTAAGAGGAGAGAGTACAGAATGCAAAGGAACATTAATATATAGGCGACGGGAAGGAGATTAGGAAGGAACAACCAGAAAAGAGGGAGAAAACTGTAAGCACGTATTGTTAACGTTATATAAACCAAGAGAAGCAAGAGTTTCAAGGACAGCGGCCAAAGAGTCAAAGGATGGAGAGAGGTCAGGTCACAGTGATATCCATAATCTGGCTTTCCATGTACTAAAAATAATAGTTAAGATGTCATGTATCAAATTACAGTGAAACGAACAATAGCACTGAGACCAAAACCCACAACAACGACTTCAGGGGAAGATGATATAACACAAGAACAACACACCTGACCCTCATGCGGCCAGCTAATCCATGCCCAAGTACAGCTTCTGTTCCAACTTTAGGTCAGAATTCAAATTAGGACAATTTTCCAAGACTATAGGTAAGTATTATATTTCACTTGCCTGCAAAAAAATATCCTAAAAGTCAAATGTTGTAAATCATATGATGGCATTTAATTTAATTTTAATTTAATCCTTTTTTCCCCTTCTATCAAGACTGTTCCTTGGCATATATCCCACAGGCTCAGGATTAGGTGGCTATTCACATTTTCTATAAACTTAGAAAACACATTTAGGGGCACCTGGGTGGCTCAGTCAGTTAAGCGTCTGACCCTTGATTTCCGCTCAAGTCACGATCTCACAGTTGGTGAGTTCGAGCCCCGAGTCACAGGATTCTCTTCCTCTCCTCTCTCTGCCCCTCCCCTGCTTGCTCTTTATCTCTCCATCTCTCTCCCGCAAAATGAATAAATAAACTTTAAAAAGAAAAACACATTTAATGATACAATCAGCCCTGGCTGCAAGCTTTTCTTATATTTGAGATTTTGATTCTTCTATTAATACTGAGACATTCTTCCAATATATGTCTTTCCTGTTTCTTGCAATCAAGAATCCTAAATAATATCCAATATTTTAATTTGTCAAGAAATAGAATTTTAAATATTAATTATCATTACATTCTAAAAGAATAGATATTTTAAATATTAATACATAAGAAAAAAGACCAGAGCCTCAAACTAAAGATTATTCTCTTAGAGTATTAGCTCTTTGAAAACATCACCTGACTCTTTCTCATTTTTCCTGCAGAGGACTGACACCTTCACCAGACACTGGATTCCAATCCAAAAATTGACACTTCATAACCACAAAGTGTATTTAAAGTCTAACTTGCAGTAAGTCTCTTATGTTTGCTGAGCTGAAAATATGCAAGTCTTTATTAAAAGGTTTAAGTGTAAATATTAATACTTCTAATTACCACATATTTTTAAAGAGCTTTAGAAAAAAATTTAAAGTATCAACTTGGATTAGATGGTTTCCTAATAGTAGAGATGAATTTAGTGTTTTCTGGTGGCTCTGATCATAGAATCATGTCAGTAATGTTAAAAAATCTTTGGGGCGCTCAGTCAGGCGACTGAATCTTGACTTCAGCCCAGGTCATAAACTTACAGTCATGGCATCAAGCCCTGCATCAGGCTCCATAGTGAGCGTGGAGCCTGTTTGGAATTCTCTCACTCCTTCTCTCTCTACCCTTCTCCCTGTTCGTGTTCTCACACTCTTTCTCAAAATAAATAAATAAGCACTTAAAAAAACTAAGTAACAATCGAGCTAAACGTTTCCAGAAGGTTATAATTCTTTCTTTTGCCCACCTTCACCTCTAATTTTCATCCCCCCCTTTCCCTCAAACCTTTACACATAGCCCCATCAGATCCTTGCCATCCCATCTCAACAAACATGTTCACAGGCTGACGAGATTCAAGTTTCATTTTATATTCTTCAGGAAAGATATTACACACTGGGTCAGAACCTTCAAGTAAAAGAACTGCTTCCTAGGTGTCAGCTGAACATTTTGAAATTGTGCTCTTTCAAGCACCAGAGTGTTATTTACAGTTTTAGAGTCATGATTTTCCACATAAAAGGTCCATTAGTGTGATGGAAAAAAAAAAATGACTGAAGTAGCTGGCTCCTTATGAGCAATCAAATCAAAGCCTGGAGTCTGTCATGCCCTCTGCTCATGACAGAACAAATATTTCTTCCCTTAATCATAAAAGTAATTTTTTAAATGTCATACAAGTTTTTCTGGATGAGCAATAAGATCCTATTCTCTTTACTGAAGAAAAACAGGTGAGGAAGTGGATAATTTTGAATCAGATTTTAACTGCAAATATAGGCAAAAATAAGAAAAGGAATAACAAGGTCTAAAAGTAAATCCCAAAGGTCTTATCAATGTAAATCCAGTTTGTTTTTATTACAGAATACATTTTTAAATAAAAGGTGATTTAAAGATCTGCCCAAATGAAAAATAAAGCTTAAGGAAGGAAAAGTCCCCAAAGAAATTCCTTTCAATTTTGTTTTTACTTTTAAATGATTAATTATCTTTTTTAAAAGCAAGGTCTTTGACTTTTTGTTATTTTTAATTTTGGTAAAATACGTATAATATTTACAATCCCAATGATATTTAAGTACACAGTTCAGGAGTATTTAATACATTCACATTGTTGTTCAACCAATCCCCAACAGTCTTCATCTTGCAAAATCGAAACTCTGTACCAATTAGACAACACTATGTTCTCCCCTCACCCCGCCCCGGCAACAACCATTCCTCTTCTTGTCTTTATGAATTTAAAGGCTCCAGATACCTCTTATAAGTTGAGTCATATAATATTTTGTCTTTTATTTTTTCTGTTACTGGCTTATTTCACTTCACATCATGTCCTCACGGTTCACCCGTGTTGCAGCATGTGTCCAAACTTTTTTCCTTTTTAAGGCTGAATGCTATTCCATTGTGTGTGTATATTCCACATCTTATTTATCCACCTATCTGTGAATGGGTACATGGGTTGCATCCAACCTCTCTGACTTACATTTTAAACAATTTAACTAAGTAGGCACTGGTGCTGGAGTGAGAACACCTGGCTCCAAATCCCTCACCATCTAATCTCCATGGTAGCATAGAAAATACAAACGTTAAAATGAAAGAAGGTGGTAAAGGAAAGATACCATGAAGCACTCAGCAAATTAAAATCCTGATGTTAGTAGGTTCTGATGAGGGTTTTTGATACCAGAAATTCATCCAAACATTTGTTGGGGAATATGAGTAAGAACAAACATATGCTAAACACTAAAAATGCAGAGCCCTGCCTCCTGTGAGGACCATGAGGGCCACGGGACAGACATCTAAGTGGTAAGCAGTTGTAAACAGTGGGAAAAAGAAGATGATAGAGAGGCACAGTGGCCCAACCACTCCCTCTCCAGAGCTGAGTCGTACAGAAGGAAGGGAGTCAGATGGGCACAGAGGAAGAAGGCTCTGCAGATAGGAGACGGCAGAACCAGGCAGGGATTGTGAGAGGCTGAAGCACAGGCTTGGAAGAGAGAAACTAACTCAAAGAAAAGGGAATCTCAATAAGCAGAGCCCAAAAGAGAATAGAAAAGACAAAAAAACAAGGTCTAATTAAGTGTCAATCAATAGAAAGAAATGAAAACCCACTAGAAGGCATGCATCACTGGATACCCATTCTGGTGCCAATGTGAATCTCCTGGCCCTTGCTTGCCTGGAGAAGCTTCGTCTGCTGAAAACAAATTGTGGCTCAGGAGTATAAATTAAAATTGTAGCAGCAAAAACTGACACTCATTAAAAGCTTACTGACTTTGTGTCACACTTCATTCCATTAAATGGAAATATTTTAAAAGTTGAAAAGATTTCCAAAAATTCACAAAATACAAACTTCTCTGCTTAATTCTCTGGTTTTTCAAATATGAGCAATGTTCCAAATTACTATATTATATTTCATACTAGTATTTACTTATAATACCTACTTCATTCCCAATAAAGACTGAATTAGCTACCATTTTATGTTACCTGGTAATCACATTTCATGGGTTCCCAGAACTGCAAAAGACCTACAACATTATTTGTCTACACAAAGAGAGTTTCTATTCCCCAGACACTCCCCAAGGAACTAACTGACCACCAAATGAGAACAGAAAGGCCTGTGCTCTGCTCAGAGAGGAGTCCAAGAGACCCTGGTACAAACAGTAGCGATAACGCAATGACATACGCCAGTGCAGAAGCACAGGCAAGGGGCTAGGGAGCCAGAGGAGCTACCCTCAAGACAAGGACATCCCTTTGTTCACTTTTCCATTCACTCACTCATCCTCCCACTCCCTTCTTCAGGGCCTCATAGGAGCTTTCTGTGAGTGCTGGTGATGCCTGTACAGGAATGCTCACTGTAGGAATTGCTGCTGAAGGGTAAGACGTTCCTGGGGTGGGTGGCAAGGTCAAAAGTATTGCAGGCAGAGGGGTGCCTGGCTGGCTCAGTCCATTGAATGTCCAACTCTTGGGTTCAGCTCAGGTCATGATCTTGCAGTTCATGGGTTCAAGCCCTACATCGGGCTCCATGCTGAGAGTGCAGAGCCTGCTTGGGATTCTCTCTCTCTCTCCCTCTCTCTGTCTCTCCTCCACTTGGTCTGTCTCTCTCTAAATAAATAATTTTTTTTAAAAAAAGAAAGTATTGCAGGTAGAAAGAAGAGTATGAAGACCAACACAGCTTCCAGTGCTCACAGTGAGTGGGGGAAGGTCAGGCAGGTGAGGAGCAGAAGATGGAGATGGTAAGCGTGTGACCAGGAGCACTTGGAGACAGCAGCACACCTTTCCCTTGTCAGGAAAAGAGGAATTAGCACGTGTGGCAATGTGGACACACTTCTGGGTAGGGAGAGACAGGAAACAGCAACAGGGCACAGAGTGGGGTGAAAACATGGCGGGCAACAACCGACTGAGAAGGGATGGTGGGGCAACAAGCTCTGTGAAGGATGTGGTTACGACACCAGGACATCCTTACTGCAAATTTTTTATGGCCTAATGCTGTTAAATATCTGAATCAAATAGTCCACTGTCCCTGCTTGGACTCCATGGTCACCAGGCATTGGTGTAGCATGTCTGCAGACCGGAGGGAGAACACAACCCAATCACTCTTTTCCCAAATTACATGTTTGTTTCTTGCAAGTCTGGGGAAGGTCTACTGCTAAAGGACATTCAAGTCTCTGAGTCTATAAAGGCCTCAGTCTGTAAGGAGCAGTTCCTGAAGTCTGGCTTTCAGCCTCAGCTCCTGGACATCAACATCTCTGAGCAGGGATCCACAGCACTGTGACCACCACCAAAACCCAGCTTGGGCTACAGCCTGCCCTCTGGCCACCCAAGCATTCTTCCTGTCTTGCTGCTCTCATAGCTTCATACTACAGCACAAACATCCTATAATTTCACATTTGCCCAAGCAGACCTTAATCAGCTTTTTACTGCTTCTCTATTTTGTAAAGTTTACTTTGGCTCTTTCCTACTACTATCTCAACATTTTAATAATTAAGGTCTACGTGGTGTGATACTGACACTGTTCTCTTCTAACATCATCCAAGTCATCCTCAAAAACATTAATCATCATGGGGCACCTGGATGGCTCAGTCAAGTTAAGTGTCGACTCCTGATTTCTGCTCAAGTCATGATCTCACAGTTTGTGAGATCGAGCCCTGTGTCAGGCTCTGGGCTGAGTGTGGGGCTTGCTTGGGATCCTCTCTCTCCCTCTCTCTTTGCCCCTCCCCCACTTGTGCGCACACACTCACACGCACTCTCACTCTCTCTCTCCCTCATAATACATAAGTAAACTTTTTTTAAAAAACATGAAACATCACAAGACCAAAGATAAGAATAATTTCATATATCCCTCATTGGCCCTGAATCACTTAGGCCTCTGAGCCACTTGGCTTTGTACACAGAAAAAAATTTATGAAGAGTTATTCTTTGATTATTTTTGTATTATTAACTTCTGGCCAAGCTTGTTTTTATTTTTCTATTATTAGTAACTCAGATGCAATCCCTTTTACAATCCACATATTCCATTGTTTTAGTGCAAAGCAGTTCATTAATGTAAAATCATCTCAAATGATTTGACTTCCATTCTTTCATTTCAATCAGTGTTACAAATTCTGAACAAAACCTCCACAGAAATTTGTTAAATCAACAGGAAAGGTGAGTGGAACTTCTTGAACATCTGTATATGCTAAGCACAGCTTACTATTTTTACTTTTATGGCTATTGAGCCATTTCTAAAGAATACTACAAATGGTTTGTATACACTTCAGATTTCAGACTGTTGCATTTCAACATTAATGATGTCCCTAAGGTTCTTGCTTTTTTTAAAGTTTAGTGTTGTCAAATGTAATAAAATATCTTATCGCAGAGACACTCAAAATCACTGGTTGTAAGAGCAGAACTTAAACAACATTCCCAACCTTGACATTTGTCCCCAGACCAAAACCAACCATACAATCCATTAGGGTACTAGTCTCCAAACTTCCCCAAACACCCCGGAGGTGTTATAAGTTAGAGAGCAAGATCATTCTTCAA
This sequence comes from Panthera onca, assembly GCF_046562875.1. NCBI lineage: Eukaryota > Metazoa > Chordata > Mammalia > Carnivora > Felidae > Panthera > Panthera onca. The sequence goes on along the minus strand of NC_138342.1, from coordinate 165,404,358 downwards.
TTTCCTAAACCATTTTGTCTAAATAAATATTCTGTAGCATGGTCAAAATTACAGTGCCCATTTGATTACAGGCTAAATATTTGAGAAAGCTTAATACTCTATCACAACTCCCAAAAGAACAAATGTTCCCATTCAAGTGAATATTTTTTAAGAAGAATTATGTAGTTCTTCTAAGTACATTATTGGCTTAAGTCATTTGCCACTGTGAGAAGAGATAAATTCTAAGGAAGTTGGTAACATTAAATGTAGATTACAGGCTTTACAAAGTGAACAAAAAGATTCAAGGCAGCCAAATAACTGAATTACTTTGAAAAAGTATTCATATCTTAAAATAATCATTTGTTGTTAATCAAACTATTGACAGTAAAATGAAATTTAACACATCTCAAACACCGCCAGAATACTGAATACAACTCAGACCATACCAAAGTTCATTTGTTAAGTAATTTATGACAAAGAGACTCACTTACCTGTAAGTATAAGAAAAGAAGGTTAGGATGAAACTACATCATTCCTCCTCTGGGTAAAAATACCTTGGGTTCTCTTCTTGAAATGGAAAGGAATCTAAAACATAAAAAAATAAAATCAGATAAAATAAAAATAAGTAGTAGCCCTTGTGATTTTCCATGTCTCAGCTGTAGGCGATATTACAAAATGGTAGAAATTTAAATTATTTAGGATGTAAAATACAATGCATTCCAGTATGGCCCCAAAATGCAGGATGGTATTTTCCCCTCCCTATTTTAATGGGTAAAATACAAAATATTTGTTCACACACGCGCGCGCGCGCGCGCACACACACACACACACACACACACACACACGCAAGGTTTAAAATAACGGCGAAAGCTCCGTAGAAGCGTGTGTGAAAGCACAGTAGAGTCACACCGACTTGAGAAGGAACCTTTCTCCAAAACGCAAACCTCGCCAGAAAGAAACGTGCCCGCTGCCCACGCGCTGCTTCTGAACTCGCTCAGCCTGGATGCTCTGCGCGCACTGAAATCACTCAGGCTTCCAGGTTGGGGTCAGGAGTGAAAGTGCTGCCCCCCTCTGCAAGCACCGCGTGCAGCGCCACCACTATTTTTTTTTTTTTTTTAATGGTTCCACGAAATGCAACGTTATAAAAGAGCAAATCCACCTGGAAGTTTTGCCCGAGGGGCAGAGAGGGTGGCCGCCGGGAAAGCCCGGATCTCCGGGGCACGCGTCCCCGGCCCGGCCCCTCGCGGCCCGCGCGCGGCCCCGCGGAATCCCGGCCCCAGCCGCCTGCGCCGCGCCCCGCCCTCGTTCTCACCCTCACCGCGGTCCTGGCCGAGTGCTGAGCGGTGGGGTACGGCGGCCGCCCCACGCCACCCCTGCCTTTAAGGAGTTCCACTGGAGGCCACACGTGCGTCAACGAAGATAAAAGCGGAGGGAAAAAAGGTACAACCAAATCACTCTGGAAGCAAAGGCAGGGAAAATATTCTGGAAAGGCCTACGCCCTCCTGTTAAATAAGTGGTAACAATGTTATCCTCAATTAATTAACGCAGAGTCATCTTTCCCAAGAGTTTTCATAATTATGTCTCATCTGTCTTTCTAATTCAAGTAACAGCAAAAAGTGAAAAACACTATTGTTCCCGTTTCACATGCAGAAATCAAAAAGGTCCGGAGTGGCTATACACGGTCAAAGAAAAGACTAAGAAGCTCCTAGAGCCTGCCACCACTTGTCCTTTCTCTGTGGGGACAGCCTCCTGGTGGCTAAGGTGGATCTGTCACATTTTTGTTTCTTCCCTCAACTAAGTTTGAAGGTTTTCTCTGAGGCATTGCCAGTAACAGTAACGATGTGAGGTACGTCAATCACTATACAAGTCAGGAGGCCATCTGTGTTTGCACCCTCTTTACAGTTTACCTTGGGTTTAGGGTTCAAGTTCGCTGGGCCAGCCTGGGGCGGTCCTCTCACGGCCCAGCGCTGTGCCCTCCACCGCGACTTGGGCTGCAGCTCTGCCTCTTTTGGCTTTGCTCTCACAACCGGCACTTCCGTCCCTGCCTGGCTAATTAATCTATGTCCAAATGGAATTGCTGTTGGCAGAAAGGCAGCAATGCCAAAGTGGAATAATCACTTGGACCTGAATCTGAGTTGTTTTCCATCCTTGACAACAAATAATGTTATTCCAGAGCCTGCGGGCCAAGAGTTGAAATGAGTTTATAATTTGGCTTCCAATCTCACATTCTCATTCTCACCCACTTAAATTTTCTTTTCTGTCTTTTAGCATGCAGGGGGCAGCTTTGGAGGCTAAATCACTGACATAGTCTTTATTGATATCCTTAATGAATATTCTCTGCCATCTAAATTAAAAGGGGAAAAATCCACATCGTCCAAAACCATTCTTGTTTTAATAATGAAACTAAATAGACTGTGCTGCCTCCATACGATCATTAATAATCTAATTTGTACTTCTCTCTCCAGCAACCTGAAGAGAAACGTTCACAGGTTTTTCATCCACACACAGTAGTCCACATTCATCCAGCTTCTAAGTGCCCAGCCCTAGCAATGCCAAACTGCAGGGTAAGAGCCACAGGATGGCCCAGTGCCCTGCTCTTTTCCTAGTGAAAGAACTCATTAAAACTCCAATCCTTGGCTCTAGGAAGTACACTGTCTCCTTAGCAGTTCCAAAAATCATGTTCCCCAAGAAAGCAATCATCTCAAGCTAGTGATGGAAAAGGAAAGAGACAGGAAGGCAGAACCACTGACAGGACTCCCTTAGAGATCCGGGTGGAAGGGGAATTAGCATCATGGAAAATTACTGAAGGTAAACGGAAGGTATGTTAGGGAGAAGTGGGTGTGTTCAACTGGACACACCCTCTATTAGAGGAAAGGCAGGGGACATGGACTATACACTTACAATGTGCCATGCACTGTTCATTACATAGGAACTCATTCAATCCCCACAACAATGCTATGGATATGTGTGTTAATAGTCCCATTTTACAAATGGGGAAAAGGAGGCTCAAAGGTGTTAAGAAACCTCCCTACTAGTACATGCTAAAGCCAGGATTTTTCCAACTTTAAAGCCAAAGCTCTAAAGAGAAAAAGGAAAGCAAGCCTTTACTTTTTCTATTGTGCAACACTGTCTTACCTGCAAACACTAGTCTTCATGTGTGGTTTTCTAAGAGAGTACAGGGCTTATAGGGGCTCATACTGAATTAAAGTGGTGGCCTGAAGATATGCCAAAGGTTGCCACTGAGGCCTTGAGAACATAGCCCCCTGCTGATCCCCTGAATCTCTCATCCTTTACAAGAAATCACAATGGCAAAAACATACTCTTGGATAAGTCTTCCTGAATATCAAAGAAACATACAATAAGAATGCGCTCAAAATAAAAGCTGAATCCAGGAAAGCAACTGTAGGTATATAGATAAAGTGCCTTGCTTTGTTCAATTCAGAAAATAGTTCTCAACAACACCCCTCAGTCTAAACATTTGTATCCAGGTCTGAGGTCCCCTCTCCTGTCACCTGATGCCTACTGTGATTTTGACAGTTTGGCCTAAAGAATAAGGATTATGGAGACACTTATGTGGCTTTGCAAGTTTTAGTTATGGTAAAAAGGCACGGGAAAGCAGATGTGCATGAGAGTGGCTGGGAGAACATCCATGGAAAAATCACATACTTGGATTTAGAAGTTCCCGGCAGTATTCTAAAGGTTAGGAAGTCTGCCCCATCTGACCCCCACAGTAATGAGTTTGACATACATTAATTTACAGTACTCCATATATAAGTCAGCTTTCAATCATATTAAAAGAAGACTAACCAAAATCAACTATTGAAAACAGAAATAAAAAATGTTGAAAATGAGTTACACTGAGATCAATCATATTTTAACAATCTAGCAACCCATTCTATTCAATGTACAATCCTAAGTGAAAGTTCCCGGCATTTTAGTTTCTAAAGAGCTTCAAAACCACAATTGATCCATTGGTGCAATAATATCCATCCATATGCCTTCAGCTCCAAGGCTTCCTCACTTTCATAAATGTCAATCTTTAAATCTTCAGTCCATCTACACCACATATATATCAGACACATTGATTCCTGAAATGTGAGAAATAAGAAAGGAAGACTGGGGCACCTGGGTGGCTCAGTTGGTTAAGCAATAAAATTAAAAAGAATTAAAAAAAAAAAAAAAGGAAGGAAGGAAGACTAACAAGCCCTTTCATCATCAATGTGTCTAAAACACCAAAAGAAAAGCATCGAGACAGACAGAGACTAGATATGTGTCTGCCAACTCAAGCTACCTGTGAGATTTTTCTTTGTGCATATGTAGATAATATACAGAAAAACCTTGGATTGCGAGTAACTTGTTCTGCGAGTATTGCGCAACATGAGCAAACATTTCTAATAAATTTTAACTTGATAAACAGCAGATGTCTCGCAGTACGAGTAGTACATGATGCCAACCTCACGTGATCACAACTAAGCCAATGGTTCTTGAAATTCGCTTTGATATATAAGTGCTTTGGATTACAAGCATGTTTCCAGAATGAATTATGCTCACAAACCAAGGTTTTACTGTATATGTTTTTAAATCTTGGTAGTAATGTCTTTTATTTGTATATATCAGTGGAGTCTTCTATGGTACTGGAAGACAGAAAAGGGACAGTGTCAGGAACTGTGTGGACAACTTCTAAAATTATCTTTCTCAAGAATATGTTTCAGAAAAGAAAGTGCCCTTGGATACTGCACATCACAAATCACATGTAACTATATTCTTGACCACATTCCTTCCACATCAAATAATTATACTGAAAATAGTATATTTTAAAAGTCATGAGTTTCCCAAAAAGTGTTGCTTTTCTATTATCCTGTGAAATGAAAAACAGGATCACTATGTCCTGATCTAGCATGTAAAGAAGCAGACTGAATGAGAAGATATCCCTTTATCTCTTTCTTATTCCTAATCCTTCCAGTGAAGTAGGTCACTCTTATTTTCTTCATTTCAATTTTTCATTCTGATAAATGGGGACAATCTCAGATACTATTAGCAGAACTATCAAGACTATGAACAAAATTATATTGCTAAATTATTTGAAGTCTCTTTTAAAATGTATAGGTCTACTAACACCTTAAAGGGTATCAAATAATATTTTCCTCATAAAGACCTACCAAGTGCCTCCCAAGCTAGGCAGTGGGGTCCCTCTGGGGTCCCTGCTTGAGCCACCCTCACATTATCAACATGTGAACCGCTAACATGTTCAAGAATGAAATGATTCACATGCTAAACAGAGATCCAGGGGCATCTGGGTGGCTCAGTCAGTTAAGCATCCAATTCTTGGTTTCAGCTCGGGTCATGATCTCACGGTTTATGAGTTCAAGCCCTGCATTGGGCCCTGTGCTGACAGTGCCTACTTGGGATTCTTTCTCTCCCTCTCTCTCTGCCCCTCCCCTGATTGCTCACTCTCTCTCTCTCTCTCAAAATAAATAAATAAACTTTTAAAAAAAGATTTAAAAAAAACATATCTAAATAATCTACTCTTAGAGCAGAATGAAAGACAGACTAATTTCAACTGGAGAAGATCACAGTTATATCTAGTCTCTTGGAAAGAAAATGCATTGCTCTGTTTGCCATTAGTTGTGAGACCAATGACCTAGATCAGTTACGATACAGACAGTTGATGTACCTCCATAAAAGAGAGCTATTTTCCAGCACACAGTCTGCAGTGCTGCAGTTACACTCACATGCAATTGTTCATTTTATTAGACATCCACTCCTAATACATTCTTCTGGGCCAGCCCCGCCCCATTAGATACTGCAGCTGTTGGGCATGGGCTAAATACCATCACAGATACTAATGAGGCATGAACAGTGTTTCAGGGAGATCTGCTGTACTTAATCCCGCACAGAACAAGAGATTTGGATTTTCATCAATCAGGGACTGACTGAATGTTTGTGTCCCTCCCAATATTCATATGTTGAAATTCTAATCCCAAGGTGATGGTATTTGAAGGTAGGGCCTTTTGGAGGTAATTAGGTCATGAGGGTGGAGCCATCATGAGTGGGAGTAGTGCCTTAGAAGAAGAGGCCAGAGAACTATCTAGCTCTTTTCTAGACATGTGAGAACGCAACAAGAAGTCAGCTGTCTGCAACCCAGAAGAGGTTTCTCACCAGAGCCCAACTATGCTGACACCATGGTCTTGGACTTCCAGATTGCAGAAATGTGAGAATAAATGCCTGTTGTAGATAAGCCACCCAATTTATGGTGTTTTGTTATAGCAACCCAAGCTGACTAAGATATCATCTTAAATGCACTACTGTGAAACTTTAGATAAGTCCATAACTTCTTAGCCTGTGTCTCCAGGTCTGTAAAAGGGATTGGCCCAAGCTAGTGATTCTCAGTGAAGGAGGATGATCTTTATCTGTTGCTTCCCACCCACACTACATTCTTATACACCCTGTACATAAGAAGCTATGTTACAGCTGGGGACAAGCTGCACAGACAAGGGCTGAAGATCCAGGACAGCATTTAGACTCAGATGCTAACACTAGGGAAGGGGGCTTTAAAAAGGACCAGCTCAAAGAAGATACAATGGTCAAGAAGTATAGCTCATCAAGGATGCAATTCCCAGGCAACAGATCCCTATGTAGAGAAGCTCAAAGAGAACAAATCATACCAACTCCTTACACACCAGCAAGCCAGTCGCAACACAACAGCAACATAGAGAGTGAGCTTGTGGTTCAGAAATCACAGGTCTGTCCCAGTGCTGCTATTAAGTTATTATGACCTTGAGCTAGTCACCTATAAAATAAAAGTTGGGACCAGATTCTCCAAGTTACCTTTGAGTACAGAAACCACACCTTCTTTTCATGGTTCCATATAAACCTCTATCTGCCACTAGAATGATCTTAAAGAATAAAATCTTTAAGGTCAGTATACACATCTTCCACTACAGGCTCGGTTTTTAAATTACTGCATTCCCAGGCTTCTTGGGCAAAGTAAGCACTCAGGACAACTGCCTAGGACACAAGTTTAAGAAGTAGAATGGGTAAAGTTTGTTTTCTCTGCCTTTATGACTCCCTCTGGCTAAATTCTACCCTCCACACTGACAAGTCTTGGAACTTCTGGCACTGAGGCTTGATCTATAGTATTCATAGGGCTCATGACACTGTGATAGATGAAGAAATTAAATCTTTCACCAAACTTGAATGGGCATTTTGAATGGTAATTTTTATCTTCTTCCTTCCCAGATGCAGGAATGTCAATAGTTGAGAGATCCCATGGTGTTGGTAAAAAGTCATTATAAAAATGGACTTGCCTCCTAAACGATCTCTCATTATTTTGCAAATGTATTACTTTTGCCGTATCAATTTTTAGTTTATTTCATGTTATGCTCCAGTTGCAAGGGAAGTGAGAACATACTGTCCACATTTTCAAAAAAAAAGACCGTAACATTAACAGAATAAATATTTCACCGTAAAAATAAAAACTGTTGCAAATATTTATATAATTGAATTTATTCAGTCAATTCACTGGGTTAGGCCAATGGAAGTATGCTTTTTTTTAATACTGAGAGTCAAAGAGACAGGAGGAAATTTTAATCTCGACCTGCAAATAAATAAATAAAAATACTGCTTATAGGCACCATTTTTTAAAATGTGCATACAGAATGCAAATGGGTGTTACTTTCAGGGAACTTACAATTGCTGTATAGTATTTTCTATGTATACTGGATAACAATGAAATAGAAAATAAGAACATGAAACACAGACATTTCACCAATTAATATTTTCAAATCATCAAAATGTGTTTTTATGCCACATCATGGCCAGTTAAGCAAGACAGAGGTAAAGACTGCACAAAGAAAAAATTATTGAACACTCAGCAATAAGAATAAATGTGCAATTGATACATGAATCAACATGGATGATAATTATGCTGAAAGCCAGACAGATAAAAAACATACAGTATGATTCCATTTAAATAAAATTCTAGCAGATCAGTGTTTGGCTGAGGATGGGGGTAGGGGATGGGGAGGGGCCCAGAGGTACCAAGATAGTGGGATTACCGAGGGGCACACAAAAACACTGCTGGTGATGTATATGTTCATTTTCTTGATTTTGGTGATGGTTTCATGTGTATATCAAAATTAATCAAAGTGCATACTTTAAATATGTGGTTTTAGTACATATCAATTATACCTCCTAAAGCTATAAAAATTGAGAGACAAAAATAGGGGAAAAAATGTAAGATAGTAGTTAAATCTGGGGTAATTAAGATAGCTGTTGGATGAAAAGCTACAGAAAATAAATTAACACTAGATCCATAAAAGACTACCAGAGAAAGATTTCTGATTGTTGAAAGTTTCAGGAATTTTACAATCCCAAAAAAGTCTTTCTAAGAACCTAAGGGCCTAGATAATACTCATCCATCCCTCAAAAAATAAAAAAGTTCTTCTTTCTTTAAGACTTTTGACAGAAATAGGTCTAACTATCCTCAGAACAATAATAATAGCAATAACATTTATTGAGCACTTGCTGTAAACCAGGTCCACATCTAATGGGGTATCCCATTTAATCCTCACCTAAGGGAACTAAAAGATAGATACTATTATGATCCTCCATTTTACAGATGATACCAAAATTCAAAGAGGTTAAATAATTTGCTTAATGTCATCCACCATCCCAGCTGTGGAGCTGGGATATGAACCCAGGTGGTCTGATTCCAGAGTCAAGCTCTTGAAAGTAAACTTCTCTCCCACTACTAGACAAACAGGATTCTGGAATAATGAATGCTATAGATCATGATTGCTGACTCACACCTCTGATGGCGTCAAGAAAATCTTTGTGAATTAAAGAGCTACATTTCTAAGTCTGAAGGCTAATCTTTTGTGTGAAAAATGCAGAAAAAGTCAGTAATGAAGTGATGATGGAATGTAAGGGCAATTTCAACAAAGTGGAGCAGAAAAAATAATAGCCAGAAAGCAACAGACTTGGTTTTGGCCATGTCCTCACTGGTGACTATAACCTTGGGCAAGTCATTTCTCCCCCTTGGGTCTGTTTTCTCTTTGGCAAAATTAAAAGTTTGGACTAATCGATTTCTAAGATTCCTTCCAACTCTATAATCCTTGCCAGTCCTCTTTTGGGGAATCTTCCTTGCACTGTGTAACTTGGGTCAAAAATTTTCCACAACACCAAACACATTTCAGATACAAAGCTGCCTCCATCCCCTAAAACACCCAGACCCCTCCCACACAGAGCAAATTCCTCCATTATTTCCCAAAGGTATTCTGTTCCAAAGAGACAACCCCAAAGGAAGGCCCAGGGGAAGGCAAAGGATCCCTCCACCCGGGCTCACCATATTCTGTGCACTCTGACAGCCTTTCACTGCAAAACCACTAACAAGTTGATTTAGGCCTTCCAGTGATGAAAAGGAGGTACCCCATCACCCAGCACCTCATTCCATCTTCCCTGTGAAGCTTCTGACATCTGAGATGATCCAAAGTACTTAGTATGTTACGGCTATAGGTGCCCGATTCCATTTATTTCCACTCCTGTTGGTTCTCTAAAGTGGCTATTCTCTCTTTGCACTAAAAACACATCATTTTCTCTTTTTAAATGATGGATTTTGTGACCCTTTGGGGAGACATAAAAAAATAGGAGCAACTAAATAAGGCAATTGTAAACCATTTCAGCATCTATAAAACCTTCTACTTTAGCACAAAAGAAAAGAAAGAAAAAGCAGCTGGAAAAAAAATGCAGCTGATAGGGAACTTGATATCTTTAAGAACAACTTCTCTCATGAATTCTCATCTCCATATTTTGGCATTTTAGCTGACTTGGAAATTATTTCTAGGAAAAGCATTTCTTGAGAGTGATAACTCCTTTCACAAGGCAATGGTGAGCAACCTCTTAAATATTATGAGGAATACAATGTCAATTTTTCTACACCTATATACCTGCTGTACATTTTTATTCTATATTTCATACACTATTTTCATAGATACTGTGTTCTATCTCAGAACATGTGTTTATTTTTATTTACTCACTTAACAATCATTATACTATAATAAACCAAAAATTAAAATACAGATCACTTTTCCACATAGAACCAGAAATTTACAAAATTCACTTCCTTTATCATTGCACAGGCATAGGTATTATGTGGTTGTGTTCACTAAGTGTACACTATTTTCTAATTTTTTGCTTGAATTCTCCATATATCTACTTAGTCCATGTATCTGTCATTTTAAATGGAACAATATTCCACTGCATCATTAAAATGGTTTAATTAGCCATCTTTCAGTTAGTTGTTCCCACACATTATTATAACCTAGTCAAGCATCTTTAAATAAATAAATTTTGTTCTTCCTTTTGGAGTTATTTCCTCAGGCTATAATCTGAAAAGTGGGATTAACAGTTTAAAGATCATAATTATAAACTGGATGGTTTTTATTATAAATTGCCAGATGGCTCTCCAAAGGAGGTATTACCAGCTTGCATGTCAACAGAAAAATAGGAGCCTGACTTTTTCTTTATAGTCTCCTTAACACTACTGGGCTTTCCTGGATTTATTAATTTTGGGATGATTTTAAAAGAACGATGTAAAATCTTTTAGTTCTTTGAATCTGTCATATAGTTTGTTTAATACTCTTACTGCATCTTTTTTGTAATCTGGCACACAAATGCCAGGTGCTTTATGTGCCTTTTAATTCATTCAATACCCCTGACTGCCTTATAAAGCAGAAACCACAAATTTTATTTTCACTAAGAAAACTGAGTCTCAAAAGGTTCAATAATGTGCACAAGATTCCAAGGCTAATATTTGATGTTCTCAGGATTTAAACTCACTATGTACTTTCAGTGGATTCTCCACTACACCATCCTGCCTCATAGCTACAATCTTTAAAAATCTTGCCAGTTTTTTTCTTTTCTTTTCTTTCCTTTTCTTTTCTTTTCTTTTCTCTCCTTCCTTCCTTCCTTCCTTCCTTTCTTCCTTTTTGGTTTAGTTTTCCTATTTATTGAGGGATAAAATACACAAGTAGAATGATAAAAGTACTCAGTGAATTTTTACAGTGTAACCAGCACACAGATCAAGATACAGAATCTCATCAGCTTAGTACTTTTCTTTCTCTTACTTTTTAAACATAGATTGTTTTTGTGTTTGTCATTCTTTATAGGGCCTTACTGAAGCTATGAAAATAGGTACTTAATAAACTTTGTTTAATTATTGAAGATTGGAGCTATAAGCGACCTCAGAGATTATGTACTTCAACCTCTTAAACTTCCATATATGGAAATTGAAGCCCAGAAGGAAAATGACTTATCCAAGATCTAACAACGCAGAGCTATTTCTATCACCCCATGCTTCCCTCACCTACCAAGGGCTGGTTGCTCTCCAACTCCCTACATTAAAGACATAGTGAGAGGTGACAAAGAAGGAATGGTACATAACAGAGAAAGAGTACCTGGATAAAGTTTTTTTTTTACTATTTATTTTAAGTTAGTCTTGAAGTACCCAAAGGGTCTAATTGATAGAGAAATGCTCATTAAGCTCGCTTTACTATAAAGTATACACGAAAGTATAACGCTTGAAATCAAATGAATTTTGTCCCTCAGAATAGTCTACTTGAAAGAATAAACACTGATTCCAATAATCTGCTATTGCTCATGACTTCTTCTGAATGCCCCCTTTTAGATGAGCTTGCAGAGCTAATTTGAGTCAAATAAATAAACTAATTTTATTTTTAAAACTACAAAATTAGCATCAAAAGAGTAAAAACTGGATATGTGCCTTTTAAATCACTAGAAAGAAAGCAAAAATAGAATCCATGTAACAGAAGCAAAGAGAATAACAAGAGGCATATAAAGAAGAAATGTTTTTTTAATTGACAAAAAGATCAAACCTATGAAATATGACAATAAATGTAAATGGGTTAAACGTCCCCAACAAAAACAAAGATTCTCAACATCCAATTATATGCTGTTTATAAGAAAGGTCTAAAGCCAAATGACTCAGAAATCTAAAATAAAAGGAAGAGCAAAATGTATCTAGAAACAAAAATGAAAAAAAAGTTTGGATGGCAATATTTATATTAAAGCAGACTATAAGGCAAAAGAACATTTAACAAGACAGAAAATATGTGAAACATTTCAACCTCACTAATGATAAAAATTCCACTTTTACGTAGTTTAACTTATCAAACTGACAAATATATTTTAATTTATAATATTTTTTATCATTGTGGATACAACCAAATAGACATCCATATGCCTTTATTATAAAGACAATAGGAAAATGGATAGTACAATATGAATATATACTATGGAATAAAATTACCCACTAAAAATCATGTTTTACAAAATGTAATGAATGGCAATCATACGATGCTAAGTAAAAGAGGCAAGGTACAAGATATAAACAGTAGAATTTCCATTGGTCTTAAATAAAACACATGACATATTGTTAAAATTATTAAAAAATATATATACCAAAATAATACTCTGGTTAAATTAAGGGAGATCCTTAGTTCCTTTTTTTTTTTTCCTTCACTATTTTTCTCTATTGGGGGAAAAAAAAGGTCTGGAGTCCAAGATAAAGATAGTATGGGGGGATTTTGCTCCTTTTATGAATCAGGCATCCAGAATTCCATCCAGACAAATGTCCATTCCAGACAAATGCCATCCCAGGGCATTGACAAAGGAGGCAGAGAAAAGGTTTGTTGTGTTAGATGAGAATTCTCAACTTCAATCACCTTCAGGCTGTAAACCCCATAATTTCTGGTATTTTCTCCCAAGGATTGATTAATGTTTAATTGGAATATAAACTCTGTTAATTTTCCTTTTTATTCTATGCTCTCCAAATGAACATATATTATCACTTTCCTAAGCAGAGCAAGTAAACTAATAAATAAAACAGTAATACAGTTCAGTCACCCCCTTTGTTCACAAATCTGTCCTACAAAGACAGATTTGCCAATGTTAGAAAAAAAGGTTGTGCAGGTGCTCAAGGATAATTCTGAACAAGAGCTTCCAAAAATATTTTAAGTGAAGACAGTCTTACAGGAATAGCTTCCCAAAGTATCTTCATTGAATTACTTTACAGTGATTTTGATGTATGTATTTTGACATGTTAGGATATCTTAAAATAAAGTTGTACTGCTTTATGTTAACATGTCATTTATTTAGCAACTTGAAGGAAGAATAGGTAAGTTTTTAAAAGAAGGACTCAATAAAAGTCATTATATTCTTATATGCTTAAAATGAGATTGGTACTCACTATCATGATTAGGAAATAATCAGGTTCCAGATCTTTTGGGAAGTTCTATATACCAAAAAATTTATAATACAAATGGCTATCAAGTGTGACTGCAAGGTTGGTATTCACAGACCTAAAGAACTTTTAGAATCATGGCATCCAACATCCGTTCTTCTAGAAATCACAGTCCAGAGACATGAAATGACTCCCCCAAGTTCTTGGCTAGCACTTTTTCCTAGCATAGCTGCATCTGCAGTCTCTTCTGAGTTTTTCCTTCCCACTGGATTTACATTTACCATCCATTTCCTTCTACACTGAACTCTTCTGTAGGAGAAATTTTTAATGGAGGGCAGGTGGCTGAACAGGCAAATCTCTCATCTCTTTTTCATCTAACATAAATGTACCGAGTGCCTTCAAGGTGTCAAGTTCTATGATGAGGCTATCATCTTTGCCTTCAGAGAGCTCAAAGATGATCTATGCCCTCACCATCCACAATTCCAAAGGCTAAAGGGTATGAGGAAGCACAGGCAGGCTACCATGGGAGCAGAGGGAAAGAGCAGCTAATCAGATTAGGTTTATCAGACTCACATCTGCGTTGTGAAAGGCAGTGAGTTGTGAAAGTTGGGAGTACAGATGAAGGAAGAGATGGGAGGACAACAGCATAGCATTCAAGGCAGGAGGGCCCACAGAAAACTCAGACATGAGAAAGTATGCCAGAGTTTGGAACCTACAAGAAGTTGAACGTGGCTGGAATTTCAGATACTTAAGAGAAAGTAGAAGCAGATGAAGTGATTGAGAAAGCTGGAAACCTCCACTAAGTGAAGGAATCGTGTCTTCAAGACAATGAAGTCACTAAAGGAATTTAAGCAAGAAACTGAAATGGTCATACTTGTATTTTAAAATGTTCTTTGTAGGGCCATGATGAGGCTGGGCTAGAGAGGTAAGGACCCAAGGTGTGGAAACAACTAGAGACTCCAGCAGTTACCCAACTGGGAAGGACTGGAGGCCTGCACCATGGAGGGCTGGTGTGGGCCAGGGACAGGTTTATAGGACATGCATTTGAGACTTGGTGATCATCTTCATGTGGAGTGAGGGTAAAGGAGGAGACTATTTAAAGTTTTAACTTTCTCCTTTTTCAAAAAACATTTTTGAATAGTTTATACTTTCATGTCACAATAACAAAATGTTCTGTCCTCAGACTTAAATTTCAAGGCATACTGACTAATTCTGACAAGAAAATGGGAAGCAGAGACCAGTGAGGTTACTTCAGAGAGAGAGTGACAAAGGAGAAACAGGACAAATGTGTCCACAAGTCACAGAGTAATATAGTGATTATAGTGCCAGAAGAATTTAGGTTCAAATCCCAGTCTGACCACTTGAAACTTTGGGCAAGTTGTCCTTTTTAAATCTCAGTTTCCTTATTCCTAAAATGAGGATAATGATTGGATTTACATGAGGAGGTTAATCAGGAGGATAATATAAGGAGAAAGTACAAAATGCAATAACTAATCCACAGTGAGCGCTCATTAAATGATCACATAGTATGGAGGATTTCCCAGGGATGGAAAAGAATAATTTTTTATTAAAATATTATCTTTTGGGGCACTTGAGTGGCTCAGTGGGTTAAGTGTTGACTCTTCATTTCAGCTCAGGTCGTGATCTCACGGTTGTGGGATCAAGCCCTGGGGTCATCCTGGGTGTGCAGCCTTCTTGAGATTCTCTCTCTCTCCTTCTTCCTCTGCCACTCCCCTGCTTCTGCTCTCTCTCAAAAAAAATATTTAAAAAATAAAATATTATCTTTTATTGTTAAGATACCCTGAGTTATGGGTATTGGGCAAAAAGGGCATCAACACCCCATTGGTAGCACCTAACCCAAAGCTTGTGTCAGATGCTCCTTCCCAGTTGCAAGTAGGGCCATCAGAAGGAGCAAAGGTGCTCACATGGGGATCACAAGACACAAAACCTGTCAGAAGAACTCTGGGAAGTAAAAGCTTAAGAGGTGATGACACAGAAACAGAAAAATCTTTTAGGTAAAAGGAGACGTATTACCTATTTTATATTCTAAATAGATGAACAGAGAAACTAAAAGCTATTTCTCTTTAAGTTTTAAAAATACTGTGAAGACCCTGAGGCTTTTATAGTTTTCACAGAGGTAATAAGATAACTAGTCCAAGGTCTAGGAAAACTCCAGTAGAATAAAAAAATGTAGAAAGAAGCAACTGTTATATTGAAGTCAGTAACATCTGTTAACTTTTTACCCTAGGATTCTTAAGAAGGTCAGTAGATTTGGGGCATCTGGGTGGCTCAGTAGGTTAAGCGTCTGACTTCAGATCATAATCTTACAGCTCTTGAGTTCAAGCCCCACATCAGGCTCTGTGATGACAACTCAGAGCCTGGAGCCTGCTTCAGATTCTGTGTCTCTGTCTCTCTCTCTATGCCCCTCCCCTGCCTCAAAAATAAATAAGCATTTAAAAAAAATTTTAATATAATAATTTTTTTAAAAAAGAATATTTCCACAATTTTTTATACCGTTCATGATGTAATGCTACGGACAGTAGACACTATTGGTTGAATCTGTAATTTTCTTCAACATCTTTAGTCTAAAACACAAAACAATAAATCACATACTAACATATATACCAACAAGCCCATGAAGTAAATAGTACACCGTGGCCAATTTCAAGCTATAACATGACCATCACCAAATACAGAGTTTGTAAGAAATGCACAGTCGCATACTACTATATTATATTTCCATCGTACAGGTACTGCACTGTTGCACATCTACAAACTTCTTTTCAATTCCTTCATCCAGGTCATCAGCAAAATGTGCCCCTGTTTGTTGAACTTGACAAAACACGATTGCTGTTTTATTGTGCAGGAATCATAAATACCCATGTCTGGGTGCTGAGATGCTTATAATTCCAAGGATTATCTTTATTAAACTTGGCCCCTGTTCTAAGAAATGACCTCACTCAATGGCGTAATTGAGCCAGTTTATATTGACTCACAAGAGATAATTATCACATTTTCAAGAATTTTGCAAGCTGGTTGTTAAACACAACCATTATTAAAAATAAATCATAAAAACTTATAATTAAATAAATTATATTTAACATTTTTAAAAAGATATTAAATATTCCAGGTTCATTACTTCCCATTAATTTTTCCACATTTTACCACTATCTGTGCTCTTGGAGTTATTCAAAATACATTAAAAGAGTAGTACAGGGGCGCCTAGGTGATTCAGTCAGTTAAGCATCTGACTTCAGCTTCAGGCCATGATCTCATGGTTCATGGGTTTGAGCCCTCTGTCCGGCTCTGTGCTGACAGCTCAGAGCCCAGAGCCTGATTTGCATTCTGTGTCTCCCTCTCTCTCTGCCCCTTCTCCGCTCGTGGTCAGTCTCTCCCTCTCTCAAAAATAAAACAAACATTAAAATAAAAAAAGAATAGTACAATAGTCTGGGAGGATTATATATGGAACTAAGGTATTCTAGTTATAAATTTCTAAGGTCCTTGTATTGTCCAGGAAGTGGTAAAAATACTAATTTGTATTAGCCTTAATGAGTCAAATATGAATGCTGTACCCTCTCCAAAAGAAAATAGAAATTTGTATAAGTAATAAGCCAATACAAGAGAGGGAAAAATGGAAAAGTAAAAATTACCTAATTGAAAATGAGGCAAGAAAGGAGGAAAAACAAACAAGAATGCGTGTGGAAAATCGAAATAGTAAGATGGTAGATTAAAACCCAAAGAGAGTTCATTAAAGGCAAACAGACTAAATCATCTAATTGAAAGACAAAGATTAACAAACCAGATACACAATGAAACTTAACTATCCTGCTTTTAAGAGACATAATTTAAATATAAAGATAGTGTTTGACAGTAATGGGATTAAAAAGAAGCATGCAAACACTAACCCAAAAAAAGCTGGAAGAGCTCTATTAATCAAAGTACACTTTAAGAAAAGACAAACCACTGGGGTGCCTGGGTGGCTCAGTCAGTTAAGCATCTGACTTCAGGTCATGATCTTATGGTTTGTGAGTTCAAGCCCTGCATCAGGCTCTGTGCTGATAGTTCAGGGCCAGGAACCTGCTTCGGATTCTGTGTGTGTGTGTGTGTCTTTCTCTCTGCCCCTCCCTGCTCACTATCTCTCTCTCTCTCTCTCAAAAGTAAATAAACATTTAAAAAAAAAAATTTAAAGAAAAGACAAACTATTGTTATCAGACCTATATAACAATTCTGTATTTTGTACGCATGTAATAATATGGGCTCAAAATATATAAAGCAAAGAGTGAAGGAACCAAATGGAGAAATAATATTAGCAGTAATCCATAATCAGAGTGAGATATTTTAACACAACTCTCTCAGGAGCTAGTAGAACAAACAGGAAAAAAAAACACCAATATTTCTATCCTTTTACTTTTAACTTTTCTACATCCTTAATTTAAGAAGTGTCTATTATTAGCAGCATAAAGTTGGTCTGACACATTTTTTTAATTAAATACTATCAACACTCTTGAAAACTAGACCTAACATCTGTAGACTATGCATCATTTCCAGGAGTAAATAGAATGTGTACAGCAATTGACCACATGCTGGGCTAGAAAGCATGTCTCAACAAATTGCTCTAAAGACTGAAATTACATAGAGTGGGTTCACTGATTACAGTAAAATTAAGCCAGAAATCAATAACAAAAAGAACTGGAAAACCCCCAGGTGTTTGGATATTAACCAATAAACTTTTAAATAATTCATGAATTATTAAACTATTTAGAACTGAAAGATAATGAAAATATAAACCCTTCTAGAGGGAAAACCCCTAAGCCAAGAAGGGTCTTTTGATCCATTCACTGAAAGTGGTAACGTATCTATTCCCCTCAGTGATGTGCTGACCTGAGAAATCTGTCATTTTTATTAAAAACCATGTATTGGCCTGTGCCTAGAAAAGAGACCTCTACCTGATTCTAGGTCTAGGAGGTTATTGGAGGCAAATAGTTAAATACTTTAGATCTGGACCCTGGGTAGCTACCCCATGGAACACAAGAATCTTCTATTTTACAGTGAAAGATGGTGTGGTTAATTATGTGCCAAAGACCCTTTGTCTTTCCTTCCAATGCCCAGCATTACTCTCCCAGTGGGCAAATGCCGTCCCCCCTCCCCCCCCCCCCCCCCCGCAACCTAGACTATTTGGACCACCTCCTCAACAGTATACATATTCTGAGATTCTATACCTTCTGCCACTCTGGCTCCTGATGGCTCTTATCCTGTTTTCTGATGCTTGAGAATTACACCTATACATAAAACTTACATAAGACCACAAATATATAAAACCTACAAAAATACTGTGGTTTGAAAAAAAATTTTTATTCCCCACAAATGAAGATCTCCTTGTGCCAGAGCCTCCTACTAAATTGATTGTATGCTTTATAATGTATTTCCTATCATTTACATAAATCATAAAGTCTTTAGAATAGTATAACAATTACGATATTCAAAAGATGATTTTAAGTTTCTAAACACCCAACAGTAACTCAGGGACTCAAGCTGCCACCATCTTCCTGCTTCAGTGTCATTCAGGTATCTTGCAGCCAGCAGAAGCAGAGCACCCAGGGAGGTCAAATCAAACCCTTAACCATCTCAGCCTGGAAGTGACACACACAGGTCATGCAAAATTTCCATCAGCCAGAATTAAGTCACATGACCCTACCTCACTGCCAAAGACAGTCCTCCCAGTGATCAGGAGAGAAGTGAAATAGTTTATTGAACATATAACACAGTCTCTGCCTCAAATTCATACCAAACCTTATAATCTAGTAGAGAGGAAAGGAAGAAAGGAAGTAGCATCCACTGATTTGGAGTACCAAGTTTAATGCCAAGAACCTTGCACACACTCTTTTTAAACAAAAACACTGTGAGCCAGACACCATTATCCCCACTTTATACCTGGAGAAACTGAAGCATAAAGTTAAACCCTAAGTGAGACGTTAAACCCTCATCTATGACTCCAGGGCCCGTGTTTCCAGATGGGCACAGGTTGCTCATAGTGTGGGCCACAGCCCACCTATGCCACAGTCACTTGAGAGGCCTTTGCAGAGCCCCACACCACACTCACTGAACAAGAATCCCCAGAGTGCAGCACCCTGCACTTTTAAAAAAAGCTTCCAAGGGGATTTTATACTATTGATCATTTTATCTCTGAAATACAACAGTGACATTCTAAATAATCCTTTTCAAGAAAGTAGAAAATGAATGGAAAAGAGATAAGATTCAGTTGATGTAAGAGAGGCCTTGTGGAAAATTGAAAATCCTACAGACTCTGGAGTCAGAGGCCATGGATGCTGGTCCTACACCAATTAACCTCCTGAGTGACCTCAAGAAGTCACTTACCCTCACTGAACCTGTTCCAAAGAAAGATTACATTTTCTCCACTGAAAAATGTTGGCATCGGGCTAAATAATCTCTTAAAGCCCCCTTTGGTTCTACAATAATGTGAGAACTATGAAGTGAGCCAACAAAACAAATACAGAATAAGAAAGTAATAACAGCATTTAAAATAATAGCTAATCCCAGCAAGGCTTTTTGTAGATATAGACAAACTTCCTCTAAAATTTACATGGAAAGGCAACAAAACTAAAATAACTAAAAAAAAAAAAACAATGTTGAAAGAGAAGAATAAAGTTAGAGGAATCACAATACCCAATTGTAAGACTTACTATATAACTACAGTAATCAAGACAGTGTGATATTGGCAGAGGAACAGACAGAGAAATCAATAGAACAGACTTAAGAAGCCAGAAATAGCTTTACATAAGTATAGCCAATGGATTTTTTACAAAGACACAAAAGCAATTGAATGGAGAAAGAGGAGTGTTTTCAACAAATGGTATTAGGACAACTGGCTATCCATCTGCAAAAAACAAAAATGAAGAAGAAAGAATTTCAATCTAAACTGAACACCTTAAACAAAAATCAAAATCAAAATGGATCCTGGGTCTAAATGTAAAAATGTAAAACTTTTAGGAAAAAACATAGGGGGGAAATCTTCATGATTTAAGGTTAGGCAAAGAAATCTTACATTTGTTTTAAGTTTATGTATTTATTTTGAGAGAGAGTGTGTATGTGAGTGGGGTGGGCAGAGAGAGGAGAGAGAAAATTCTAAGCAGTCTCCACACTGCCAGCACAGAGCCCTGGCACAGGGTTTGAACCCACAAACTATGAGATCATGACCTGAGCAGATATCAAGAGTCAGATGCTTAACTGACTGAGCTACCCAGGCGCCCTAGGTAAAGAAATCTTAGACGTAACACTAAAAACATGATAAATGAAAGAAAAAATAAATAAGGCCTTTTGCTCTGTAAAAGATCTTATGAAGAGGATGAAAAGACAGGCCACAAGAAGGGAGAATGTATCTGCAAATTACATATTTAACAAAGGACTTGTATTCTGAATATATGCAGAACTTTCTAAACTCAATAGTAAAAAAAAAAAAAAAAGGAACTTTATTTTTTTCATGTTTATCTATTTTGAGAGAGTGTGAGCAGGGGAGGGGCAAAGAAAGCAGGAGAGAGAGAATCCCAAGCAGGCTCAGCACTGTCAGCACAGAGCCCGACACAGGGTTCAATCCCTTGAACTGTGAGATCATGACCTGAGCCGAAATCAAGAATGAGATGCTTAACCAATTAAGCCACCCAGACACCCCTCCAAATAAGAACTTTAAACATGGGAAGAAGACTTGAACAGACCTTTGAAAGAGAATATATGGATGGTAAATGAGTACATGAAAGGATGTTCAATATCATTACCACTAGAGAAGTACAAATTAAAGCCACCGTGAGATACAATTTCACATCTACTAGAACAGCCAAAATAAAAAATAGTGATAACCACAAATTCTGGCAAGGATGCAGAAGAAATAGATCTCTCATACATTGCTGGTAAGAATGTAAAATGGTACAGCCACTAGAGAAAACAGTTTGACAGTTTTTTTTAAAGATAAGCATATACTTAATATAATGACTCAGCAATCATACTTTCAGGTATTTATCCTCTGAGAAACGAAAACATGCTCACCCAATATGTACATGAATTTCTATAGCAGCTTTATTTTGTAATAGCCAAATTTTGACAATATCCCCAAATGTCTTTCAAGGAGTAAATGCGTAAACAAACAGTGGTACACCCAAGCAATGGAATACCAGTCAGTGATAAAAAGGAACAACCTGCTGATATATGGACATCTTGGATGGATCTCAAGGTCATTCAGGATACCGAGTGAAAAAGATCAGTCCTAAATGGCATGATTCCGCCTGTATGACATTCTCAAAAAAGTGATGGCAACCAGGTCAGTGGTTGCCTGGAATAGGTGTGACTATAAAGAGATAGCCTTTGTGGAAATGGAACAATGCTGTATCCTGACTGTGTTGGTGGTTACATGAATCTAGACAATAAGGTTTCACAGAACTATACACACATACACATGAACATATAAAGGAAAGCATGACAAAACTGGTAAAATCTGAATAAGGTCTATCATTCAGTTATTAGTGTTAGATCAATGCCAATTTCCTGGCTGTGATAAAGTATTTTAATTATGGGAGATATCATTGACTGAATCTGGGGAAAGGATATGTGGGAACTTTCTGTACTATTTTTTTTTCAGCTTCTTGTGAGCCTAAATGATTTCAAAATAAGTTTTAAAATAGCTGATATTTGTTGAGTACTCTGTGTAGCCATACTGTTTGGAGAGCTATATATATACATAAATATTTTATACTTAAATATTTACAGTAGATACTGCATTCCTCCCATTTTACAGACGAGGAAACTGAGTTTCAGAGATGTGAAGTAATTTGGGCAAGGACACAGTTGGTGAGTAACAGAGGTTGGACTCAAACCCAGAAAGTCCATTTCCAGGGCCATCAGTCTTAGTCAATAAGCAATGTTTTTTTAAGAAAAAAGAAAGCAGGACAAGGAAAAGGTCAGAATGGGAGTCAATTATGCAGAGGAAAAGAAAAAGAACACAGAAAGACAAAATAAAATGAACAAGGCAAGTGAAGCTCCGGGGAGGGGGTCTTTCTGGCACCTTCCTTGTGTGTCAGTCCCCTTGGAAAATACACCTGTTTTGACACTGTAATTCCAAAAGACCAAGGAGAAGCTGGAGAAAGTAAGAAACATTTTCAAAGATATATTAAACAGCTCCTCTTAGAACAGTTCAGAGTAATTGAAGTTATTTAATCTAGAGGAAGTCAAGAAAGTAGTTTAATCACCACCTTATGAAGGTTTTTGAGAGAATGTCCAGAGGACAAAAGAAAAGAGACTTAAACTGAAAAAAGATTTAATTTGACATTAAAAATGTTTTCCTGACCATTTGAGAAGGGATAAAACTAGGACGTATTAGAGGGCAGTTGACTCTTTCTTCTGAGACCTTCAAGAAGGATAGAATAAAACTGGCAGTTCATTCCACTAAATATTAAACCTGGCAGACAGAGCAGCCTGCCCTGTGCCAGGACCAATAAAAGGCACTTTACACATGTTATCTTTTTAATCAGCTAAATCAGGTGTAGTCATTCCCATTTTATAGATAAGCAAACTGAGCGTCAGAGGGGCTGAGTCCCGTGTAAGACCCTTCAGCTGCCCAGGGATGGACAAACCCAGGTAGCTCTGCCTTCACCATCCAGGTCTTTCCACTATATTACACACACTGCTAAGCTTGGAGACTTATGGACTTGGAGGGTCCCCTGCCTGCTGGCATAAAACTGGATCAATATGGTGCCTTCCAGCTGCAAAACTATCTATCTCTCAAAGTGCTACTAACCTGATTTTACATCAGCTCCATCCCCACTCATCTCTATCATGATCTTCTTTTAGAAACACACTTTTCTCTAGGACATTAACCTATGTTTCTCATTATCATCTCCTAAACAAGTGTGATGACCTCCATTTTACAGGCAAGAGAAGTCAAACTGCCCAGCAAGTAAAGCATGGAATCAAAACTGTGTGTGAGTGAAAAGAGACTCAGGAGCTGAGAAGTGCAACCTCCTGGAGATTTCAAAATGGAACCAGAACAGCCCAATGCAAGCCATGGAGAATAACGTCCCTAGAGGGCTCTTCCTATCCAGCCAATAGCAGTCACTGACTACCCAGCCAGTTTGTTTATCCTTTCATTACTAAAAGCCATTTCGGTTCCTTCCAGTTTTTGGCAATTATGAATAAAAGTGCATATTTTATATGCACACATATTTATGTGCAGGTTTCTGTGTAAACATAGTTTTCAATTCATTTAGGAGCATGATTGCTGGGTCATATGGTGAGAAGTGGGTGTTTAGCTTTGCAAGACACTGCAAATTGTCTCCTGGAGTGGCGGCTGTACCATTTTGCATTTCCAGTAGTAATGAATGAGAGTTCCTATTGTTCCATGTCCTTACCAGCACTTAGTGTTGTCACAGTTTTAGATTCCATCCATTCTAAAATGTGTGTAGTGATATCTCACTGTGATTATACCCCAACATGTTCATTGTAAAGCACACAGTTCAGCTCTTTAAAGTAAAAAGTCCTAACAAACTACATAATAAACTGTCATAATTCCATCCATAACTGTCATTCTCAGAAATTCCAATCAAATAGGAAGTATCTGTTAAGACACATGAAAAGATGCTCCACATCACTCATAATCAGGGAAATATAAATCAAAACCAAAATGAGATACTACATCACACCTGTCAGAATGGCTAAAATTAACAACTCAGTCAACAATAGATGTTGGCAAGGATACGGAGAAAGGGGAACCCTTTTACATTGTTGGTGGGAATGCAAACTGGTGCAGCTACTCTGGAAAAACACTTTGGAGGTTCCTACATATTAAAAATAGAACTACCCTGTGGCCCACAATTGCATTACTAGGTATTTATCTAAAGGATACAAAACTGCTGATTTGAAGGGGCACATGCACCCCAATGTTTATAGCAGCACTATCAACAATAGCCAAATTACACATAGAGCCCAAGTGTCCAGTGACTGATGAATGAATAAAGAATATTACTTGGCAATCAAAAAGAATTAAATCTTGCCATTTGCAACTACGTGGATGGAACTAGAGTGTATTATGCTAGGCAAAATAAGTCAATCAGAGAAAGATAAAATATCATATGATTTTAATCATATGTGGAATTTAAGAAACAAAGCAGATGAACACAGGGGAAGGGAAGCAAGAATAAGATAAAAACATAGAGGGAGGCAAACCATAAGAGACTCTTAAATACAGGGAACAAACTGAGGGTTGCTGGAGGGGTGTTAGGTGGGGGGGAAGGGCTAAACGGGTGATGGGTATTAAGGAGGACACTTGTTGGGATGAGTACTGGGTGTCATTTCTAAGTGATAAATCACTAAATTCTACTCTTGAAATCATTATTACACTATCTGGTAACTAACTTGGATTTAAATAAAATTAAACAAACAAAGAAGTATCTGTTAAGAGAAAAAAAAATCCTTTAAAACAATTCCTATTGCTGAAGGTAGGGCTGGTATTACTTGGTACCTGAGTTTGAAAAAGCCAATGCAAAATTTGTCCCTTCATCACTAATATACTAAAATGATCTTTTAAAGGCATGAGGGTGCCTGAAATATAGAGATAAAATTATCTTCTCTTGATGACCAGCCACATAAAGGCATTTTCTTTGACATTGTTGAATTTGTCTTTGTTTAATAAAGTTCTTCTCAAATTTAAATAAACATTGCACAGTCCTAAGTTGTTCTGTACTATTTCCAAGCCACTAAAAGTTATGGGTAGAAGAGGGGAGGGAGGTCTTGGTTTTTTCTTATCCTATAGCTTATCCAGATGTTCCAACACTTTTATGGAAACAGGAGCAGCAGAATAATGAGCAGAAAGCCTCTGCTGTCTACTATTATTACACCTGCTATGGCTTGAACTTTCCAAAAATCATAGATACTTTCTGACTATATTTATTTCAAAGCAGCATCTCACACCTGCATGTTTACATAATGGTTTTGATGTTCATTAACTCTACAAAGATTCAGGCAATAAAGTGCAAAACAAAATTCTTGAAGAAAGAGAAGTCATTCAATTTCATAATTTTTGCAAACATGTGAATTTTGTGTTATGCATTTATGATGATGAAACATAATAAAAAGTCCCATAACACATCTACCTTGAAAAAATATTAGCAAGCATCTGAAATTTTTAAATGGCCCTTTTTATGTTCCCATTTTTAACAAACAAGATATAACCATATGAAACAAGTGCTTTCTCCTCAACTCTGGATCTGTAGTTTATAGCAGCTCCTCAAAGCCTTGGAAATAGTCCATAATTAGGTGGCAAGGATGTCTGAAAGTTTTTCCAAGCCAAATGGCAAAGCATTTAAGAGAAGGATCAAAAAAGCATTTGTCAGGAATAAGCATAACATTTGGACTACCTTTCTTTGTGTTTTTATCACTGCATTTTGGAGGGTACAATCAAATACTTCTGTTATTAACCACTGGCTACATACCAGCATTGATTCTAAGTGTCCCCAAATTTTTTATGGATATATCCTCTAGGGTAACTTCAAAAAAAAAGCTGAAACACCCACACTTTAGTAGTGCTAAGAAAATTCCTCTCATTTTTTTGCTGTCAACCTAAGCAAAGTGACCATGCATTCTGCTGAGAAATTTTTAAAGGGGAGTTTGGAGGCTGGTAAAAGACAGCCAGACTTTTAAAAAGTTTCCAGTGAGGGACATCTGGCTTAGAGGATACTTGATTATCACTGCTGAATTGAAGGTGTCTTCTCCAGGTGAGCCATATAGCCTCACTAATCATGGTGTGGATCTCCTGGATAGGTGAGCTGCAGATGTTTAATATAGTACAAGTAACTGGGAGATTTTTGTAATCCACTCCTTTCCTTTTTCATTCTATAGCTTAATAAACATACTACTTCCATCTACACCAAAAATGTGAAATTTTCTAGCACAGATGTGTTATGGGTTGAATTATGTCCCCCCAATAAAGGTATGTTGAAGTCCTAAGCTCTAAGCTTCAGAACATGACCTTATTTAGAAAGAGTGTCTTTGAAGATGCAATGAGGTCAT
Source organism: Panthera onca (assembly GCF_046562875.1). NCBI lineage: Eukaryota > Metazoa > Chordata > Mammalia > Carnivora > Felidae > Panthera > Panthera onca. The sequence goes on along the minus strand of NC_138342.1, from coordinate 165,378,050 downwards.
ACTAGAGTAGGGTAGGTCCCTAATCCAATATGTCTGGAGTCCTTTATAAGAGGACAATGTGAAGACACAGGGAAAGAATGTGAAGACACAGATTGGAGATGGTGCTGCAAACTCAACAGCCACCACTAGCAGCTACAAAGAGGTTTTGGAGGAAGGTTTCAAAGGTTTTGGAGGAAGTATGGCACTGTTGACACCTTTCAGACTGACAAATTTCAGACTTCTAATCTCCAGATTTGTGAGACCATACATTTCTGTTGTTTTAAGTCACTCAGTTTGTGGTAATTTGTTGTAGTAGCCTTAGGAAACTAATACATACCATGATCATATCGCTGGAATGCAAGGGTCACTCAACATACACAAATCAATGTGATACACCACAAAAATAGAACAAAAGATAAAAACCATAAAAACCATCTCACTAGATGCAGAAAAAGCATTTGACAAAATATAATGCCCTCTCATGATAAAAAACACCTTAAAATTGGGTACAAAAAGAATATACATTAACACAATAAAAGCCATATATGACAAGCCCACAGCCAACATCATACTCAATGGTGAAAGATTAAAAGATTTTCCTCTAAGATCAGAGACAAGAAAAAGATGCCCACTCTCAGCACTCCTATTCAACATAATATGGGAAGTCATAGCCAGAGTAATCAGGCAAGAAAAAGAAATAAAAGGCATCCAAATAGGAAATGAAGAAATAAAACTGTGTTTATGCACAGATGACATGGTCTTAGATATAGAAAATCCTAAAGATTCCATCAAAAAATTTCTAGAACTAACCAGCAAATTCAGTAAAGTTGCAGGATACAAAATCAACACATAGAAAATAGTTGTATTTTTATATACTAACAACAAAACATCTGAAAAATAAGAAAACAATCCCACTGACAATAGTATCAAAAACAATATAATACTTAAGAATAAATTTAACCAAGGACATGAAGGATCTATACAGTGAAAACTGTAAGACTTTGTTGAAAGAAACTGAAGAAGACACAAATTGAGAGATATTCCATGTTCATGGATAGGATGAATTAGTATTGTTAACATGTCCCCTATTACCCAAAGCCATCTATAGATTCAATGCAATCCCTATCAAAATTCCAATGCCATTTTTCAAAGAAATAGAAATCTTAAAATTTGTATGGAGCCAAAAAAGACCCCAAATGATCAAAGCAATCCTGAGAAAGAAGAGCTAAGCTGGAGGCATCACACTTTATTTCAAACTATATTTTGATGACTATAGTCACCAAACAGTATGGTACTGACATAAAAATAGACACATAGACCAATGTAGTGGAATAGAGAGCCCAGAAACAAACCTACACATAAACAGCCAATTAATACTTACCAAGGGAGTCATAAATACTCAATGGAAGAAAAAGTAGTCTCTTCATAGATGGTACTGAGAAAACTGAATAACCACATGCAGAAGAATGAAATTAGATCCCTACCTTACACCATTCACAAAAAGAGCTTGAAATGGACTGAAGACTTAAATTTAAGACCTCAATGCATTAAACTCCTAGAAGAAAACATAGAAGAAAAAGCTCTTTGACATTTGTCCTGGCAGCAATTGTCTGGATATGACACCAAAATAAATAAGTGAGATTACATGAAACTAAAAAGCTTCTGCATAGCAAAGGAAATCAACAAAATAAAAAGGCAACCTACTACATAGGAGAAAGTATTCACAAATCATATATCTGATAAGGGCTTAATATCCAGAACTCATACAACTCAATAGAAAAAAAAACAATCCAATTTTAAAATAGAGAAACTCAATAGACAGGTTTCCAAAGAAGACATCCAAATGGCCAACAGAAGATGTGATATATATATATATGATATATATATATATGAGATATATATGAGATCTTGCCATTTGCAACAACATGGATGTACTTAAATGGCATTATGCTAAGTGAAATAAGTCAGACAAGAAAGACAAATACCATATGATTTCACTTGTATGTGGAATCTAAAAGACAAAACAAACTAAAAAACAAAAAACAGACTCAAATACAGAGAACAAATTGGTGGTTGCAAGAGCAGAGGTGGGTGGAGGGTTGAGAGAAATAGATAAAGGGGATTAAGAGGTAAAATTTTCTAGTTATAAAATAAATAAGTCACAGAGATGAAAAGTACAGCATAGGGAATATAGTCAATAATATTGTAATAACATTGTTGGATGACTACAATTTTCATGGTGAGCACTGAGTAATGTATAGAATTATTGAATCAGGGGCGCCTGGGTGGCTCAGTCGGTTGGGCATCCGACTTCGGCTCAGGTCATGATCTTGCGGTCCATGAGTTCAAGCCCCGCGTTGGACTCTGTGCTGACAGCTCAGAGCCTGAAGCCTGTTTCAGATTCTGTGTCTCCCTCTCTCTCTGACCCTCCCCCATTCATGCTCTGTCTCTCTCTCCGTCTCAAAAATAAACAAATGTTAAAAAAAAATTTTTTTAAAGAATTGTTGAAACAATATGTTGTATACCTGAAACTAACATAACACTGTATGTTAATTACACTTCAATTAAAAAACAAAATATAAGTTTTAAGAAATGTCCAACTGGTATATGAAAAGGTACTCAACATCAACTAATCATCAGGGAAATGCAAATCAAAACCACAAGGATATATCACTTCATACTTGTTAGAATGGCTATCCTCAAAAAGTCAAGAAGTAACAAGTGTTGGTGAATATATGGAGAAAAAGGAACCCTAGTGTACTATCAATGGGAATGCAAATTGGTACAGCCAACTATGGAAAACAATAAAGAGGTTCCTCAAAAAAGTAAAAATAGAACTACCATATGATTCAGCAAATCCCACTTCTGATTTCAGTATCTTGTAGAGATATCTGCCCTCCCATTTTCATTGCAGCATTACTCATAGTAGCCAAGAGGAAACAATGTAAGTGCTAGGCAACAGATGAATGGATGTGTTATACATATAAAGTGGAATATTATTCAGCCACGGGAAAGAAGGAAATCCTATTTGGCAACAACTTGGATGGACCTTAAGGACACTGTGCTGAGTAAGTCAGAGAAAGATAAATACTGAATGGTATCACTTAATATGGAATCTAAAAAAGCTGAACTCAAAGAAAACAAAGAGTAGAATGGTGGTTACCAGGAGTTGAGGGGTGGGGGAAGCAGAGAGGTGTTGGTCAAAGGGTACAAACATCTAGTTTTAAGATTAACAAGTTCTGGCATAATTGAAGAAATACAATACATTTGAAACCTTTAAAAAAAAAAGATTAACAAGTTCTGGGAATCTAATGCACAGCATGGTGATTACAGCCAATAATATTGTACCATATACTTGAATGTTGCAAAGAGAGTAGTTTTTTAAATGTCCTTATATATATATATATATGTATACACATGCACATACACACACATATACACACAATGGAATATCATTCAACCATAAAAGAATGAGGAAATCTTGCCATTTGTGACAAAATGGATGGGCCTCGAAGGCAATATGCTAAGTGACAGAAGTCAGATGGAGAAAGACAAATCCTGTATGATCTAACTTACATGTGGAATCTAAAATAACAAACAAAAAACAGACTCACAGAAAGAGATCAGACATACCGCCAACCAGAGGCAGAGGGTGGGGGAGGGGAATTGGAGGTTCATGACGACTACAATTAGCACTGCTGTATGATATACGGGAAAGTCATTAAGAGAGTAGATCCTAAGAGTTCTCATCACAAGGAGAATTTTTCTGTTCTTCTTTCTTTTCATTGTATCTACATGAGATGATAGATGTTAACTGAATCCAGTGTGGTCATCATTTCACAATACATGTAAATCAAACCATCACTCTGTACACCTTAAACTTATAGAGTAACATATATCACTTATTTCTCATTAAAACTCGATTTAAAAGAGAACATTAAAATATGCTCACCACAAAAAAGGAGCAATATTATGTGACGAGAAGGAAGTGCTAGCTAATGTTATGGCCGTACTTGTTTTGAAATCTATAAAATGTATCAAATCAACACGTTGTCTATCTTAAACTTACACAATGCAATGTATCAATTACATCTCAATAAAGCTAGGGGAAAATAAAAATAAATCACCACAAAAAGAAAACTGATAATATACTATTTGCAACATGGGTTCTGGAGCCAGATGGAGGTTAAACCCCGCTATCTGGACAAACTGTCATGGCATTCAAAGCTCCTCTAAGATTGGGGCCCAGGCTTGATGTAGTAACTCCCTCCCCAGGAGCTAGAATCCTGTCCAGACCCAGAGTTGGTACTTTGCTACTTGTCCCCACATTTCCCTTAGCAGGAACACAGCCTCCAGAGATACTGCCTAGAGGTCTATGGGCACAGCCCATGGAGGACCTCCAAGGACTTGTGAGATCGTTTTCTCTGTGTCTGATGTTTAACAAACACAAAATAAGCTGGGAAATTGATAACTTCCCCTTAAAAATTAAATGTGCCTGTGATATTATATGTCATATTTATTAATCCTACAAATACATTTGTTACTTTTATACATATAAAATACATTTGGCTGGAAAGTTGCTGGTATGGATTGAATTGTATTCATCCAAAGTTCCTATCTTGAAGCCCTAAACCCCAGTGTAACGGTATTTGGAGATGGAGCCTTCAGAAGGTACTTAGGATTAGATGAAGTCAAAAGGATGATGCCCTCATGGTAGGATAGGTGCCCTCGTGAGAAGAGACAGCAGAGCACACCCCACCACCCCGCATTCTCTTTCTCTCCACCATGTGGGGACACAAGAAGGTGGCAGTGTACAAACCAAGAAGAAAGTCCTCACCAGAAAACCAGCATGCTGGCACTTGGACTCCCAGCCTCCAAAACTGTGAGAAATGACATTTTGTTGATTAAGCCTCCCAGTCTATGATATTTTGCTATGGTAGCTGGAGCTGACTAAGACAGCTGCCATATATAAATAAGAACATGACTTAGCAATGTGATGAGAACATCTCCAAGTCAGTAATGATAATCAGGTATCAGTGGGGTCAGAACTCCCTCACTGGAAATTTTAGGTGTTTTAAGTACCAGAAATGTCTACCTAAATGTGTTTATATTAAGTCACTGTGCTCCTTTGCTCTCAATAATAAATAAGTTCTGTTTATTTCATGTTTCACAGCACTCCCTGTGCCCTGAGGTTGGCCAGGGACCCGCAGAACAGGAAGGGAGGGAGAAGAGGGCTGTCCATCTTCTCCCAAGGACACACTGGTTGGAAAGCTCTGGGCTGTGGCCGGGCACCTGCCTGAACCTCACAGAACCTGTGGAGGCCATGGCTCATTGCAGTCATGGACTTGCAGTGAATTGAGGCTGCTTCTCTGTCCAGCTCCCCTGATGCACACTCCCCATCTATGGCTGCGTCAGCCAACTAATGCTGCTCCCTGTGCATCCAGGGACACCGCTCCAACTCCTCAGCATGCTGTGGTCACGTCATAAAGGGACAGGCAGCAGAGCACAGATGTGAGGCATTTGCAGTGGGCCAGCTAGGAAGTCTTTCCACTCTCCCCTTCATCTTTTCACAGCTCTGCTCCTTTTGAACTTTATAGAGGAATTCTCACACAATTTGTCAAATTTCACAGTAGAATTCCCAGAAATGATATATAAGAGATGCCAGAACCCCAGGAAAAAAATAATGAAATCAGCACCATTTTTGCATAGTTGGGTTCGCTTCAAAAGAAGAGCTAACCTCCAGGTACCTGGGTGGCTCAGTCCATTAAGTGTCCGACTTCAGCTCAGGTCAGGATCTCACAGTCCAGGAGTTCAAGCCCTGTGTCAGGCTCTGTGCTGATAGCTCGGAGCCTGAAGTCTGTTTCAGATTCTGGGTCTCCCTCCCTCTCTGCCTCTCCCCCACTCACGCTCTTTCTCTGTCTCTCAAAAATGAGTAAATGTTAAAAAAATTTTTTAAAAAAGGGCTTTTAAATTTTCTACTTGTTTCTGCCTCTGAAAAGTATCGACAGGTCCCAGAAAGACATGATTGGCTTATTCTTTTTTATATATCTGAACAACACCATCTGGCCAAAATCAGCCTCCACAGTAGTTGAGATCCCCTGGGGCCACCTACACATAGCCAATAGTACTTTCCCCAACTTTATGGAGATCTTCGTAACATCCTTCTAGAATTGTCTACTCAAAATGAATAGCTTGACAGTCCTCTCAGAGGTTTTATGAAGTTTTTTACCTTGATTATGTAATGCATCATTTCCTACCATTTGAATATGGATGCTTTCATAGGCTAATCAGAGCCTTGAGACAACGGTTTCAAATGTATCATTTATGACATAAAGCAATGACTTACTTCTGTCCTCTATTCTCATTACAATGTCCTAAGGAAACTGTTCTGCCTTAAAGGCTCTCTTTTCTAGTTGATATGCAAACCCCTCCTTTTCCATGAAAAACCTTAATTTTCTCACGTTAGAGTTGTTGATTTTCGTATTTAGTAATAACGGCCATCATTCTTTTTTATTTACCCTCTGCAGTTGGTAAGATTTTTATTTTACTGTTTTCCTTTCCACTTTATGATAATGTTCTCTTTTTTTGGTATGATAATGTCACAAGCCTAATTTTCCCTTCTGTTGGGTCTTGATTATTCCCCCCAAAGGCTGATATTTAAAATGAAAGCATTTAAAACTTAATGTTAGCACAATGGTTATGTGGTCACATGTATATATAGGAAACTAAGCCTACAGATACTGTTAATATTATTCCATGCAAATTAAGTCTAATGCAGCATATGTAGTAAGCAGCTTCCCTTCAGGGCTGATCTAATTGTAAAACTGAGGCTAAAGTTTTTAAAAGGTAATAAGTAAGAGGGAGGGCAAATAACTAGGAACCAGTTTGTCACTGCTGCTGCAGGACTGACTTCTTAGTATCATTTACATCTGAGGCAGAAAATTACAGCTTAAGAATTATACCCATTGAAGGGGGAGGACTTTTCCCTTCTTCCCTTCTAGGTTGTTTGGCTGGTTGAATAATTAAGCTGACATAAAAAAATTAATTTCATATGTATAAGAACCAAAGATATGACATTCAAAGAAGTGACCAAAGCAGGCAGCTTTTATGCCTTTTTGACAAGGAAGTAATAAATTTGACCTGACAAAGGGCTTTGAGGTTGGGTGGTAAATTAGTGAAGAAGTAATAAGGTTTGTTTAGATAGCCCTCTCAGCCCTGAATTCCCTGTCTCTAGTGATAAGGATGCTCTCCTGGTACAGGGAGGTAGCTTTCACAGGAGAGATTTACTTCCTGCCTTCAGGGGGACAAAGAAGGGTTACACTGTCCTTCTTGCAATGGTTGTTTCTCAAATAACTTAAATTCAAAATAATCAATATGCCAAAAAGGCACACTCAGGGGTGGCATATTCAGCTACCTATCACCACTCTATGAGAGTCTACGCTAAATTAACTTGACCAGTTTTGTGTGTGTGTGTTTAATGTTTATTTATTTATTTTGAGAGAGAGAGTGAGTACAAGTGAGCAGGGGAGGGCCAGAGAGAGACAGAGGAAGAGAGAGAATCCCAAGCAGGCTCCATGCTATCAGCTCAGAGCCTGACATGGGGCTCGAACTCACGAACCATGAGATCATGACCTGAGCCGACATCAAGAGTCAGATGCTCAACCGACTGAGCCACCCAGGCGCCCCACTGATCAGTATTTTGTTGTTGTTTTTTAACATATATATCAGAATTTGTACCTCTTACAGACATTAAGCTGACGCTGGCTGGAGGAATCAGGTAAATAGCTCCCTTCAAGGTTATCTGGAGTGAAACTGCAGGTTGAAAGAGATACCGGTTTAACTGAAGCCAAAAAATGGGTTACAGGAAGTGTCAGTTTCAGGGAGACAGGAAGTGGCAGCAGATCAAGCTTAGTGGCTTGACAACCAGCCTAAACTGTCAGGCACTAAGTGGGATTTATCTCTAGCTTCCCAACTCCTAGCATATCCTGAAACACTCTCTGTACCTGAAATGCCCTTCCTGCCTCTCAGCAAAGCACCCTTCAGGTCTCGGCTGGGATGTCAGCTCCTGAGAGAGGCCCGCCTTGACAGCCCCCATCTCACCTGTGTCTACTGCTACAGAAGGCAGAGCTGGGAATGAGAGACAAGGACACCCTGAAGGGAAGAAATGGTTGTGAGGCTGCCCAGGGTGGCAGCCACAGCCCATCAATGCCTACTCGGCTCTGGGTCAACCTAACCGTGGGCCCACCCTTCTTTCTGCCCTGTAAGATTTTTAATCTCACTTGGCTCATTATTCTAATTAATTTTGGTTTTCAGAAGCATTAAAAATTTATCTCAAAGTAAAGTTAAAGAAACTGGAAGAATTGAAAAGGGAGCAGTAGAAAAAAACAATAAAGGGGGAAAGGGTACTTGAAATGCGTTACAAGTGAATGGAATCTAAAGGCACAACAGACTGACCCACCTGGAATTTAAGTAGTTTTAGGAGAGCTTTGTAAGAAGTATTTGTGTAAGGGAACTGAAAGGAACCAGAATAGAAAGGAGGTACAACCAAAGTGGTTCCTTCCCCAAACTGAGACACAGTGTCAATTCACTGCTCACCAGTATGAAAGAGCTGAACCAGGCCTCTGGGAAGCTGTTTTATAAATTCAACAGATTACCATCATTTTTATAGACCACATTCGGATACAAAAGTACATACAAAGACTTACATAACTTCCAAGGTCAGTTAAAACCACAGCATATATAATTTGCCGAAGGCTTTTAACACTGTAAATGCCTCCTTTCTGTGCTCTTTCTCCGAACTTTTATGGCTCACCAATAAAGAGATGTGTCATCATGATCTATTCTCTAATGAATCCTCCCTGTCTGTCCAGGACTCTGAAAAGAGAAAATCAGGAGTAAATGTAAATGTTGTCCTAGCCACTCTAAAAGTACAAAATTAAAGAGGCCTGATACCCTGTAATGAAAATGTTCTACTTAAATGAAATCTCATTTTCAAGGGACCCAACTGCAGAACAATCAACAATAACAGGCTTTATGTCCAAACGGGAGAGGAGGAGAAAGGCATAGCATGCTTGCCCTTGGTTAAGGAGGGTTATATTTAAACAATGAGGAATAAACATGTCTATGAGATGGGGTCTGAGAAAAATATGCTGGGTATTTTTTTTAATTAATGCGAATTCTGCTCCCAAATTTTCACAGAAAACTTTTTCTTTTCTAGTCTAATTATGCATTGCATTATTAACCACTGCCAGGAAGAAGCCAAAGGATTATAAAAATCTATTATATCACATCTAAAACAATGTGAGGCTACGGGTGCCCTCAGTGGACCACACATTCCGGCATGATTGAGATCTGCCAGGTGGGACTGGGGAGAAGAGATGCATTACATCAAGCTTGGGAGATACTCAAAATAGAAGATGAATATTGAGAACCACAACATCACACCAAGTTTTGGGGGACAGGAAGCTAGGGCCAGTGATTTAACACATTTGACAAAAACATTTCCCCCTCCTCCCACAGCTACAAAGGAAGAGGGTTGCTTTTCTTACTAAGGTCACAACAACATGCACCTGTTTTGACTTGAGCCACTCCGTGTCACTATAAACAGATGGCAAAATATTAAAAACCTTCCTGAATTTACAATGACATATCCATCTGGAAATGCTCTTTGGGATACCCACTTTTTAAAAAATTTTTGTTGTTGTTTTCATTTTTTAGAAAGAGTGCAAGCTGAGGAGGGGTAGAGACAGAGAGGGACAGAGGATCCGAAGTGGGGTCTGCACTGACAGCAGCAAGCCTGACATGGGGCTCAAACTCAAGAACCCAGAGGTCCTGACCTGAGCTGAAGTCGGGTGCTCAACCAACTGAGCCACCCAGGCTCCATGGGATACACACTTTTAAAAGAACAGTTTTTGGGGCACCTGGGTGGCTCAGTCGGTTGAGTGTCCAACTTCAGCTCAGGTCATGATCTCACAGCTCATGAGTTCGAGCCCCACGTCAGGCTCTGTGCTGACAGCTCGGAGCCTGGAGTGTGCTTCGGATTCTGTGTCTACCTGTCTTTCTGTCCCTAACCCACTCGCATTCTGTCTCTGTCTCTCTCAAAAATAAATAACATTTTAAAAACAATAACAATAAAAAAAGAACAGTTTTCAAAAAGTTATATAATAAAAAGATAGGGGAAGGAGGGTTAGAAAGTGAGAGCTAATAAATTTAGTTGAAACTTAACATCATTTCAGTAATGAATGTAATGAAATGTCTGAAAAGATTACCCCAATGAAGTTAAGCTTTATATTGTAACAGATAGCATATTCTTTTGTAAGGAAAACACCTAAATGTACCAAGATTATTTGAAGGGTCTACTGGTTTTCTTGTAAGAATCTTGAGGCTTGTTATATGTGATAAATCTGCACAAGACTAATGCACAAAGCAGGTGTCAGTAGTAATATCACCATATCTTTATACAATACCTTATGGCTCTTCAGGTGCTATTATATGCATTACTTTATATTACCATTATAGTAATTATTATTCCCATGTGAGGAAATCAGCCAAGAGAAGTAGCTTAGCTATATGTAAAAGAAAGTCAGTGATGGGATCAGTCCTATAAACCAAGTACCCAAACCCCAAATCCAATACTTCTTTATTCTCCCCTTCACTAAGATCAAGTTTTCTTTAGAAGAAAATTAATTTCCTCAAGAAAGGTAATATTGCATGGTGGTTAAGAGTATGGCTTTGAAAGATGCTCAATATTACTCATCATTAGGGAAATGCAAATCAAAACTATAATGAGATACCACCTCACACCTGTCAGAATGGCTAAAATCAAAAACACAAGAAACAACAAGAACATTGTTTGGCATTGAATGTGGAGGAAAAAGGAATCCTTGTGCATTGTTGGTGGGAATGCAAACTGGCACAGCCATTGTGGAAAACAGTATGGAGGTTCCTCAAAAAGGTAAAAATAGAAATACCCAACAATCCAATAATCACACTACTATTTACCCCCCAAATACAAAAAAACTGGGGTGCCTATGTGGCTCAGTTGGTTAAACGTCCAACTCTCATGTCTAGCTCAGGTCATGATCCCACAGTTCATGAGTTTGAGCCCCATGTTGAGCTCTGCACTGATGGTCTCTCCCCCACTTGTGTGCATGTTCTCTCTCTCAAAATAAATAAGTAAACTTTTTTTTTAAAAATAGCATTTTTTAAAGAATTGTATTTTAAACAATACTAATTCACTAATTCAGAAGGATACATGCACCCCTATGTTTGCTGCCACATATTTACAATAGCCAAATTATGGAAGCAGCCCAAGTATCCATCAATAGATGAATGGGTAAAGAAGATGTGATGTATATACAATGGAATATAATTCAGTCATAAAAAAAAATGAAATCTTTCCATTTGCAACAACATGGATGAAGCTAGAGAGTACTGTATAATGCTAAGCAAAATGAGTCAATCTGAGAAAGACAAATACCATATGATTCCACTCACATGTGAAATTTAAGAAACAAAACAAATTAGCAAAGGAAATAAAAAAGAGAGACAAGCCAAGAAATAGACTCTTAACTATAGAGAACAAACTGATGGTTACTGAGGGGAGGTGGGGGGGGGGGGGGGTAATGGGTGAAACAGGCGAAGGGGATTAAAAGTACACTTACCAAGAAAAGCACTGAGTAATATATAGAATTGTTGAATCATTATATTGTACAACTGAAACTAATATAACACTGCATGTTAACTATACTGGAATTAAAATTTAAAAACTTAATTTAAAAAAAGAGTATGGGCTTTGAAAACAAACAAACCTAAGTACCAGGCTTTGTTCTGCCATACACCAGTTGCATAACTTTGGATAAGTAACCTATCTTCTCTGGGCCTCAATTATATCATCTGTAAAATGGAGATATTTGTATAATGGGCCTATGATAGCTATTATCATTATACATCAACTTCTGGTTTTTCTCTCCTTCCCTGCAAGGGTACTTCCCAGTCCCCCTGCAGTTGGATGGTGTCATGTGACCAGTTCTGACCAATGAAACATGGACAGATGTATGGCATGTTGCTTCCAGATCTGGACAATGAAAAGCACATGCATGACGCTGCAGCCCCACTCTTATCCAGCCTGGGGTTGAGGATGACAAAGTCATGTTGATACTGGAGCAGCCTGGATCACCAAGTCACCTCATCAAGGCCTGCTGCCCAGACTACAGTGCACTTTGCTCTGTTGTGTGAAGCCACTGAAACCATGGCATTGTGACCACAGCATAATCGAGCATATCCTGACTAATACCCTCTTTGTGACTCTTGCTGTGATGATCAAATAAAATTATAAAACAATTATAAAAAATCGGCCCCTACTATTAACATTGTAGAGCGGTTAATTATGAGAACTAGGATTGTAAACTCAAAACACCTAATTTATAGTCCATTTATTCCCTCAACAAATATGTATTGAGTATCTATAATGTGTGAGGCCCCATCTGGGAGCTGAATATAAAGTGATGAACAAGACAGACACTAAGGCTCATAACGTCCCAAGAAATAAATACATCTTTAAAAATCTTCTAGGAACCCCTTTCTGAGGAAGTTTAGACACAATCCTTCAGGAATATATATGGATATGTTCTAATGACTTGGAAAGGAATGAAGCCCTGCCCTGGGAAGGATCTGAACTGTTATAGCACCCATGGTAGCTATACCAATGCCTCAAGTCATTCCACACGTGGGACTCACTGAACCATCCTGCCTGCTAACAAGAGCTCTAAGTGTCCAAGGCACTTGCCAGAAACGATAGAGACACACAGTGAAAGAACTCTGATTTCCATCAAGGATATTCTAGCGAACAAATAGTTTACTAGCATTAAAATCTCACAGTGTACCCTACAGCAATTTGCCAGGTATCCAGTTCACTTTATGAAATGTGTGAGCTGGAGATAGATAGACCTCCTAATATTTTTAATTTCACTGTTTCTTCCTTGATTCTCAAAACTCTACTTTTCATGAGCAGGAAATTTTCCCATAACTCCTCCTCAGAATTGAATTGCTAGAATATTCTTGACTGGACCACTAAACAGTTGCCAGACACATTCTCAATGTAATGGTTTTGAGTCCCTGATACAGCCGTATTTTCTTTTACTTGAGTAAAATGATTACATCTGGAAAGTGTATAAACTTGGACTCAACACTCAAAATCAGTACCCACTGCATCAGAAAAACAACACTATTAATTCTAGGCAGATTCCTGTAGAATTTAACCATGAGGCACTATAGCATTTCTCAGTAGTGGATCTGTCACACTCAAATCTAATTTAAATTCCCAACAACTTTGCTTTAGAAGCTTTTCCATGAAATCTGGTATTTGCCTGACTTGCCTGCTGTAAATTCGATTAACCAAACTCTGCAGGACCTTACACTACTCTTGAATAATTCTACACTTGGAAAAAAACAAACAAAAAAAGATTATGAAACTGCCAGCAAACACCTTTTATATTTCAGAAGGTAAACTTACGAGTTTAAGGCTTAAACTTTGGTTGTTTTTCCTTTCAGAACATCCAAAGGTTGAATTCAAACTCTGGACAATCACATTTTCCAAGGCACAGGAGAGAAGCCCTAATGAAAGTCTATTAGAGTTTGGGACCCACAGGTGAGACTCAGGTTGCTAAACCCAAAACAAAATCTCACTTAGTCCTCTCCTGCCTTTCCTTCAGCAACGATGGAAACATCTGGGGCAAAGGCAGATTCAGTATCATTTTTCTGACTCATCTCTCTAAGTCCCTCAGTACGTGGGGTTTTCGGGTCTCCTGGGACATGGAACCTACTCTCCTTACAAGTAACAGTGACCTGTAGACCCTGTCTATCTCTTCCAACCATCTCTCCTCCTCACATCTCCTTCCTAAACCTTCAGGATACCTAAGTCCCTCCTGGGCTCCCTCCTCACCTGAACCCACCAGACCCACACTCCATGTCCAGTCCTAGGGGAGCCGGCTTTCTCCAGTGACAACAGATGGGAGTTAATGGAATAATAAACCAGATCACACCAGGTTAACAGAAGGCCTTGCTCTGGTTAAGACATCTACTGAACAGCACTGCTTGTGGGGCTGGAGCACAGGGCAGACCCCGGGGACTCCGCCTGAGCCCATCCAGTGGCCCTGCGTGCCCTACTTTGGGGAGGGGTCATCAAAACAAGATGTTGCCTCGAGACCACATGATCCTTCAAAAAGAAGTACTATTTCTTTTTTAAGTTTCATAACACTCACTCAAGGCACTTTTTAAAATGTATAAAAACATTCTGAAATGTAGGAAGAAACAAAACCTATAGATGTTCACTGACATCCTCAGATAAGATCACCTTAAATAAATTAAACAAACAAAACCTTCCCAACAATGTGCTGAAGAGGTAGCAAGGGAAGCAAAGCCATGACTCGTGACAAACAAGTGAACTCCAAATGCCTTCAGCTTGCTTGCTAGTGTTTTGCTTCGTGGTGCCCCCAGCCAACCTTATCTGTAAAGAGCCAGATAGTAAATATTTTCAGCTTTGTAGGCCACATAAGGTTTCTGTTGCATATTCTTCTTTGGTTCTTTTTACAGCCCTTTAAAAGTGTAAAAACCATTCTAGCTTGAGGGCATTCGCTGGCAGCCTTTGGCCACATTTGGCCATTTGCAGGCTGTGGTCACAGAGTTCTGCCTTGGAACATCTTTGGTGCTCACACAGGGCCACCTGATGACCATCTCTGACCCAACAAAAACTAAGAAGCTTTTGTTTAAAAGGAAAGTGCCTTTCTAGATAGGCACTAAAAGAGTTCAGTTCTGCCTAATTCATTTTATTGGTTTTACACAGTTCCAACAAAAATCCTAGAGCTATTTATGTTTCCTTTTAGTTATTATTTTATTGGTTTTTACTTCAGGGTGGGAGGGGAGAGAGGTCAAGGGAAATAGAGGTCAAATAAAGAATTGGGCTAAATGATGCTATAATTTATATTTTAGAAAAGGTTAAAATAAGTAAGTTCTAGATAATACTGTAAGAAGGAAAAATACAATCTTTCAAGTAATAAACCATATTATAAAGCTACAGTAATTAAGAGTATCACTCTAGGATAAATCAGAAACAGATCAATAAAACAAAACAGCATAGAAACAGACCAAAAGTTAGATAAAACATAAATACATGATGAAGTCATGAAGTGTGATGATACAATGGCTTATTTAACAAAAATATTGCAGGGTCAACTGATTATCTATAGGGGGAAATCACGTTAGATTTTTTTAATCTCAAAATGTACTCCAAGGTAAATGCCAAGTAAATCACAGAGTTGAAGTTGTAAAATTCATTAGAGGAGCTAGAAAAAAAACCATATAGTTAAATATACTTATCTTCTTTCTGTATTTGAAAAGACTTTCTTCTTTTTTTAAATCTAAGGGAAAAAGACTTTTAAAACTGATGGCAGAAATCACACTCACACAAAAGATAACAACTGACAACTGAAAAATCAAAATTAGTAAATTAAATTAGCATATTTAATTTTACATCATAAATTATATATTCTATAGTATATCATAAATTACATAGTAAACTAAAGTGCTAAGTAAAACTTAGTAAGTTAAACACAGGTAAACATCAAAAAAAATTATAAAAATATAAAGACCAACAACTAATTAGGAAAATTTTCAACAAATGAAATGGAAAAAGGGTCAGTATCCTTGGCATATAAAGATCCCTTGTAAGCTGTAAGAAATATACCAAACTTCAATAGATAAAAAGTAGACAGTTTTTTAAAGGACTCAAAAAAATTAATATATAGATAAAAAATGTTTAGCTTTACTGGTAACCAAACAAATATAAATCAAAATAGCACCATTAGCGTTTGCTTATCAAATTAGCCATGTACAGTGCATGGGGGCAATGAGTCCTACACTCTTCCCCCACTGCTGGCTGGAGTGGAAACAAACTCTGGTAAGTAATCTGGCAAGTGTTATTTACTAAGTATCTCTAAAGTGGTCATATTTTTTGTTATTAATTTCACTTCAAGGAATCAATATAAATGAAACGATCATAAATCTGGACAAAAATGGATGCACTACAGCGGACCTGGGAGCATTATACATAAAATGAGAAATGATTTAAATGCTTAACACTGGGGAATGGTTAGTAAGCTATGGCATATACATACTATGAAATACTATGTAGCCATTAAAATTATATTCATGGAGAGTTTTTAATGATGGAGAATTTATTATCTACATTAATTGAGAAAGAATACAAAATTGTGTATGTGCTAGGATCTCAGTTGTGATAAAATTCACTCACACACACACACACACACACACACACACACACAGAGGTTAAAAAGAAATATGCCCAAATGTTCAAGAGTGGTTATCACTAAAAAGAAAGAAAGCAAGAAAGAAAGAAAATAAGAAAGGAAATGTTGATACTCATCAAGCCAAAACTTACTCAAAACCAGAATTACAGAACTGACAGTGACCTCATGCATCTAATCTTTGTATTGTAGATTAAAAATAATTAAAAGTACTCAGGGTGCCTGGGTGACTCAGCTCAGGGCATGATCTTGCAGTTCAAGTGGGTTCAAACCCCACAGTGGGCTCTGGGCAGACAGCTTGGAGCCCGGAGCCTACTTCGGATTCTGTGTCTCCCTCTCTCTATGTCTCTCTCTCTCTCTCTCTCTCTCTCTCTCTCAAATATAAACATTAAAAAAATTTTTTTAATTAAAAACATTAAAAGTACTTTATGAAACTGAGACATATCCCCCATGTATCAGCATCTTAACCCAACCTACAGTCAGGCCAATGCCAATCATGCTTCTTTGTGAACATCAGCAGAGTACTCTGTATAGGCAAGACACAGGTCTAAAGTAAAAGAACCAGCATCAATCAAAGTTAAGGGTCCATGTAAAAGCCCTGTAAGCAGGAAATTTTAATTCATTAAGTTGAAAATGATCAATAACCTTGATTTTGTTATTATTAGATTGTCAGAGCAACACATTATAATTAATTTAGACCTGCTCTCACTGTGGCAGGAAGCTGGGAAACAGGATTCACCAGCTACTAGATTCTAATACAATAAACAAAGGAAACAATGTACTGGGATTCTTAATGAATTAAGTAGGGAGAAACAACTCTTGGGAGCATGATGCAATAGTATTAAGATACAACAGTAGGGAATACCTAAAACACCCTCTAATTAGAACAAGAAGGATCTAATCCAAATGCAGATAACAAAAGGTGTAGAAAGTACTCAAGTAACAAGTTCGTTCTGGCAGAACGCTGTGGTGGAAACAATGGAGACTGTGGAGTCACACAGACAGGGCCTGGAATCCCAGTGCATCCATCTATAAACTTCACTCTCTGGCAAGATCCTTAACCTCTCAGAGCATCAGTTTCCTCATCTGTCAAACATAGATAGTAATTAACCTTTCAGGGTGGGGGTAAGGTTTGAGATAATAGATATTAGACATCTGGTTCAAAGCCCAGTATGCCTAACAATGAATGGAACCCATTATTCTCTTGATGAAAGACCAGGGACCAAAGAAGCCAGCCACGTGTCCCTGATGCTGTGGGCACTGCTTTCCCTTTCCTGGCCAACTTGCAGGCACGGGGGGGGGGGGGGGGCAGGGAGGAGGAGCCTTGCTTGGTGCTGGCAGGGGGGCCAGAGACAGGTAGTAAGAGAATGATCTGACAATAACCCTCAGTGATTATATGGAGCCCAGACCCTGACAGTCCTTGAAGATTCCCCCAGGCAGTGCTGGCCTGGGTTCTGCTCCACTACACCCCAACCCAGACTCCAAAGAGCCTGGAACAGACCTGGGGACAAAGGGGTAGAAAAAAAAGCAAAAATAATCCCCAGAGAAGGAACAAAATAACCACAGAAGGGGGCAAAATGCATGTTATAGAAAATACAATAAGCCTTATAAATGAAAGAAAAGTAACAAGAAATAAATTAAGAATGAGAAATCAACAAATCCAGAATAAGTCAATTCAGTAACACTTTAAAAGAGATGTTGAACACAAAGAATGAAGGAAATTGGCAGGGATGGGAAGAATTAATTAAGACAAAAATCAATACTCAGTAGAAAAACAAGAGAAAAATACTAGAAATACAAGGTAAGTGTGCGTAAAATAAGAATGGGTCCTGGTGTGCATCAGGATCCTAAGAGAATTAGACAATGACCTTAATGATAGAGAGACAGAGAGAGCAAGAAAGTGTGTGTATTTACAAAGCTCTAGTCATCTCCAGAAGCTGAGAAAGATCCTGGGTGGTATTACTGATCACTGAAAAATTAAAGGGCAATTCTGACAACTTATCAATATATTAAGCCTCCGTTTTTCAGAGAAGTAATAAAGATAATTTGAGGAGATAATTCAAAATCATTTAGCAACATCAAAATTGATTGTAATTATATTACGGGTAGTTGAACAAGGAGTAATAATGAGCCCTTATTTAGAAAAACACAACTGTGTCAGACAAATGTGACAGCTTCTTGCATTGGTATAGACAAGTCTATTTTTAGGTGGCAGGACAGCACTGTGGATAAGGAAGCCCCATCTTCAGTGTGAGAAAGACCTGAGTGTCAATCTCAGAGCTGTCCCCTTACCAGTTTGGACATGTTAGTTAATCTCTCTAAGCCTTAATTTTTCATCCACCTCATTGATGTTTGTGACAATTAATAAATTGAAAGAAAGACATAGCACATAGTAAGAATCACATAAATGGTAACCTATTTTGAAGCTTTACAGCATCTATTGTGTTGAGCTAGAATTTAAAGGGAGTGGCGTAGGGACATACTTCCTCAATGTCAAGATCTTGTCAAGTGGCTAAGAAAAAATGACAGCCATGTTGATAAACTCCTCAGAGAATATATGTATTATTTCCTTTGTCCTAGCAACAAGGTTAGCACTAGATGGCTGAATGATTGAGCTTACCACAGAATATCTGTGAACCCTACCTGTCTATTGGTCCCCTAAAAAAGAGCAAATCTTCTGTGGCCCCATGCCGTCCCCCACAATGAACCTCACAAACCCACAGCAGCCAAACTCAGGCATCACAGGCTTACCTGAAAAGCATTTACTGGAGTCTCACAGATGCAAGGGTATTCCTACAAGGTTGGGACAGGTCAGCTGAGAGCCTGCTGCATATCACCGTGACCGTGTGCCACATTCAACACACCTGATATCCAACAAGTATGTCCTGACTGATGCCAGGGACTAAAAATAGCCATGCACTGGCACGCCTCTTGGAATGTAAAGTTATCTTTGTTTCTCTAGCAATTCTTCAGCTCATCTGAATATTCAAAAAGAATCAAGTAATCATCAGCTAAATGGATTAAAAATGTGTATTTTCATGTTAATCTTAATTCTCACCACAGACTAGTGTTGTGTTTCAGAAGAGCAATATATTATAAACTCTATAAAATTCAATGGCTGAATTATTTACAAAATGTAAAATAGATAAGAAGGGGCCTGAAAGTATTTTGGGTCTTTCAAAAATTACTAAGCGAAGGTCATGTGTCGGGATTCTGGTCTTACTTACTTTGGAGAGTATATTAATTTTTTAAAATATTTAGAAGAAACTGTTTTGCCGACATCCTAAGTAAAAGCTATATGGTAGGCTCCGTTGGCAACAGGAATGTGGACAGTGAGATGTTCGAGTAGAAGGAAGCGCTCTATGCTGTGCTAATCTCAGAAAACGAGCCCACCTGACAGTGCAGCTGTGCCAAGAGGCTTCAAGGAGCATCCAGAGGCCAGACCCTATGCAAACCAGAACAGGAAACACACAGTTGTGCAGGGGAGTTTTCCCAACTCTTTGTTTCAATATCTCTACAATACTTTCCAAGTCAGTGAATATAATGACAGTTTATTGCACATCATATAGTTCCTCTTTGAAAACAGCTCACTATTGAGCAGGAGCCCTGCTTCGCTCTCTTTCCCTCTCTCTCTCTGCCCCTCACTCACTTGCACCCTCCCTCAATCAATCAATCAAAACAGCTCACTTTTCCACCTTTTGCTCCTTCAAACCCTTACAAGCAAGATACTACCTTCCTACTCCTACCACCAAACTATTCCAAAGAATCTAGCAATCTTGATAGAATTTCCAAATATGTATGGGTATTTTTATTATATATTCATGAACAAAATTGGATTTTTAAAAATACAGTTCAAATCTGACTATGAAAACAAGTTAGGAGAGTGCTTTTGCGAGCCTAACCATCTAACCCTTCAATTGCACTCCTAGGTACTTATCCAGATAAGTTGAAAACTTATATCTGAAACAAATTTATGTCCTGCATACAAATGTTTATAGCAGCTTTATTCATAACACCCAAACTTAGAAGCAACCAAGTATCTAAGAGTCTTTCAATAGGTGAATGAGTAAATAATCATATATCCATTAAATGGAATATTATTCAGTGATAAAAATAAATGAGTTTTCAATCCCTGGAAAGACATGGGAGGGGAGGGGACTTTAATGCATATTCTAAGTAAAAATTCAGTCTGAAAAGGCCTTGTACCATATGATTCCAACTATATGACATTCTAGAAAATGTTAAACTATACAAACAGTAAGAAGACAGTAGTTGCCCATGTGAGGGGGCGGGGCTGAGGGTGGAGTAAAGGGCAGATGGACAAATAGGTCAAGTTAGGGGATAATATTCAAATTACTCTGTATGATACTTAATACTTTCATGAATACAGGACATGAAAGCTATACAACCCAAAAAATAAACCCTAAAGTAAACAATGGACTTTGGTTAATAATATAGTATTGGGGTGCCTGGGTGGCTCAGTCAGTTAAGCATCCGACTTTAGCTCAGGTCATGATCTCGCAGTTCATGAGTTTGAGCCCTACATCAGGCTCTATGCTGACAGCTCAGATCCTGGAGCCTGCTTCAGATTCTGTCTCCCTCTGTCTGCCCCTCCCCCACTCACACTCTGTCTCTGTCTCTCTCTCAAAAATAAACGTAAAAAAATTTTTTTAATTGTATCAATATTGAATTATAACTTGTAACAAATGTAGTCTATACCAGTGCAAAAGTTAACACTAGAGAAAACCATGGGTTGGGGGAAAGGGAACACACGGGAACTCTATGTGTCTGTTCACTTTACTGTACACTTTTAACTGCTGTAAGAAATAAAGTTTATTGGAGGGAGCCAAGATGGTGGAACAGCATGGAAGTTTTTTGTATGTCTCACATCCATGAAATACAGCCAGACCAACACTAAACCATCCTGCATACCTAGAAAACTGATTGGAGGATTAACACAACAATCTGCACAACCTGAACCACAGAATTTAGCAGGTACGTGGCACAGAGAGGTGACTTGAGGAGATAGAAGCCGTGGAGGGCAGGGAGGTGCTTTTGCATGCAGAGAGGACAGAGACAGTGGGGAGAATACGGGAGAAGCACCCCTTCCCAAAAGCAGCTGGAGAGAAAGGGGAAAATTGGAAACAGCCACAGGGACTGAACTAAAAAGGGAGAAAGGAGAGGGTTTAAATCCATTAAGACTGTAAACAGGGGGAGCACAGAGCCTGCAACTCCACAGCTCAATACCTGAAAGTGCTCTGGTGGGAAGGGAAAAGACCCAGGAACAGAGTGGGGTCTGGGAGGTTCTTGGGCCACACGGGGAGAAGTGGTTCCACTGCTGGAAGGACATTTGGTAGGGGCTGTGAGGCAACCTGGGCCCAACAGACCCCAGAGAATGGCCACATTCGATGTGCTGGAACAAGGTCGTTAAGGGTGAAGCCTGGTGCCAGATGTGTGTTGTGATTTTCCATAATCCTTGAAATGCTGCTGCTAAACTATCTCGAGAACTTTTTCTGGGGCAGGCTGGCACCTGGCCGTAGTCTCTGGGCATCGGCAGCAGCACAGTCCCACAAACTTTCCTGGGTACAGCTGGCATTTGGCCATTGCTTGGTTAAACCCTCTGCAGAGGGGCAGAACGGGTCAAAGCCACTGTTTTCTGGCCACAGAAAACAGCCACATCTGAGACAAAACTCACGAGAGAGGTACAACCTGAGGCTTGGTCACAGACAGTGTAAAAGCAGGGAGTGGACAAAAGCTGAAGACAAAGGACGGGTGCGTGATTGCTGATCAGGTAGAACAGAGTTCCAATACTAGGAACTGGGTAGCTGGGTGACACCATTCTCACCGCTCCTGCACATGCGTATATGCACCTACAAGCGCCACAACAATCAACCCCAGTAGGCTAGCAGCGCCATCAAGTGGAGAATGGAGCCATTACACTAAGCCCCACACAAGTGGGCCAACCTAAGTCTTCAAGAATAGAAGTCTCACCACCTGATTAGCTTATGGACTATAAAGCGCTTCACGGTCTGACTTCTAGGGGAAAACGAAGTAATTTCAGTAGTATTTCAGTCTGTTGGCAGGTCCATGTATTCAATTTTCTTTTATTTTTTTTCTCTTTTTCACTTCTTTTCTTTTTCTTCAATACAGAAAAAGAAAAAATTCATTTTTATTTTTAATTTTTATTAAAAATATTTTTCTTTAATTTTTTCTACTATATCTTTTACTTTTGTGTGAATTTTTTCAAATTCTAGTTTACTTCCATCATTTCATTTTAGTCTACTTCAGTGTATTCACATTTTCAAATTTTTAAACGATTTCCTTTTCTTTTCTTCTTTCCCCTTTTTCTCTAACATATCAAGCCACTTTCAACACCCAGACCAAAACACACCTAGGATCTAGCATCATTTATTTGGGGTTTTTTTGTGTGTTTTTAATTTTTTAATTTTAATATTTTTTCATTTTAATTTTTTTAATTTTAATTTTTTCTACCTCATTAATTCCTTTTCTCCCTTCAAAATGATGAAACGAAAGAATTCACCCCAACAGAAAGAGCAGGAAGAAACGACAGCCAGAAACTTAACCAACACAGATACAAGCAAGATGTCTGAACCAGAATTTAGAATCACAATAATAAGAATACTAACTGGAGTTGAAAATAGATTAGAATCCCTTTCTGTGGAGATAAAAGAAGTAAAAACTAGTCAGAATGAAATAAAAAAATGCTATAACTGGGCTGCAATCATGAATGGATGCCATGGCGGCAAGGATGGATGAGGCAGAACAGAGAATCAGTGATATAGAGGACAAACTTATGGAGAATAACGAAGAAGAATAAAAGAGATTAAAGCAAAAGAGCATGATTTAAGAATTAGAGAAATCAGTGACACTCATTAAAAAGGAACAACATCAGAATCATAGGGGTCCCAGAAGAGGAAGAGAGAGAAACAGGGGTCAGAGGGTTGTGTGAGCAAATCATAGCAGAAAACTTTCCTAACCTGGGGACAGACACAGACATCAAAATCCAGGAAGCACAGAGGATTCCCATTAGATTCAACAAAAACCAACCATCAAGAAGGCATATCATAGTCAAATTCACAAAATACTCAGGCAAAGAGAGAATCATGAAAGCAGCAAGGGAAAAAAAAGTCCTTAACCTACAAGGGAACACAGATCAGGTTTGCAGCAGACCTATCTACAGAAACTTAGCAGGCCAGAAAGGAGTGGCAGGATATAGTCAATGTGCTGAATCAGAAAAATATGCAGCCAAGAATTCTCTACCCAGCAAGGCTGTCATTCAAAATAGAGGGAGAGATAAAAAGTTTCCCAGACAAACACAAATTAAAGGAGTTTGTCACCACTAAACCAGCCCTGCAAGAAATTTTAAGGGGGACTTTTTGAGGGGAGAAAAGATGAAAATGAATGAATGAATGAATGAATGATAAATATATAAATAAATAAGCAAATAACTACCAAAAGCAACAAAGATTAGAAAGGACCAGAGAACACTACCAGAAACTCCAACTCTACAAGCAACATAATGGCAATAAACTCATTATCTTTCAGTACTCACTCTAAATGTCAATGGACTAAATGCTCCAATCAAAAAACACAGGGTAACAGAATGGATAAGAAAACAAGATCCATCTATATGCTGTTTACAAGAGACCCACTTTAGACCTAAAGACACCTACAGATTGAAAGTAAAGGGATGGATGGGGCGCCTGGGTGGCGCAGTCGGTTAAGCTTCCGACTTCAGCCAGGTCACGATCTCGCGGTCTGTGAGTTCGAGCCCCGCGTCAGGCTCTGGGCTGATGGCTCAGAGCCTGGAGCCTGTTTCCCATTCTGTGTCTCCCTCTCTCTCTGCCCCTCCCCCGTTCATGCTCTGTCTCTCTCTGTCCCAAAAATAAATAAAAAAAAATTTAAAAAAAAAAAAAAAAAAAAAAAGAAAGTAAAGGGATGGAGAACCATCTATCATGTTAATGGTCAACAAAAGAAAGCTGGAGTAGCCATACTTATATCAGACAATCTAGATTTTAAAATAAAGACTGTATCAAGAGATGAAGAAGGGCATTATATCATAATCAAGGGGTCTATCCACCAAGAAAACCTAACAATTGTAAATATTTATGTGCCAAATGTGGAAGCACCCAAACATATAAATCAATTAATCACAAACATAAAGAAACTCATTGATAGTAATACCATAATAGTAGGAGACTTCAACACCCTACTCACAGTAATGGACAGATAATCTAATTTAAAAAATCAACAAGGAAACAATGGCTTTGAATGACACATGGACCAGATGGACTTAACAGATATATCCAGAACATTTCATCCTAAAGCAACAGAATATACATTCTTCTCCAACGCACATGGAACATTCTCCAGAATACACCACATACTGGGACACAAATCAGCCCTCAGCAAGTACAAAAAGATCAAGATCATACCATGCATATTTTCAGACCACAATGCTATGAAACTCGAAATCAACCGCAAGAAAAAATTTGGAAAGGTAAAAAATACTTGAAGACTGAAGAACATCCTACTAAAGAATGAATGGGCTAACCAAGAAGTTAAAGAGGAAATTAAAAAGTATATGGAAGACAATGGAAATGATAAAACCACAACCCAAAACCTCTGGGATGCAGGAAAGGTGGTCATAAGAGGACAGTATATAGCAATCCAGGCCTTCCTAAAGAAGGAAGAAAGGTCTCAGACATACAATCTAACCTTACACCTTAAAGAACAGGATAAAGAACAGCAAATAAAACCCCAAACTAGCAGAAGACAGGAAATAATAAAGATTAGAACAGAAATTAATGCTATCAAAACCAAAGAAACAGTAGAACAGATCAATGAAACCAGAAGCTGGTTCTTTGAAAGAATTAACAAAATGGATAAATCAGTAGCCAGTTTGATCAAAAAGAAAAAGGAAAGACCCCAAATAAATAAAATCAAGAATGAAAAAGGAGAGATCACAACCAACACAGCAGAAATAAAAACAATAATAAGAGAATATTATTAGCAATTATATGCCAACAAAATGGGCAATTATATGCCAATAAAATGGAAAAAATGGAAAAATTCCTAGAAACACATACACTACCAAAACTGAAACAGGAAGAAATAGAAAATTTGAACAGACCCATAACCAGTAAGAAAATCGAATCAGTAATCAAAAATCTACCAAAAAACAAGAGTCCATGGCCAGATGGCTTTCCAGGGGAATTCTACCAAACATTTAAGGAAGAGTGAACACCTATTCTCTTGAAGCTGTTCCAAAAAAATAGAAACGGAAGGAAAACTTCCAAACTCATTCTATGAAGGCAGCATTACCCGGATTCCAAAACCAGACAGAGACCCTACTAAAAAGGAGAACTATAGACCAATCTCCCTAATGAACATAGATGCAAAAATCCTCAATGAGATATTAGCAACTGGCTCCAGCAACACATTAAAAAAAATCATTGGGGGGCACCTGGGTGGCTTGGTCGGTTAAGCGTCCGACTTCGGCTCAGGTCATGATCTCACGGTCCGTGAGTTCGAGCCCCACGTCAGGCTCTGTACTGACAGCTCAGAGCCTGGAGCCTGCTTCCGATTCTGTGTCTCCCTCTCTCTCTGACCCTCCCCCATTCATGCTCTGTCTCTCTCTGTCTCAAAAATAAATAAACGTTAAAAAAAAAAAAATTTAAAAAAAAAAAATCATTGACCACGACCAAGTGGGATTTATACCTGGGATGCAGGGCTGGTTCAATATCTGCAAAACAATTAACGTGATTCATCACATCAATAAAAGGAAGGACAAGAACCATATGATCCTCTCAATAGATGCAGAGAAAGCATTTGACAAAATACAGCATCCTTTCTTGATAAAAACCCTGAAGGAAGTAGGGATAGAAGGAGCATACCTCAAGATCATAAAAGCCATATATGAAAGACCCAATGCTAATATCATCCTCAATGGGGAAAAACTCAGAGCTTTCCCCCTGAGGTCTGGAACAAGACAGGGATGCCCACTCTCGCCACTGTTATTCAACATAGTATTGGAAGTCTTAGCCTCTGCAATCAGACAACACAAAGAAATAAAAGGCATCCAAGTCAGCCAGGAGGAGGTCAAACTTTCACTCTTCGCAGATGACATGATACTCTATATGGAAAACCCTAAAGATTCCACCAAAAACTACCAGAACTGATTCATGAATTCAGCAAAGTTGCAGGATATAAAATCAATACACAACAATCGATTGCATTCCTATACACCAACAATGAAGCAACAGAAAGAGAAATCAAGGAATCGATCCCATTTGCAGTTGCACAAAAAAAACCCATAAAATACCTAGGAATAAATCTAACCAAAGAGGTGAAAAATCTATACACTGAAAACTATAGAAAGCTTATGAAAGAAATTGAAGAAGCCACAAAAAAATGGAAAAAGATTCCATGCTCCTGGATAGGAAGAATAAATATTGTTAAAATGTCTATACTATCCAAAGCAATCTACATATTGAATGCAATCCCTATCAAAATAACACCAGAATTCTTCACAGAGCTAGAACAAATGATCCTAAAATTTGCATGGAACCAGAAAAGACCCCGAATAGCCAAAGCAATCTTGAAAAAGAAAACCAAAGCAGGAGGCATCACAATCCCAGACTTCAAGCTATACTACAAAGCTGTAATCATCAAGACAGTATGGTACTGACACAAGAACAGACACTCAGATCAATGGAACAGAATAGAGAACCCAGAAATGGACCCACAAATGTATGGCCAACTAATCTTTGAGAAAGCAGGAAAGAATACCAATGGAATAAAGTCTCTTCAGCAAGTGGTGCTGGGAAAACTGGACAGTGACATGCAGAAGAATGAACCTGGACCACTTTCTTTTTTTTTTTTTTTTTTTTTAACGTTTATTCATTTTAGACACAGAGAGAGACAGAGCATGAATGGGGGAAGGTCAGAGAGAGAGGGAGACACAGAATCTGAAACAGGCTCCAGGCTCTGAGCTCTCAGCACAGAGCCCGATGCGGGGTTCGAACTCACGGACCGCGAGATCATGACCTGAGCCGAAGTCGGTCGCCCAACCGACTGACCACCCAGACGCCCCTAACCTGGACCACTTTCTTACACCATACGCAAAAATAAACTCAAAACTCTAAATGTAAGACAGGAAGCCATCAAAATCCTCAAGGAGAAAGCAGGCAAAAACCTCTCTGATCTTGCCAGCAGCAACTTCTTACTCAACACGTGTCTCTGTGGAGGCAAGGGAAACAAAAGCAAAAATGAACTACTGGGACCTCATCAAAATAAAAAGTTTGTGCACAGTGAAGGAAACAATCAGCAAAACTAAAAGGCAACCGACAGAATGGGAGAAGATATTTGCAAATGACATATCAGATAAAGGGTTAGTATCCAATATCTATAAAGAACTTATCAAGCTCAACACCCAAAAAACAAAGAATCCAGTTAAGAAATGGGCAAAAGACATGAATAGACACTTCTCCAAGGAAGACATCCAGATGGCCAACTGACACGTGAAAAAATGCTCAACATCACTCATCATCAGGGAAATACAAATCAAACCCACAATGAGATACCACCTTACACCTGTCAGAATGGCTAACATTAACAACTCAGGCAACAACAGATGTTGGCAAGGATGCGGAGAAAGAGGATCTCGTTTGCATTGTTGGTGGGAATGCAAGCTGGTGCAGCCTCTCTGGAAAACAGTATAGAGGTTCCTCAAAAAATTAAAAACAGAACTTCCCTACAACCCAGCAATTGCACTACTAGATATTTATCCAAAGGATACAAAAATGCTTATGTGAAGGGGCACATCCACCCCAATGTTTACAGCAGCACTATCAGCAATAGCCAAACTATGGAAAAAGCCCAAATGTCCATCGACTGATGAATGAATAAAGAAGATGTGGTATATACATACAATGGAACGTTACTTGGCAATCAAAAAAAAAAAAAAAAAAAAAAGAAATCTTGCCATTTTCAATGTGGATGGAACTAGAGTGTATTATGCCAAGTGAAATAAGTCAAATCAGAGAAAGATAACATATTGTATTATTTCACTCATCTGTGGAATTTAAGAAACAAAACATGAACATAGGGAAGGGAAGCCAAAATAAGACCATAGCAAAGAGGGAAGCAAACCATAAGAGACTATTAAATACAGAGAACAAACCGAGGGTTGCTGGAGGGGTGTTGGGTAGGAGGATGGGCTAAATGGGTGATGGGCATTAAGGAGGGCATTTGTTGGGATGAGTACTAGGTGTTATATGTAAGTGATGAATCACTAAATTCTATTCCTGAAATCATTATTACACTATATGTTAACTAACTTGGATTTAAATTAAAAATAAAATAATAAAAATAAAAATAAATAAAATAAAATCTTAGCCCCTTCAGAAGCAATCGAAAATTCAGCAAAGAAACAGATTTTAATAGATTTTGTATATTCTCTTGAAAATTGAGCAGTGTGACATACAGAGGGAAAATGTACCTGTAAACACATTGTTTTCAAATTTGGTCAATAACTCAAAGTGGATTTCAAAAGATACAGGAGGGGATCTGGTTTTAACAGTTAAGAAGGGTTAGTAATTAGCACATGGTAAATGCACAATTCTGAAGCACCTAAATGTTTTTAAACCTAATCAAAACTCATCTGTTAAGCACCAATAACATGTTTAGCAATTGTCAAACTCAAGGCGTTGATAACAGGGTCAATACAATCCCTGTCCTCCAGCAAGTTAGATGTAGAGACAGCAAATGAGACGTCATCACCAGAGGGGGGTCCTCTCTCACAGGACACAGACTATACTCAAAGATGTAAGTACAGGAGGGAAACAGTGACACTTGAATGCTGAGGAAATTCAAGTTTATTTATTTTGAGAGACACAGCCAGCATGAATGGGGGAGGGGCAGAGACAGATGGGGAGAGGGAGAATCCCAAGCAGGCTCCATGCTGCCAGAGTGTTGAGGAAATTCTAAGCAAAGAAACAAAACCACTGGGATAAGGAATGCATGGGGGTTTTGATGATTTCAGGGAGGAAGATGATCTTGGCTTCTTAGAAAAGGTGAAAAGCAATCCAAGTAAAGCAGAATAAATCAGCACACCCTTAGTCATGGGAAGAGCATGGCTTCCCTTATCATATACCTCCTCAGGAAGGTGATGTGATTGTGATGAGATACAAGCACATTTCTAGGGTGGAGCCAGGATAAGTTTAAATTTGATCTAATTTACAACTGCAGCTGTTGAAAGTTCCTCAAAGAAAGGTTACCAGATAATTCTAAGAGCGTGCAGCAAGCATCAGGAGAACGCCAAGTAACACAGAAGAAAAAGTGGTCTCTGAGATAGATGGAGGAGGAGGCAGGGATCCTCTGAAGTCAATATTCTCTCTGGGTCTTGGTTTTATCAACTGGACAGAGGTCAGCAAACTTTTCTGAAAAGGGCCAGACAATGACTGTTTTAGGTCTTGCTCTTATTGTGCAAAAGCATAGGCAATATTCAAATGAATTAATCAGAGCATGGCCATGTTTCACTAAAACTTCATTTTACAGAACAGGCAGCAGGCAGGCCAGTTTGTCAATGCCCCTGAATTGTAAAATGGGTGTAGTAATAACTTTCCTAATGTTAAATATTTTTGGATAAAGATCAAGAAGGGGGAGTTGATATAACTTATAAGTGACACTGTGTATTCACTGTTCATTGAGCTATATTCATGGACTATAAGCATCTGTGTGCATCTAGAAACATTTGCATCCCACTCATCTTTCTACCATTCCTCCTAATTCACCGGTTGAAGTATCTCCTCCCATCCACCTGCTCTGGGATCTCCTTAAATTTTCTCCTCTCCAGTATCTTCAACCTCCCTCTGTCTATTGCCTCCTTGCATTAGCACACAAACAGTATAAATCTATTCTGCCCCCCACAAAATAACAACCACCACTTCCTTGACCACATCCCTGTGTATTTACCACTCCAATGACAGTCAGCTTCAGGAAACAGTGATCTGTTCCAGCTTGCTCCACTTCTCATCTCTTCCACTTAAAATCCCTCTGTTAATTGGATTTTGACCCCACTAGTCTTCTGTAATAGTCTTTGCCAAAATCAATAGATACTTCTTAGTCGTTAACTCACTTGACCCCTCTCTAGTAATGGAAACTGCTGACAGTCATCATTTCCTTCAAACTCTCTCCCCACTTGGCTTACCAGATGACACCAGCTTCAATTGACTGTGGCCTCTCTGGCCCTCCAGACCTTCACAGGCTACTCCCCTTCCCTTAAATGTTTCCATTCACCAAGTTTCTGCTCTGAACCTCCTCTCTGTATATGTAATAATTTGTGAAATACAGGCTTCAAAGTCATAAACTTATTTTAATTAAAGCCATGGAAGTGAATTATGAAGTGATGAAAACTGAATCCATCCCCTTCTCTTCAGACCTACTCTGCCCTCCCAGACTGTCCCTCTCAATGGAACAAAAGTACACCTAGTTACCCAAACCAGATACTTCTGTTCTCCCCTACTTCTCTTCTCCTTCAACCCACATTTCCAGTTGACGGTCATCTCCTATCAATTCTAATTTTCTGAGTTCTCACATCTTGCCCAGGAATCCAATGAATACTTCTCAATTTTTTTAAAGTTTATTTATTTTGAGAAAAGGGGAGAAGGGAATAGATAGAAGGAGAAAGAATCCCAAGCAGACCCCATGCTGTCACTGCAGAGCCTGACATAGGGCTGGAACCCACAAACCATGAGATCATGACTTGAGCCAAAACCAAGAGTCAGATGCCTAACTGACTGAGCCACCTAGACACCCCAAATACTTCTCAATTTTACTATGACCTATGCTCTCAGCAGTGCTGACACTGTTGAGTATACCCTCAAATGGCTAATCTCCCTTCTCTGATCTTAGAGGTCCTGCACTCCTGCCTCTTTGGGCACTTGCTCTCACTATCCCCTGGCAGCTGCTTCTTCATGGCCTATTGTGTGCCTCAAGGTCCTTCCCTGGGTTCTGGTCCAACCCCATGGCTTTAAGTCCCATCTATCTATATGCCTTCAGGACCAAATTAGAATCTTTAGCCATACATTTCTCTAGAGAAGCAGAACCTTCTATCCAACTACCCACTCACATCTACATTTGGTTATTAAGAAGCACAATAGTGGCTGTAGTTTTTGACTACCCGGCATGCCTCCACACCCACTTCCTCTGTAATGGTACTCCTCTTTCCTGTGAGGAATGCATGCCAGGTGGCTGAAACCCCAGCATCTCACCACAGTCATGGCCTAAGCCCAGCCAGTCAGAGCCCTGCACCCCTCCCAGAGTGCCCACTGCATGGAAAGTGCCTTGTTCAACAATCATTGCAAACACACCTACTGACTACTTTAGACTGCTTTAGGATTTCCACGCTAGGGCATAAACATTAGTCACTAAGTCAGTAATAGTCATTGAACATAATACTTTCCAGATGTTTCTCCAAACACAAAATAAACAGCAGGAACTAGAAGGCTCAATCACTTTCCTATAAGGTCATATCCTGTTAATATCATAATGAGCTTTAAATTTCAAACGGGAGGGGGAGGGGTTTAAATATGTTTAATGCTTAACATTTAAAATCTGGCCAAATCATACTAGGAAGCCAAATCTGTAGATCTGTAGTGTACTGGAAAGAAAGGTAAACCTACATCCAAACCCCAGCAGTCCCACCCCAAAACGGCTGAGTGACCAGGACAAGTTATTTTGCCTCAGTTCCTCCAATCATTAAAATGAGAACCTCGTGGGGCACCTGGGTGGCTCATTCAGTTAAACATCCGACTGTGGCTCACGTCATGATCTCATGGTTCATGAGTTCGAGCCCCACGTCAGGCTCTATGCTGACAGCTCAGAGCCTGGAGCCTGCTTTGGATTCTGTGTCTCCCTCTCTTTCTGCCCATCCTCTGCTTGTGCTCTGTCTCTCTCTCTCAAAAATAAATAACTTTAAGAAAAAAAATTTTTAATGAGAATCTTGTGGGATCTTCAGAGATTTAGATCAGGTAATTTATAAGAAGTCCCCAGTACAAATTAAATTTTCCAGAAGTACCAGACAAAGAAAACTTGAGGTTTTAAAGAAAGTATTTTATCTAGTTCTACTAAAAAATAATTTTTCAAAATTTCTAAAAGCATCTGATAATGGAAAAGAATTGGGAAGGAATAAGAGCTGTGACATGCATTCACTTAACAAAATGAGTAAAATATATTGAGTAATAACCAAATAAATGTTAGGGCAACAACTTCTGTAGAACCATATGGCCTAATATCGCTTTGAAAAGCCAAAGATTGGTAGAAATCACTTTCCTACAATGATACAAAGATTCTATAACAGACATCTCTGACTCTATTATGAGCAGATGTGAATTTTGCCAGACTACTCTAAACTTTAGAC
The DNA here is from genome assembly GCF_046562875.1 of Panthera onca. NCBI lineage: Eukaryota > Metazoa > Chordata > Mammalia > Carnivora > Felidae > Panthera > Panthera onca. The sequence goes on along the minus strand of NC_138342.1, from coordinate 165,345,305 downwards.
ACCAAAGCAATGCAAAAAAAGTCCAAGCTCCTTATAACATAGTATGCCATCACTAAGAGAAGGCTTCTTCTCATCTTGACAGACTTTCTGAATTACACATGTGAGATTTAGAGAATCTTTATGAACCATCCAAATCCTACCCTTGAAGCAGGTTCACATCCTGTTATTCAATTAAATTATTTCCTTTAACTATTGAACAAAAATATTCCACCGATCTGCTTCAGACTTTCCACTGAGCGCTCTGGAATACAGAATGGAAATAAAATATGTGACTCTCACTCTGGTAATGGAGATAAGATTAAAAAGAATAACAAAAAAAGTAATACATTTGTGATAAATGCACCACTACTTCTATGGTAATTCAGAGAGGGGCTGCCATCCAGCATTAGAATGGGGAAAGTAGGGGTGTGTTCTCAGAAGAGGGATTATTTGAGAGAGGCGCTGAGGCTTGGGCAGGATTTGATTGGGCAGAATGGGACAGAGGGCACACTGCAGTGAAGTGAGAGCAACTTGTGCTTTACACAATCGCAGAGATACCATTCACTTCACAGTCATGTTGGATTTTAAAGTTATTATGAAAATGTTCTGACTGATAGCAATGAAATGTCTTGAGAAAAGAGTGCTTTTCTCTACCTTACACAATAACAAGCAGCGTGGCTGCCTCCCAGAGACTTCAAGAAAATTTGTCTCAAACCTTGTGGAAATGGAAAGAAAAAAAAACTCCCTTAAAATTCTGTCATAAAAATCTAGCCCTCACACAGGATCTCCAGTCCCAATTCACAGTGCCTGGGTGGCCTGGAAAATCTCAAGCCAAAAATCTGTCTTAAGGCAGTCCCAGGTTGGTGGTATCCCCAAGAAATCTGGCAGCACCAAAACATAAATTATCTAGAGGAACTCACCTTCCACCTAGACCTCCAAAAACCCCCATGGATATATATTCAAAAAATTCACAAAATATGCAAAATAATATTCACAAAATAAGTCAAAAATATGCAGGAGCAAGAACCAGCAGAAACCACAAAAAGCCGGTTCAGCAAAGATTTCAGGTACTGAAATTATCAAACACAGAATATTACACAATCATGTTTAAAGAAATAAAAGTAGCAATTGATAAAATGAATATGAAACAAGAACCTATTAAAATAAGCATATTTTTAAAATTTTTTTGACAATTTATTTATTTTTGAGAGAGAGAGAGAGACAGAGCACAAGAAGGGGAGGGGCAGAGAGAGAGGGAGACACAGAATCTGAAGCAGGCTCCAGGCTCTGAGCTGTCAGCACAGAGCCCAATGCAGGGCTCAAACTTACAAACCATGAGATCATGACTTGAGCCAAAGTTGTATGCTTAACCAACTAAGCCACCCAGGTGCCCCCAAATAAGCAGATTTTTAAATGGACTAAACAGAACTTTTATAAATAAAAACACATAAGATACATGATATTTAAAACACAAGGGATATGTTTGTTAGCAGACTAGAAACTGATGAAGATTTGTGAACTTGAAGATGAAGCTGAAGAAGTTAGAGAGAATAAAGAATAGAAATACAGAGATGGAAAATTTAATGAGAGGTTAAAAAGACATGAGGATGTTGAAGACATTTAACAGATCTAGTTGGATTTCCATGAGAAAAGAAAGAGAATGGATCAAGGCAGCATTGAAAGAAATAATGTCTGGGCATTTTCTAGAATTGATGAAAAGATGTCAATCCAAAGACATGAGATCAAACAGATCCAGAACAGATTCATTAAAAGACCTCCACACCTAATAAATCACAGTGATACCACAGAACACCAAAGACAAGGAGATCTTAAAAGCAGCAAGAATGAAAAGATAGATAACTGATCTCAAGAAACAAATAACTGATCTCTGAAGAGCTACAACATAAGACAAAAATCAGGAAATAATACTTTCAGTGTGATAAGAGAAAATAAATGTCAATTTAGCACTAATACAGGCTGAGGAAACATCTTAGGATGAAATAAATATATCATGGAAAGAATATTCTAGACAGAGGAAATGACAAGTACAAAGTACAAAGGTCTGAAGATGGGAACATGCTTGGGATATCTGGGAAAGAAGGCCAATGTGATGGGAAAAGAGTAAATGAAGAGAGTGCCAAAAGATGAGGACTGAAGAGTACCCTGGGGCAGACTATATGAGCCTTTAAAGGTAATTTTAATGACCTGAATTTCTCCACTGGAAATTCTCCAGTGGAGGCTCTAATAAGCCCCACTGGCTGAGTCCAACATTGTTGAGTATCCAGATACTGGTTAGATGGCCTGATGCACAGGGTCAGGCATCAGCTTTACGACCTAATTAGCTGATCTTTAAGGCTCTGTTCAACTTTGAAACCTCATTCAGGCAAAATAATGACAGAAGAATTATGGTTAACCATTATTCAACCAATCATACTTTATTAAGATCTGTTTTAGAATCGTAACTAACAAAAAAAAAGTCAAAGAAAAGAATTCTAAAATCTAAGCAAGATCTACACTCCACTGGATTTTCACCAGCCATGGCATTTGGCAAGCTTTAACTCATTTAAGGGAACTTTGAGGCTAAAAAGTAATACATACTATTCACCTTTTAATCTGAAAACTGTATTGAATAGGTCCTTGGAGTATAATATTCAAAAGCCAGTTACCTGATGGCCGGTTACATTTGTTGAAACTGTGAATAACTAGCTTTAAAAATGGTTTTTCTATTAACCTAAGTAATGAAATCGCTTGTTCAGTTCTCACTGAAAAGGCAAAAAAAATTTTAAATCAACTTACATGTCTTTGTCATACATGTTTCCTGCAGGATGGCACTGGCATTTTAATGTCCAGTGTACCTTTATAGAAATATATATATTCTGGACAAATTCAACAAAGTGTCTCCCAGAAGAAGAGTGTACAATGGTATTTCTTTGCCCATCCTCTTAAATTCATACTACAAAACAGAACTCTAGAACCCAGGCCCACTTTGCCCATATCTTCCATTGTTTCCCACCTGTAACTCTCAGCTCTAACCATCTCCTTCTTTATCCCAGCTACATCATAATCCTTTGCCAAGGCTCTTCCTCCTGTCCTAGATGTTCTCCACACCCTCTTTGCATCAAGCCAAAACATTTATTCTCATCACCAGTTCAAAACTTGCACAGAGCCTCCTTCAAGTAATTGTGTGTTTCTAACAAAACTGAATGTTCCTTGGGAGTAGACAGTCATATGAATCCCCCAGAACTTGTACCTCTGCAATGGCTCTAAAAATATTTGAATTGAATCTGCCCAGACCTTATAAATTACCATGAAAGTTTTTCATCAAAATCAGACATCAGCTAAAATTCTCATTTTATTTTTTGCGTAAGAGGACAGAACACACACGCTGTTAATCTCTGCCTAGATTGTTGGCTCAAGACTGGCTGATAATCCAATCTTGCTTAATATGTTGCCTAGAACATTATCTGCTCATACTCTGACTACCTAAGCACATAACCCTCCAGCAAGGCAGCTGCAAAGGGGACAAAGCTGTGCATACTGCCAACCACAAAGTGGTCTGAAGAGATGGCAGTGAATTATGGCAAAAATAGTAGTGGCTTGCCATATATTGAATGTTTATCATATGCTAGACTCTGTTCTGGGTGCTTTCTAGGTAGTAATTCACTTAATACTCTAAGAACTACAAGGTAAGTTACATTATTGTCCCTGGTTTACAGATGGAGAAGTTGAGGTACAGAGAAATTAAGTAACTTCCCCAGTCTCACAGCTAAGATGTGGCCAGGACTTGATTTAAACTTGGCCAATCTGTTGGGCTCTGGAGCTCACATTCTTAATGACAATTTCACATACACATCTATAAAGGGCATACTGTATTATCCATACATTCAGAGAGAATAAAAATGTCTGCTTAAATGGGGTGGGGGTGGGGGGAGAGAGAGACAGAGACAGAGAGACAGACAGAGATGAGAGGATGCAGTAGGTTTAAACTTGCAGTCCTGGGGCCAGACTCTTAACTATGCAACCTCGGGCAAATTACTTAATCTCTCTAAGCCTCAATTTCCTCATCTGTAAATTGGGGATAATTATACCTTCTATCACTGCTAATGAGTGGCAGAAGTAGGAATCAACCCCATAATCTTTCCATAACACTATGGTGCCACATCCTCCAGAAGATTATAATCTTTTGCAGTTGTGGGGTTTACCAATGCTTTCCTGCTGCCCGGCTGGTTTGGAGGCAACTGTACCTCCAACTAGAATCTCCTGGTCCCATTACATCTAAAAAGTCTGGGGTTGCGAGTTAATCAGTGGGCCACCACACAAGGCACACTAGATAGCAAAGACAGGCCATCCTCTTCCTCATGAACAGCTCCATCTAGCGAAAGGAGGGTGCTCAGCTCCTATCTCCGTGTAACCCCCTATAGCAAAGGCAAGAATTACCAGCACCTGGAGCACCAATGTCTACCCAGAACAACACACTCCCTTCTACACAAAATTCTTAATAGGGTGTGTATCCCCAAAACCTCCAAGAGTGAACTTATTCTATTGGGTCAGGACTTTTCAACCCTTCCACCTGGGAACTGCAGTGCTCAGAGCCTCATTCTATCAGCTCTGCGAGGGCCCCGGGCTCTGCTCAGAACATATGAAGATCAAAACAAAACAAAACAAAACAAAAAAAAGAACATACAAAGATGAGTCACCAACTGGGAAATGCCTCATGCTGTCATCACCCAGCGCAGTTCCTTGGTGGAATGCTGCAAAGTCTTACTTACTCACTATACAGCACTGAGCAAAGTTGTTTATAAAGGTAAAAAATAAAAGTGAAAAACTATCTAGAATCTAAGGAATGCACCAAACCAACAGGTCTGTGTGGGGATTATGGTACCGTGGCTCATCCTTTGTTTTGAGACTTTTCATATGTTCTGGAATATAGTACTATTATTACCATATAGATTTTTTTCAGTAACACAGGCAACTTATAACCTGGATTGGAAGAGACATAAGGATCTTCATCCCCAATCTATTTCATAATCGTCTGCATTATGCTCCTATAAAAATAATGGGACAGACAGCTTGAATATTCTGTTATTATGGGAGGATATGGTCTTCTCTTTTCAAGAACCCTACAGGTCACTTGTATTTCAACTTCTAACAGAAGTCCCTTATGGACTGGGGCACCTGGGTGACTCAGTCAGTTAAGTGTCAGACTCTTGGTTTTGCTTCAGGTCATGATCTCATAGTTCGGGTTCAAGCCCCATGTTGGGCTCTGTGCTGACAGTGAAGAGCCTGCTTAGGATTCTCTCTCTCCCTCTCTCTCTGCCCCTCCTCTCCTTGCTCGCTTACTCTCTCTCTAGCAAAATAAATAAACATTAAAAAAAAAGAAGTCCTTATGAATCTACTACCAACACAATAAAGCCATGGATATGTGCTGCCTTTCCACCTTCTCAGTATTAAATCCATGTGTGAATAGCATCTCTTCTAATGAAACTTAAACTTATTTTGACCAAAGAGTACCCTTTCATCCTAATACTTCTGGATTCCGTCAAGAAGCCCATATTCCATATCAACATTCCCCTTCCTAATCTCCCCTATTCTGGATTAAGAGGTTAGATATTTTTAGCATTTCCCTACCAGCAGCAACTCCTTTTCTACTATCATTTAAACTTGTCCCTGTCTGAATTTCCACCAGCTCCTGCTCTTTATTGAAATTCAGTAAGTAAAACAACTGCAACATAAATTCGCACTCCCAACGCTCTCACTGATTTAAAAAATAAAAATTAGGGACACCTGTGTGGCTCAGTCAGTTAAGAATCCAACTTTAGCTCGGGTCATGATCTCACAGTTCATGAGTTCAAGCCCTGCATCAGGCTCTGCACTGACAGCATGGATCCTGCTTGGGATTCTCTCTCCCCCTCTCTCTGCCCCTTTCTCTCTCTCTCTTTCTCTCTCTCTCAATCTCTCTCAAAATAAATAAGTAAACTTGAAAAAAGTTATAATTTAAAAATCAAAGTTAAATATTAAGGTGATGTTTTTATTTCAAAACAATAATAATTGCATGCAATCTAAATAGTTAACAACTGTGTATTACTAATAAACAGCATTTCCTCTCCATGGCAAAGCCTCTATTATTCTATCATTTCCTCTTTCCTGATAGGAAATCTTTAGGTCCTGAGGAGAAACACAGCAGCTGGCCCAAGCACTGAAAAATAGTCTGCTAGGCAGACACTGAGGTATGTGTAGTAAACATCAGAAGGAGAGGATATTGGTTCTTTTTCACTCCTTTGGTAACAGTGGCCAACACTGGTAATACTCTCATTTGGCTCTGTCACCGCCAGCCACCATGAGTGATGGGGAGACAGCAAGACCATCTGCTGTGGCATTAACACAGCAGCCATTCTCTCCCCCATTCAGGATGCCATACTGTGCGTCCAGCCTCTCTGAGCCTTCAGCCACTCCCGAGAGAGAAGATACCTCTGCCTCCAGCTCTCCACCCCATGGACCCCCCACCAAAGGCAGAAACCCAGGCATTATCTGTGTAAAGTGCCAAGCACATCAATAATGTCAAAAGGCGAGCGGTGGGGGGAGCTTAGTGCTACACATGCCTAGAAGAAGACACAAAGAACGATGTACAACGTGCTCTGTCCGTGTGTCTGTTATGTTTCCCACCTGTCATGGTCACTCTGCCTCTGCAATGCTACCCATCCCCCAAACAGTTGGGAAAACATTTCCCTGGAACAACACCAACGTATTTAAAGATAACCACAGTCCTGAAGATGGATTTTTCCATCTTCCATGACTTAGGGTCAGGTCTGCACTTACTTATGTTTTTTATCGCCTACCATGGTTTAAAGCTAAAATACTATGAAAACCCTACACTTTCTTTGGGCAATTATGTTTCTTTTAAATCTCTCCCCAACCACAGAAAATCTAAAAGCAAAACATATTGAAAATCACTCACTAGAACTGAATATCTCCAGAGCAAATCTTCGGCTTAAAACCACCAATGACCTAACACCGAATGTGCCTTTCCTCCTAGGATGGGGGGTTCTGACAATGGGCTCCCTTCCAAACAGCACAGCATTCATGCACTCAGGAGCTGGGAAAAGACAATCCTGGAGGCTGCAAAGATGGCCTTATTGACATGCCAGGCATGCATGGCCAGGGATAGCAGTGTTTCCTTAAGCTTCGGCAACTTGAACTTTGGACAGAGTTATGAAGAATGATTACCAGCTGGGGAGGAGGGAGGGGCGACCAGGAGAAAGTGCATATATGATACTTAAAGAGACAGATTTATGACCTGACACAACTTGGGCACAATGTAATACCACATTACTGTTGTGTAAAAATTTCAGTTCATTAAGATGGAATCTTAAGTATGAAAACAGATAAGAGCCAAGGAGATAATCCAGCCCTCCTCCTCCCCAAAACTATAATTCCCTCCTCTTAATGTCTGATATGACCCTGAAATTGCCTTCAGATCTGGGTTTGAGCAGACACTGGCATTTTTAAAACAATAGACAAATGTCACTTTCTATACAAGATTAAGAATAGTGCTCTTCTCGTGGCAAAGGCTTTTCTAATTCCCAGCAGAGGGACTCCCGGCGGGAGAAAGCGTGGCCATGGCCAGGACACTCTCCCATGACCTTGGAGGGACTTGGGAGATGACTCCAGCCAAGCCCTTAGAAATAGAGTAGTTTTGTTCCCACTACCTCTTCTTATTGATATACTCTCCCCAAATATCCTCAGACTCACATTTTATGCTGAAAACGTTTTTCAAAGCTATAAATCTAGGAGTGAAATGAAGACATTACTGGCTTTACAGGGTTGCTGAATTAAGATACCGCATTTTTACTCAAACTATCCTGATCTTATAAAAATAAAAAACAAATTTGTTTGTAAAAGTACTCACTCCTGAATTGTGTTAAATACCATGTGGTTTTTTCAGGCCTTTAACATAGTGTTTTAAATAGCTATAGAATGTCTATTTATATCCAGCTTGCCTCCTAAGATAATACATAAGAGCCAGAACTCAGAAGGAAAAATCAAGAAAATGTAACTGTTTCAAAGGTACTCAGGCTATGAGCGGACTTTTGCTGGAATAAATGTTCTTATTCACAGCCTGTGTTGAAATCTCCCTGCATGGTGATGAGTCACCACCACGCCTCTTTCAAACATCTAGCCTGGGATCCCATGGACCTCACCACTGTCTTGGCTGACTTGCAACCCGGGCAAACCACAGTCAACCTAGCAAAGAATGTGGTTCTTCCATCAGAACCAAGGTAGACTTGTAGCTTAATTAGGCATGATCCTAGACCCCCTGTTAAAGGACACATGATCCTAGATCCCCTCTTAAGGGACACATGATCCTAGATCCCCTGTTAAAGGACAAAGATATTTTTCCTATATTTAACACATATGTAAGGGTGTGGGGTACATTTGGGAAAATGGATACCTAAAAATGTATTATCCACTTGGCAAAAGAGCATACTCTCTATTCTTTTAAACTTAACATTTAAATTTCCAAGAAGTAACCTCTTGGTCTCACCTCCAAGGATGAGGTCAAGGGCCCACATTCACCTATCCACATCCTGGATGGTTTTGCAGTCAGACCATAAATGTAGTGGCATAGAAGAATGAAAAGTATCCAATCCATTGCCTTCACTTTACAACCAGGGGATGGTTTTTACTCACTTTTACTTCCATTCTAGTTAGCTACTTCACTTATTTGAGCATTTTCTCCTCATAAGACATAATTTGTATTCTACCTTAGTACTTAAAGCATGGAAAGATTTGAGTGTTACTTCACACAACAATGAAAGAAACAGGTCCATACTGTTATACTCCCTTTGAACAAAGCATGATTGGAATAAAGACAGGTCAAGACTTTAAATCCAACATGACCACAAAATGACAGTAAGGAAAAGGTATTTGCAACTGAAAATGTAATGTCTCTCCCTCAAATGAGGAGCACTTTCAAAAAGCTGAGATCATTTACTTCTTATTGAGGGAGAATGGGAAAATCATAGGCCATAAAGCCTAGAAGTTATGCCACAGAGAATTGAATTTAAAATTATACTACACACATATCTGCATTATAAGAGTATTAAATATTGGTATGAATTCAAAAATTTGATAAAGCAAATGAAAAAAGGATTAAACTCTATGAATGATCATGGAATTTCCTTCAACTAAATATTTTATAAGGAAATATAATTAAAGTATAGATTATAACTTCTCTGAAAATGAAGATAGTAAAGATGAAGGAACCGTAAAAAAATTCAAATATTTGAAGCTAGAAATGCATTAAGAAAGTAAAAACCTGAACAGCATATATTGCATCCTTCAATGACCAATGGGAGAGAAAAAAAGCTGGCTCCAAAATGTACAACATAGTAATCTATATAATAAAAACAGTTTTGACAAATGTTTTTCCATTTTTTATTCAAAAATGCAAAAAAGGAAAGGTAAAAATCACCATTGTATACTTTTAAGACAAATGTCACCAAATGCTGTCACCAAATGGTGACATTTGTTTTAAAAGTATATAAAGTAAAGGGGCACCTGGGTGGCTCAGTCAATTAAGCATTGGACTCCAGATTTCAGCTCAGGTCATGATCCCAGGGTCATAGGATCCAGCCCTGTGTCAGGCTCCAATCTGACCACAGAACCTGCTTGGGATTCTCTCTGACCCTCCCCCACTCGCGTGTACGGGAGCATGCTCTCTCTCTCTCTCAAAAAATAAAATGAAATTACATTAAATCATTTTAAAGTATATAAACTAAGAAATGACTTCATTTCTTCCTCCATTTCTTCAATCCCCCCCCCCCTCACCTGTCAAGCCACCTCAGATGCAGTTTGAGGGCAGATGCTCCTCAGCCTGTCTCTGCATTCATAGAGCCTAAGCTCTCTCTCTCTCTCTCACACACACACACACACACACACACACACACACACACACTTTTACAAAAATAGGCAAACATTACACATATGACTCTTCTATTTTCTTCCTTTCCAAATATATTTTAGAATTTAAAAACTAAAAAAAGTAACAAGTTGAATCGTTTTTAAGTAATATAAAAAAAGAATTCTTAAGTAATTGATCAATTACTTCATAACTCAAATCCAAAGATTCTTAGCTGTATATTTCTAAACTGTTCATCTATTTTAATTTTTTTTATTTTTTTAATGCTTATTTATTTTTGAGAGAGAGAGTGACAGAGTGGGAGTGGGAGAAGGGCAGATAGAGGGAGACACAATATCTGAAGCAGGTTCTAGGTTCTAAGCTGTCGGCACAGAGCCTCATGTGGGACTCGAACCCATGAACCACGAGATCATGACCTGAGTCGAAGTCAGACACTTAACCAACTGAGCCACCCAGGCACCCCTAAACTGTTCATCTATTTTAAATGAAAAAATGATATAAATCACATAGGGTTAGGAATACACACTTGCTAAACTGCTGAGATAGTATGAAAAATAATTTATGAATTCCCAGTGATTATGGTTTGGATTCTTCCCCTAAAGTTTTTAAAAACCTGTTGTAAATGACTATGGGCCCTGAAATACATTCTACAGAAAGCAATGGACAGAAATAGCATTAATATCAGAATACTGACTGCACATATGTGGTATCAACCATATTGATGACATTCTGAAGATCATCACAAGTTCTCTGATACAGCAAGCTTCTTAGAGCCAGACACATGGATTATACTCAAAAGCATTTGAGTAACTTGCTATATGGCTTTGAGAAAATAAGTTAGCCATTTAAAATCTACTTCCACCCCCCAACACTAGTTTAAGTCAATCTGCAAATTGACGCACTAGTCCAATCCAGTGGTTTTGCAACCACAGTGGTAAAACAAACAAAAACAAACAAAAAACCTATGTTCCTCGAAGCAAACAATTTTCTCTTTGATTTTATGCATCCTCAATAAATTACATTATGAGATAAAAATATCAAATATCAAAAGCATATGGTTAGTCTTCTATTTATCTAACTGAATAAAAATTGTAAGCCTTTTCTTTCCAAACCTGCACATAATGTTAGAGACTATCCAAAGGCTCCTTGGGAGACTGAAAGAAGAGCTTGTTATTCGAGCATAAATACTTTCCATGTGCTGCCTAAATCTACCTTTTAGCTTCATTTCCAACCTCCTCACCTGCATGTTCCCTGCATTCCTGCCCAGGAACAATCGATAATTCTCCCAATGCCTTCTTCCCATCCATCTTTGATTTTGCTACCGCCACCTGGAATTCTCTATTTCTCCATGTCTACAAGCTTCCACCTAACAAAGCTCATCATTCAGGGCCCATCGCAATGTCCCCTACTCCATGCACGTTCACCTGTCCCCACATCACATGTAATCTCTCCCTCCTTTAAGCCCCCAATAATATGCATTGTCTATATACTTAGTTATAATCCCACCTCTACCAACTCACAGACTATTTTCAGCTGACCCCTACAATTCCCTCAGTGCCTTCTGCAGTACCTTATAAATAGTAGAATCTCAATAAACATTTACTGAATCAAATAATCTGTGACATAATATCCTTCTTACTAAAATTCAATCTGAATTCCCTGAATAAAAATTGTACGGTTTTCACAGCAAAAGCTTACTGCAGCCAAGTTACATTCTGAACAGTTCACCTTAGTTTATTAGCTTTTCAATTATTAATAACAAAATGTCATTAAATATATATGTGCATACATATATAATGCCCTCTCTGGCACTTGAATCACTGTCCCTATATCATTCTCATGCCATCTCTGAAGGGTCACAAACAACATTTATTTCATATGTGGGAGACCAAGGACCAGCCAACAAGTATGTGGCGTCAGCTTAGAGACTAGAACTGTCTATGCACTGTTGAAGAAAAGTAGAAAATAGAAGCCTTTTTCTCAAGCAGCTTGTCATTTACTTGCAGAAAAAAAAATAACATACGAGACAAGTGGAGCATATGTGTGTTTAAAGTATTTCTATGGTTTCTGTCTTAAAATAAATTCCACTTGGCTCCCAGCAATGGTGGCTCTGGCCTCTTGGGTTAACATCCACTGCAAACAGGGCTCCGAAGGCCAGCTGTGAGGACCACGAATGAGGCATGGCAAGCCGGGCTCCTCCAGCACTGTGCTTGGAACACTCTGTAAGTACCATGGGAATTCAAGGGAGGATAAGGCCAGAGTCATCACAGAAGGCCATAAAGAGAGCAGACCTTTGAAGAAAATGGTGACCAGGAAAAATACAGACCAGGAAGGAGAAAGGATGAAGACGTGAAGGCGGCCTTGAGTGTGGGGTAAGACACGGAAAGTGTGAACAGGGAAGATTCAAAATCCAGTCCACAGTCCAGCACAAACCCAGACCAGCACCCATAGGCACTGCAATCCATGCAGACAATGCTCTCGGCAATGCAAGGCCTGGTTCTGCTTTCCTCTGTTGCCCATTCAGTCCTCTCCCCCAGATAAACAAGCAATGTCTATGTGAGGAATTCAAACTCAACAGTATCTTTCTTAAGTTTCTTTTCCCTTTAACTATAGAGGTAATCCATGTTAATCAGAGAAAATATGAAAAATTGAGAAAAGAAAAAGGAAAAAATGAATAACCATCATAAATAACCCTTCCACATTGCCTTCCACATTTATTCAACAATGATAGTATTTATTAGGATCTATCATGTGCTGTTCTACGGACACATTGGTGAATAAAATAGACCAAAAGAATCCCTGCCTTCCTACAACTTCCATTCTGGCAAACAGAAAACTGACATGCAATAATATGAACAATTAAACTGTAGACTATGTTAGCAGGTGGTAAGGAAAGGGAAGGAGCAGAGCAGGGTAAGGGCATAAGGAGTGCGTGTGGGGGCGGGGATGGCTGCAATTTCGGTATGGTTATCCAGGTGGGCCAGATTGAGAATGTAGCATTATGGAATTGAGATCATACTGTTTTACAGGCTCTTTCTTCCACTTATTAAATGGTATTTCCCCATGCCATTAAATATTCTTTTGCAATATGATTTTTAATGACTGAAGAAAAATCTATCTCATGAATGTACCATAATTAATTTCATCAGTCTGCTCTATGGAACAATTAAAATTTCTTCCTTTTTTTGTTTTTTTTTTAATATCATTAATAATGCTTTGATTTTCTCAAGAGAAATGTAAAGAAACGGGATTACATAGAATTTAGTACAAACAATATTAAGGTTCGTGGTATACTTTAAATGCACAGGGCAGCAATATCTTGGAAGCCAGGTGCTCAAACTCGTCCCTCTCTGTCAAGGTTCCTTCCACCCATACCTGACAACCTTTTCATCAGACTCACAGGAAGTGCTCTGGCTTCCCCATCTCTCCCTTGTGTATCAGAGAGGAACTCTTCCCTAGACACCTACCTAGCACAGTGACTGGTATAGAGCAGAACATGTGATAAATATCTACTGGATTAATAAATTAACCAAAAAAAATGAATGAGTAGTCAAAAAACTCTCAGGCCAAGAAAATGCTAGAAATTTTTCCTCCCACTAAGGCTTCCTTCCGCCAAGAGGAGTAAGTCATGTTTAGACATATTCAACATCTTCTTAACAGGACTGCAACATATTTCTTTTAATGCCTTTAGGATGTTGGAAACTGCCATATGTCCTAGACAACTAGAGAATACTGTTAAATATCTAAATTAAGTGCTAAATAGCATACAGAGACTATGCAAAACATATTTCCATTAATTTCCCTCTTTCTAGTTAAAGATGACAAATATATAATACCTTACCCTTGAAACATAAATGAGAAATGTATCTTTTAATATTTCATAAACCAATATTCATCCTAAATTCCAACCACAGCATTACAACTACTCTCATCAAAACAAAACAAAACATTTATACTATCACATACAGAAAGAGGAAAAAGCCTTAAAACAATGTGCATAAAACTTGACAAACAAGAAAATACTGCACTTGAAAAAACACAAAGAGAAGAAAAGGACACATCCGTTATTTACCACCTAAGCTGATTCATTACAGGACCATCTACTGAGCAATACTTCCATTGTTGAGACACTGAGAGTCTGAGCTGTAAGCTGTTAGAATAACAGCTTCAAAATCCTCCTTCCTAACGCCCACTTTTAGAAGTTAGAAATCCAGAAAGCCATCTCAAAAGATGTCCTAATTTATAATGCAGCCTTAGAAAGAACAAGAGGCAGATGTCCTCGTACTCACCAACAGTGAGAACACACACCCTGGAGTGATAACTGTCCTTTCGGTGAACCCACATGGTCATTGCACTAAAAATGGACTTGGATGCAAAAAACAAAAGTGATATGGATTTCAGTGTGTTCCCTGAGTTTCTGGGTTCAATATTAGAGCTACATAAATACTGCTTCCTCAGAACCAACCTGCCTATGCCTCAGACGTGCTGCAAATAGAGGAGGTAAGGATTCAAGCCACAGAAAATGACTGTTTAAAGTTGCTCACATTCAGGACTGAACAGCTGCATGACAGCTCTTCACTCTGTCATTCATGATCATGGGACCTGGTCTTGGCAGAACAAGACAGTAGAGATAATGCAACCAAAGTGGCTATGTACAATGTGGTCCATGCTCGTTTCCACACTGCTATGTCCCACTCCTGTCAGCCTTTAAGATGCACTTTGAGGGGCGCCTGGGTAGCTTGGTCAGTTGAGCATCCTACTCTTGATTTCAGTTCAGGTCATGATTTCACGGTTCATGAGATTGAGCCCCACATCAGGCTTTGTGCTGCCAGTGCATAGCCTGTTTGGGATTCTCTCTCACTCTCTCTCTCTCTGCCCCTTCCCCACTCACACGCTCTCTCTGTCTCTCTCAAAATATATAAACTTTTTTTAAAAAGATGCAATATGTGATACAAGAGTGAAAGCTCAATATTTCCATCTTTGATTCCCATAGTTATCCTTAAAAAAAATAGCCCAGTGGGGACCAAGAACCCAACCCAAGTATATAAGAGTTAGAAATTATTCATCTGCTTCTACCAGGGCACTAATGTTCTGTACGCCAAATGTGGGCTCATGGATGCCAATATCTTAGAACACTACCATAACAATTCTGCAACCTTCTTTTCATACAATGTTTTTGAAAAATATTGGAGAGCAACTCTACCAAATTCCTTTTTATGAAAAAGTACTTCAATTATATTGTGTATCTTTTCATTTGTTTCATTCGACAAATATTTGCTGACTGCCTATCATGTGCTAGGCACTGCTCTAGGCACCTAAGATACAATACTGAAAAAATACATTACAAAGAACTTGTCATCAAAGAGCTTATGCTAATGAGAAGAGACACAAACAGATAACATGTCAGCTTTGATGAGAGCTATGGCTAATGCAGGGTAAGAGGGGACAGAGAGTCATGGGCAAAGACTCTCTGAGGAAGTGATATTTGAACAGAGATTAGAAGGTGAGGGAAAGAGAGAGAGCCCTGCAGATATCAGGGGAGGAAGATTCCAGGTGAGGGATAGCAAGTACAAAGGCACTGAGGTAGGAGTACAATAAGGGGTTGAAGAACAGCTAGGAGCTATGTGACTAAAGCCCGATGAGTAAGGAGAGCAATAGGAAAAAGCAGGAATGGAGGATGGTTAAAAGTTACCTAGACCTGAAAAGTCACTGAGAACTTTAGCTTTTATACACAGTGAGATAAATAGTCATCTATAGGGGTGAGAGGGTTGAACAAAGCCTAACATACTCTGACTTACTACAGGGTGAAGAAAAGACGGGGGCCAAAGTATGGAAGCAAGGAGAGCAATTATGAGGCTCTTACAGTTATGTAGGTAAGAGATGATAATACGGAAATGGTAAGAAGTTGTATGATTCTAGATATAATTTGAAAAATGATGTCAAGATTAACTAAGGGTTTGGATGTGGTGTATGAGCAATGGAGAGGAGCCATGAACAGCCCCAGGTATCTGGCCTGAGCAACTGAAGGATGATGGTCCCTTGTTGGGGTGGAGAAGGCTATGGAGAAAGAGGGAGGGAGGGAGATTGAGGATTCAGCCTTAGACTCATTAAGTTTGGATGCCTGTTTCACATCCAGAAGAAGTAGAGCTCAGAGAAGATGTGCATGCAGGAGGCTTACTTGGATGTTGCCAGTACGGCATTTAAAATCATGGAACTGTCATGGTGATGAACACCCACGACAGTCATCCTCCCTCTGATCACAACTAGAAACTCTAGGCAAACACAAAAAGGAGCTACCTGGAACTATGAAAAGGAAACAAAAGCAGTCAGACTGTGGCTTTATTAATTAAAACATACTGACATAAAGACAGACATATAGACCAAGGGAACAGAATAAAGATGCCTGAAATAAATCCTCTATATATGGTTAAATGATTCTTGACAAGGGTGCCAAAGTCATTCAATGGGGAAAGGACAGTCTTATCAACAAATTGTGGGGGGAAACTGGATATCCACATGCAAAAAAAGAAGTTGGACCCTTACCTATCACCTTATATAAAAATTAATTCAGAAAATGGAACAAAGACATAAATGTAAGACCTAAAACTATAAAACCCTTAGAATAAAACATAAAGCAAGAGCTTCATAACATCAGATTTAGCAATTATTTCTTGAATATGATACCAAAGGCACAATCAACAAAAGAAAAAATAGTCAAATTGGACCTCATGAAAATTCTAAAATTTTGTGCATCAAATGACAATATCAACAGAGTTAAAAGGCAACCCACACAATAGAAGAAAATATCTTCAAATCATATATCTGATAAAGAATTAATATCCAGAATGTGTAGTAAACTTCTAAAATTCAGCAACAAAAAAAGCCATGCCAATTAAAAAACAGACAAAGGATTTGAATAATTTCTCCAAAGGAGACATACAAATGGCTTATAACCTCATGAAAAGATTAATATCACCGATCATTAGGGAAATGCAAACCAAAACTACAATGAGATACCACCTCACATCCATTAGGATGACTACTGGCAAAAACACAAAAACAAAACAGAAACTGACAAGTGTTGGTGAGGATATGGAGAAACTGGAACCCTTGGGCACAGTTAGTGGGAATGTAAAATGGTACAGCTGCTATGAAAAACAGTATGTCAGCTCCTCAAAAATCAAAAATAGAATTACCATATGACACAGCAATTCTACTGCTAGGTATATACCCAAAATAATTGCAATCAGGGTGTCAACGAGATATTTGTACACCCATGTTCACAGCAGCCTTATTGCACAATAGCTAAAATGTGGAAGCAACCCAAGCATCTGTCGACGGATGGATGAAAAAAGCAAAACAAAGCATTACATACAATGAAATATTATTCAAGCTCAAAAAGGAAGGAAATTCTGACACATGCTACAACATGGATGAAACTTGAAGACCTTCTGGTAAGTGAAATAAGTCAGTCACAAAAAAGATACTATATGATTCCACTTATATGACATACCAGAGTGGTCAAAATCATAGAGGCGGAAATTAGAATAGTGATTTCAAGGAACCGGAGGGAAGAAAGCGGGGAGAGTCATTGTCTAATGGATACAGAGCTCCAGTTTTATAAGAATAAAGAGCTCCAGAGATGGATGGTGGTGATGGCGGCACAATATTATGAATGTATTTAATACACTGAACCATATACTTAAAATGGTCAAGATGGTAAATTTTATGTGTATCTTACCACAAGAAAATAAAATTTTTGGAAAAAAAAAAAAGCAAGCAGATTTCAGAAAGGAGTCAAAGTTGGAAAAGTGGGGCACCTGGGTGTCTCCGTCGGTTAAGCATCTAACTCTTCATTTCAGCTCAGGTAATGATCTTGTGTTTGTAAGTTCAAGCCCCACACTGGGCTCTGTACTGATAGTGCAGAGCCTGCTTGAGATTTTCTCTTCCTCTCTCTCTGCCCCTCCCCTGCTTGTGTTCTTTCTCTCTCAGAATATATAAATAAATAAACATTAAAATATATATATCTTGAAAAGTTGGAAAAGTTTTCCTTTCCCTCCCCAACCTCACCTTTCCCCATCTTCTTCCCCAAACCTCTCGCTCAGTCTATCTTTCTCATTCTTTTCTCTTGAGGCCTTGCCCGGAGGATGGGCCCCAGTCACACAGGTCCACAATCACACAAACCTCACAAAGAAACCCTGCCTGTCTGGTTCCCATGAGCCAAAAAGTGTTAGTGATACCACAGAGAGGAGACAGCTAGAGAAAGGGATCCCCCAATTCTGTGTGTGAGCCCACTCAAATCTCAGGGTTACCCCTGAGTTGCACACTTGCAGGACAGACCCAACACAGAAAGCAGAGGCTTTGGAGGATGGAACTACATGGGAACCACAACTCAGACAGAGTGGGGTAGAACTAATGGCCTAAACCTAGTCATGTTGACTGCCTACCCCAAAAAATAAATAAATAAACTTCTCCAGGATTACCAAAGGACCCAGAGTTTACACAGTGTTCAGGACAATGCAAAATGACTCAATGTACAAGGAACTAAGGAAATGTGACCAATTCCCTAGGAAAAAGACAATCAACAGATGCTGACCCCAAAATCACCCAAATGTTAGAATTATCAAGTAAAGGTTTTATGATGGCTATTATGGCTATGTTCCATGAGGCAAATTATCTTACAATCAGTAGAAAGCGGGGTGTTCCCAGCAGAGAAACAGAAACCATAAAAAAGAACCCAATGGATAGAATTAAAAACTATAAGCAGGTTCAAGAGTACATTTTTTTAAGTTGGAAGATACTTCCATGTGCTGATGGGGCTAATCTAGGGGGAAGGGAGAATTCAGGATGCGGGGAGTGAGATCAACTTTAGCGCAAGGTCCTTGAGTAAGTGGGAGGGCCCAGAATCTGGTGCGGGAAGAAAGGCAGGCCTTGGACAGACATGCACATGAGAGTATGGGGTACTTTAGCAGGAAGGAAATCAGAGTCTAGAAGCACAGATGTGGTGGGTGTGTAGTTTCAGCAGAGAAAGGATATATTGACTTCAGTGTCTTTTCTTTTTTCAAAGTGTTTTTACTTTATCAGTGAAACAAGAAGCAAGGTCACCAGTCAATTTTAAGGAAGGGTGGGGAGATGGTGGAGGTTTGAGGAGAAAAGAAAAGGTGTGGAAAATTCATTTTGAAGAGTGAGTATGTGGACTAGGGAAAGGTGCAGAAATTCTGCAGGGCTGTAGGATCCCTTTTAGATAAGGTTAAAAGTCACAGACAACTGGAATTTCCAAATGGCCCCAAAAACATGAAATCCTACTAAATGCTACTCAGCCACATTATCAACACAAGTCATTTCCTCAGGGACTTAAATGTTAACACCCGACACAGGCAAAGGGCTGACGGGAAGTATAAAGAGGTCTCTGTATATTTGCTCTGTGGCACATACACCACCTCAGACTGGATGGTGGGAATTAGTATGAAATACTGAAACGGAGCAAACAGACAAAGGTCAGGAGAGGGAGAGGGAAACTCCAGACTGGGAGTTCTTCAAATAACCACGGACAAAATATAAAAACAATTCCAGGAGAAGCCACAAAAAAGGGTAGCTCAACTTGAAAAAGTTTTGTCACATTTTGTCCTCATAGTTGAGCAGTTACTGATGGTGTTTGACATAATGTAAATCAGGCACCCAACAGAAAAGGTAGATAGGCTTCAGGAATATCCCTATGTCCCCAGCTTATTAAGAAAAGAAGGTCCAAGATAAATGGTGCACACAGAAAGGTCAAGAGAAAAGCCATAACTGAAAGGACTCTGAGGCAGCAGAGAGGAATCAAATGTATGGAATGTAACAAATCAAAAATCTTAAACACATAAATAAAGAAAGAAATTCTGTACCTCTTGACCCATGAAGGAGGGTTCTTCAGAATATGAAGTAGGTTTTGCTGAATAGGAAATATTTTCAAATGAAAGAGGAGGTGCCAGAAAGCACAAAGAAACCTGTCAAGAAGTGGACAGGAAGAGTGACAGCAGGGACAGGGAATCCCTGGTTACAGTGACAACCATGACAATAAGAACAGAAAGCACACCATCAATGAGCAACCAGTGACTCCAGGCAGGTGCCATGCGAGGTGATTTCCCTATTTCTCACCATGTCATCCTGATAGATCATGACCCCTATTTTACAGGTGAGGAAATCAGTTGTGCAATTGATACTATAGAAAACAAATTTCAAAGTTCTGTAAAATAGTAGTAACTATTCTCTGTACTAGAATCCTTGAAGATAAAGAAATTCAAGACTGCAACAAAGCCATAAAAAATTCCAACAATTTAACTCTACTTGCAGATCAGTCTCATTTTAAAGTATGGATGGGGCACCTGGGTGGCTCAGTCAGTTGAGTGTCTGGCTCTTGCTTTCGGCTCAGGTCAATGATCCTCAGGGCTATGGGATGAAGCTGCAAGTCAGACTCTGTGCTGAGCGTGGAGCCTGCTTGAGATTCTCTCTCTCCCTCTGCCCCTCCTCCCAGCTTATGTGTGTGTGTGCTTGCGCTCTCTGAAAGGAAGGAAGGAAGGAAGGAAGGAAGGAAGGAAGGAAGGAAGGGGAAAGAAGAGGAAGGAAGGAAGAGGAAGGAAAGAAGGAAGAGGAAGGAAGGAAGGGAGGGAGGGAGGGAGGGAGGGAGGGAGGGAGGGAGGGAGGGAGGGAGGGAAAGGAAGGAAGGGAGGGAAAGGAAGGGAGGGAAAGGAAGGGAGGAAGAGGAAGGAAGGAAGGAAGGAAGGAAGGAAGGAAGGAAGGGAGGGAGGGAAAGGAAGGAAGGGAGGGAAAGGAAGGGAGGGAAAGGAAGGAAGGGAGAGGAAGGAAGGAAGGAAGGAAGGAAAGGAAAGGAAAGGAAAGGAAGAAAGAAGGAAGGAAGGAAGGAAGGAAAGGAAAGGAAAGAAAGAAAGAAAGAAAGAAAGAAAGAAAGAAAGAAAGAAAGAAAGAAAGAAGGAAGGAAAGGAAGGGAGGGAGGGAGGGAGGGAGGGAGGGATGGAGGGAGGGACGAATGGACAGAGAGAGACACTGTTTGAGAATGTTGATCAAGTGACCCTGGTAGCCTCCTTTAAACTCTGAAAAGCTATGATTCTTGCTGTTTCTCTTCAAATATCTTCTCCTTTTAAACTGGTCACATGCATGAAATCTAACAAGTACCCACAGTGCTGAGACCCCCTCCATCTTTTTCAAAGACTCCTGGGTGCACAGGTGGAGTCCAGCAGCATCCACCACGGTCCCAGACTGTCATGCTCCCCCTCACACCTCATAAGCAGTCTGTCCCCAAACAGATTCAGGTGCTCAAATCCTCTGCTAACCAAAATGATACTTAAACATCCTGACAGTAATAACAGAGGGCAGCAAGGTGGGATCAGAGGCCTGGTTCCAGACAAGGCTTTGTGTTCAGCTTTACACAAATCACTTCACATTCTCCGATCACAGTTTCCTCACCTGTAAAAATGAGGGAGATGGACTAAAATCACAGACCTTCAGAGCTTCAAGGGGCCCCACACATCAGGTTACGTGTGATTGAATTCATTTACTGATGTACACAGAGCACTTTTCATATCCAAAATTCTAAAACTAACAGCCACAATGACAAGCAAGTTTTGTTCTGAAAGTTCACTTGTAAATCAGTTATTTAAAACCGGGAATGTATTTCTCCACAGAAATAATGTTATTAGAGACTGTTAGGTTTCCATGTCAACCCACAAATGCCTATTAATTTGTAACAGACCTGAATATGGTACTACTATAATACCATCACAGCTTGCTGGGATGCAAGGGAAGTATCTCCCACCTCCCCATCAAGTCCTCATGACCTTGGCCAACCCACTGCCACCAAGCATCAGGAAGAAGAAAATTCTCAGGCAAAAAATGGAACAGAAAAGGAGAATGGAAACAAAGTGAAGAGACAGGTGTTGGATGAGTGTGGGTGGCTGAGGCAAAGCATGAAGACCAGAAGAGCACATGTGTAAGAACAGAGTAAGGGGAGACAGCAGCGAGAGAGAGGCCTTGACCCCCGTTCCTTCCCAGCCCCACTACTGGCTCCTTCCGTAACAGTGGACCCTTGTTACCACCAGCAGATGCAGGGGCTCAAATCCTCTGCTAATCAAAATGGTACCAAAGCCACATTGTAAGGAGGAGCTGGGGGTTAAGGGATGGGGAAGGAGAGGGGTCTAAGACATGGGTAGGACATGTCCACTGCGTCTACATCAGATGAGTAGTGAATCTCATCACGTACTGTCCACAAACCAGAAGTAATCAAAGAGTATTTCTAAGATCACAGTTTGGCACATCCGAGGGCCCTCGTGCTTGGGGTACCTGGCTTTACCCGTTAGAGGACCCCACCGACCCTGAGGTTCCATGCTCCCACCTGCTGCTCCATCCACTCTTCCCACATCTACCCCCACCCTGTGAATCTTAGGCTGGGCCCATACCCTGAGCACCATGCTTAGAGGACCTCACACCTCCTCCTCCAGTCCTGCCACTTCCATGGGGCAAGGAGTTCACAGAGCCCCTAGGATGCACCTACCCAGTCTCCATGTCATCACAGGTCCTGGGACCTGCTTCTGCACCTGCCTGGGTCCATTCTCTCAAAGGAACCCACTACACAGCCTGCACAAGGGAGGCTGTTTGCAGGAGGTGTAGACAGACCAGAGGGCTGAGACCAGGGGTGTCTACATGTACCCCATGGAGATTTTGCACAAGAAACTTGAGGAGTATAAGAATTCCACATTTGAATCTGGCTGTCCAGGTTATTATGAAGGTATATTTATCAAGAGAGGAGGACAGAACCTGTTTTAAAGATAGGTTGACTTAAAACTTTGAAACATTTGTTTAAACTCATGGTACATGCTGGGGCACCTGGGTGGCTCAGTCAGTTAGGCGTCCAACTTTGGCTCAGGTCATGATCTTGCAATTTGTGAGTTTGAGCCCCACGTCAGGCTCTGTGCTGACAGCTTAGAGCTTGGAGCCTGCTTTAGATTCTGTGTCCCCCTCTCTCTCTGCTCCTCCCCTGCTTTCACGCGTGCTCTATCTCTCTCAAAAATAAACATTACCAAAAAAAAGTATTGAACTCATGGTACATGAGCCTTCATTTATACTCCTGCCTGAGGCCCAACAAATGTCAACGGTGGGGCTGTCCCTCCTCTCTCTGCTTCCAGCACCAGGCGATGTGCTGCAAAGGTCTAAGCAGAATGTCTGCTAATGAGTTGGCAAGAAAACTTATTTCCCTTCCTAGGGGCTCTTCTTAATTAGAAATAAAATAATTCCCAGCACTCCCCCCAACAGAAGGTTCCCTAAATTCAGTCCCACTGGGGCTCTCCCCTCTGCCACACACCTACACACAGAAGATCACAAAGAGAACCCTGTCATGTTCACACCCCTGGAACTTGTGGTCTTTCCCCTCTGGTTCTCCCAGGGTAAAACACTAACTCACTTTAGAGTATAAGCCCACAAGTTATGTTGCTTCAATGTGGAACAATGTTCAAGCAAAATCAGCCTAGACCACAAGTAAGTCCCAGATACAGGTCTCAGGTTACTCACCCTCTGAGCCACACCATAGCCTGAGAGAGGCTGCTGATTCTGGGAGGAACCTGTCTGCCCACGTTTGAGGTCTGGTTCTAAGCAGACTTTCCAGTGAGCACAGATAAGGGATCACACAGTCCCATTCTGCGTTCGGAAACAGGGTGCTGCAGCCAGGGGGCCCCCAGAATCCAACAGCAGATCACCATCAGCAAACATGAAAACATTTAGGAAATCCCTATTAGCTGTGTTTATCTACCGGTAGTTTAGTACGGTGTCCTTTATACAGTGAAGAGCAGGTAGAACGGGTTCACCCTGAACACAGCATCCCTTTGAACAGCCTCGGGAGAACTGATTTACCATCATCAGACAGGACAGACAGGGTAACAGAGAAGGAGCTGTGTACTATCACAGGGCCATCATCAAGTTAAATGTTGGATCAGGATATGTGATTTGATCTGTGCTGTAGCCAAATCTGTGCTACATGATTTACACATTGTCAGGCTTTCGATGATTTATAATAAATTCTACAAGTTCTGTGGGTCTTAACCTTTATCCTACTTTGCTCAATCACAATTATTATAATCAGTAATCCTGCCTGATTAGGTCACCATGCCCTGGATACCTCACAAGGCCCAGAGGCTAGTCATTACAGCATTTGAGTCATCAGAAACCACTCTAAAAATGGTTTTCAAAAAGTGGAAACAAGATAAAAATTTTTTACAATACAAAAATTATTAGAATTCCAAAGAGTTTGGTAAGGTGTCACATTCCTTTTTAAAAAGCCTTTCTGCATACTAACAACAGCCAGTTAGAAAATTTGTGGGAGAGGGATATAAGATCCCTTTCACAACAAAAATTGACTACCTAGACCTGAACATTAAAAGTTTGCCAAGAAGACAAAAAAAAGGGTGGGACCAATAACATAAAAGGAAAATGGAATAAAGAGATATATCACATTTCTGGAAACCATAATTTAATATTAATTATTAAATTAATCTTTTTAATGTTTATTTCTTTTGAGAGAGAGATAGTGAGCATGCACATGTGAGGGAGGGGCAGAGAGAGAGGGAGAGAGAGAATCTGCACTGTCAGCATAGAGCCCAACTCAGGACTTGATCTCATGAACCGAGAGATAATGACCTGAGCCAAAATGAAGAGTCGGACACTTAACCAACTGAGCCACCCAGGTGCCCTGTTATATTATATAGATTTTAAGTCTTTAGAAATTAATCTAAAATGTGTACTAATAAAATCAAATCCGAACAAAATTTTTTTCTTGAGCTTGGCAAAAGGGTTCTAACTATTACCTAGAATAATAACTACATAAGAAGAGATAAGAAATTTTTTAAAAAGAAAAGCTATTGAGGGAACAGGGCAAGACCTCATTCTCTCAAATATAAAAATATATACTAAAGTCCAATGATTAAGTGAGTAATGGCCCAGCAATAAATAAGCCTATCAGTGCAACAGAACAGAAAATCCAGACATGGATCCAAGTATAAATAATAACTTAACATATCATAAAACTGGCATCTCAAATCAAGGAGACAAGGTGGATTAGTTAACAAATGGTATTGAAGCCACTGGCTAAAATTTGAGAAAAAAATTACTAGATCCCTACTCCAAAACATTCACCAAATTAAACTGTAGATCTAAAAAAGACAAAACATGAAACTATAAAATTATGAGACTACCAGCAAATATTTATATTCTCCTGGAGTGGGACAGGAATTATTTCACTCTTGCTGAGATGACTGCGGGTCTACCTGGGATTGCAGCTCAGAAAACATGAGTCCTCCCCTCTCCAAACCTCCCCCAGATCCAGGGTCTCCCACTTGGCCTGGGAAGCCAATGAACCTTAAGCAGCAGGCCCCTGGCAGGTAGAGTGTGCTGGGCGCAGGAAGAGCCAGGTTCCTGGCTTCCAATGAGGAAGGCTTTTTAGGTACGCTTTTTTGATCAAGTGCCGAAAGAGAGCTCAGAAGGAAAAAAGGGTCCTGAATCTCCAAAACTTCAGTGACTTGTTATTATTGTTTTTCTCGTTCTAAGTAAATATTCACTTTTGTATCTAATCCTGTATTCAAAATTTATATTCTTTGTTTTTAAGTTTATTTATTTATTTTGAGAGAGAGAGAGAGAGAGAGAGAGAGCTTGAGCAGGGGAGGGGCAGAGAGAGAGGGAGGGAAAGAATCCCAAGGAGGCTCCATGCTGTCAGTGCAGAGCCTGACCCTGGGCTTGAACTTACAAACCGCAAGATCATGACCTGAGCCCAGGTCAGGTTAAGCCCAGCTTAACCCTGAGCTATGCAGGTGCCCCCTATATTCTTTTTCTTAAAAGAAACCCAAATGGCCTAAGCATAAGGCCCCACAAAATCTGAATCTATCCTTGCTTCCACACTTTGTACTATAGCAAGCACTCACGCATTTTCCACAAGCCTCCTTGCTGCACCATGAACACACTTATTGAGGTGCTCAATACGCATTCACCAAATAACTATGCATCTACAACATGGATGCTTATAGTCACTGTTAAAAAGCTGCATGTTGGGAAGATTTGAGATCAGGTATGTGAAAATGGTAACAACGGAGTACCTAATACGTGGTAATAAAAATTTAACAGGAAGAAGGTTTGGAAAAATGTATATTAAGATGGTTATTTCTGGGTGGCAAGAAAATCAGAGGATTTTCTCCTTTATTTCTTCTATTTGTTTGTATTTTTAATTTTTCCTTTACTTCTTTTTATTTGTGCTTTCTAATCTCTCAGCAATAAGCACACACACTTGAGAAAAAATGGAAAATAAAAAGCTATTTGGGGATGAGCCTAATTAGTATTAACTAGTTAAATTAGTATACTGTGGCTGTGTAAAAAGAGCAGTTTCAAAGTAACCTACCCAGTCTTGGGAGCTGACCTGTCATGCTGTCACGTGAGCAAGCTGCTGATGGAAGGACCTTCCCTCCTGCCCGCCCCCACACGTACTGGCCACTCCTTGACCATCCCCATTGCAGCGTGGAGGGCCTGCAATGGTCTCAAATAGAGAAGACAGACGGTGGGTGTTCAGCCTAGTAGCCCTTGATCTTTCCGGGTTACGAGACCAAGCATGAGCCACACGTCCAGGGGAACTCCAAGCAGGACTGTTTGTGGCCCCTGACACCAGCCAGAACTGTTCTTCCTCAAATGCTGAGATTTTCTGGATCTGGTAGGTGTGGCATTTCAAGGGAGGAAGTTTCATTACCAGGCTATGTATCAGAATGTATAGGAATAGGAGGCTGGGGAGTAGGAGGCCTGGGCTACAGTTCTAGATCTGCTAGTTAATGGCCAGCCATACGGCCTTAGGACAGAGGCGTCTGGCCAGCGCAAGTGCACTGGGGAAGGCAGCAACCCCAGAGAGACTCAGCATCAAACTAGCAGCCTCCCTGGGGAAACAACAGGACTGCAGCCACCACGGGCAATGCCTTGGGCAAATGGCCTAACTTCACTGGGGCTGTCAGATCACCTGCACAGCTTGGATAATAGCATCTACCTACACTCAGTCATCAAAATAATGAGGTACGTACTCACTTCAGTGAACCATGCGATGACCCACAGAGGCAGAAAGTACCGTGAGGACTACCTTTAGCCACACACAGCAAAGGCAAGCAGACTAGCTCCTTTCTTCTGGCAAACCAGCCTTGGCTAATGGAGACTGGGGAACATCAGTGCTCTGCCTCATTCTCCCTCCAGAGGGAGGAGACAGAGGGCCAAAAAGAGAGTGTGAAACAAATGGCAACACAGGGGAAACCTGGGGGGTCTCCAGGCCAGCCAAGCCTCCTGATAGCAGGGATGAGATGAACACTTGCCAGCTCAGGACAGAATTAGAAAACCAGAAAAAGCTCAGTCTCACTTTACCCACAGGTGGAGCACTCGGGAGGGTAGAGGCAGCCCACGGGAGCATGGGGTGTCTGCCACAGACAGATCTATCGTCTTTCCTCTCAGCGCTCCTCTCCTGGGATTCAAAGTCCCAGGGAGGAGTGTCCAGTTGGCTGTTCTAGGAGGCGTGCCTATGCCCAGCCAGAGCCAATGCCTGCCTCCCACCTACCCTACACACAGAAAGGGAGTCCCCAAAATGGAAATGACAGCGAAAACCAAAACAAACGTGCTCTCTGGAATGTCCTAAATGTGGAAATACTGGCCACATAAAAGTCAAGCTCCTCCACAGATGAGTTTCTCACCGCCTCTCCCTCACCACCAGGCAGGACAAAAGGAGGAATCTGGCCAGAGCAAGTGCACTGGGGAAAGCAGCAACCCCAGAGAGACTCAGCATCAAACTAGCAGCCTCCCTGGGGGAATAATAGGACTGCAGCCATCGTGGCTGCAGGATTAGAGACAGGGCCCGTGGCCACTGCCCTCTCCGTCTTCTCTGACTCCATGTCCAAGTTGGTCACACGTGTCTACCTCTCACAGGTGGCACAG
Source organism: Panthera onca (assembly GCF_046562875.1). Lineage (NCBI taxonomy): Eukaryota > Metazoa > Chordata > Mammalia > Carnivora > Felidae > Panthera > Panthera onca. Next base: position 165,317,419 of record NC_138342.1, on the reverse strand, counting down.
AAATTTCTGTTGGAGACAAAATCAAATACAACACAGAAGCACACGCCCTAAGAAATGCAAATACCAAAGATATGTTTTTTCAAATGCCATCTCTATTATTTAAATAGTGTTTATTACTGCAGTTTGGATATATTCGTGGTATCCGGTCCTCTGTTTTCATTAAGAACTACAAAAATTTGCACAGTGCGGTATTTGTGACTTTTGCTCTACCAGAATGAAGTAGACATCACCAAGGCCTCAAAACCACCAATGAGTTTTTCTGCAGTTGGCATCCTAAACAACAAATTCCTCAGCAAAACATTTACGCATCCATTAAAACCCACATGTTTCCTCTACTGAGCAGAAAAACTTAGCAGATAAACATACTCGTGTCTCATCCTCTGTCCTCATTAGAAATTTTAGTTTACACTCTCGTCACTGTTATTCAACATAGTATTGGAAGTCTTAGCCTCTGCAATCAGACAACACAAAGAAATAAAAGGCATCCAAGTCAGCCAGGAGGAGGTCAAACTTTCACTCTTCGCAGATGACATGATACTCTATATGGAAAACCCTAAAGATTCCACCAAAAAACTGCCAGAACTGATTCATGAATTCAGCAAAGTTGCAGGATATAAAATCAATACACAACAATCGATTGCATTCCTATACACCAACAATGAAGCAACAGAAAGAGAAATCAAGGAATCGATCCCATTTACAGTTGCACAAAAAACCATAAAATACCTAGGAATAAATCTAACAAAGAGGTGAAAAATCTATATACTGAAAACTATAGAAAGCTTATGAAAGAAATTGAAGAAGCCACAAAAAAATGGAAAAAGATTCCATTTTTCCTGGATAGGAAGAACAAATATTGTTAAAATGTCGATACTATCCAAAGCAATCTACATATTCAATGCAATCCCTATCAAAGTAACACCAGCATTCTTCAAGAGCAGAACAAATCATTCTAAAATTTGTATGGAACCAGAAAAGACCCCTAATCTTTGACAAAGCAGGAAAGAATATCCAATGGAATAAAGACAGTCTCTTCAGCAAGTGGTGCTGGGAAAACTGGACAGCAACATGCAGAAGAATGAACCTGGACCACTTTCTTACACCATACACAAAAATAAACTCAAAAGGGATGAAAGACCTCAATGTAAGACAGGAAGCCATCAAAATCCTCGAGGAGAAAGCAGGCAAAAACCTCTCTGATCTTGCCAGCAGCAACTTCTTACTCAACATGTGTCTCTCTGGAGGCAAGGGAAACAAAAGCAAAAATGAACTACTGGGACCCCATCAAAATAAAAAGTGTGCACAGCAAAGGAAACAATCAGCAAAACTAAAAGGCAACCGACAGAATGGGAGAAGATATTTACAAATGACATATCAGATAAAGGGTTAGTATCCAATATCTATAAAGACCTTATCAAACTCAACACCCAAAAAACAAAGAATCCAGTGAAGAAATGGGCAAAAGACATGAATAGACACTTCTCCAAAAGAGACATCCAGATGGCCAACCAACACATGAAAAAATGCTCAATATCATTCATCATCAGGGAAATACAAATCAAAACCACAATGAGATACCACCATACACCTGTCAGAATGGCTAACATTAACAACTCAGGCAGCAACAGATGTTGGCGAGGATGCAGAGAAAGAGGATCTCGTTTGCATTGTTGGTGGGGAATGCAAGCTAGTGCAGCCACTCTGGAAAACAGTATGGAGGTTCCTCAAAAAACTAAAAATAGAACTACCCTACAACCCAGCAATTGCACTACTAGGCAGTTATCCAATGGATACAGGTATGCTGTTTCGAAGGGACACATGCACCACAATGTTTATAGCAGCATTGTCAACAATAGCCAAAGTATGGAAAGAGCCCAAATGTCCATCTATGGATGAATGGATAAAGAAGATGTGGTATATATATATACAATGGAGTATTACTTGGCAATCAAAAAGAATGAAATCTTGCCATTTGCAACTACATGGATGAAACTGGAGGGTATTATGCTAAGTGAAATTAGTCAGTCAGAGAAAGACAAAAATCATATAACTTCACTCATATGGGGACTTTAAGAGACAAAAACAGATGAACATAAGGGAAAGGAAACAAAACTAATATAAAAACAGGAAAGGGACAAAACAGAAGAGACTCATAAATATGAAGAACAAACTGAGGGTTACTGGAGGGATTGTGGGAGGAGAGAGGAGCTAAATGGGTAAGGGGCATTAAGGAATCTACTCCTAAAATCATTGTTTCACTATATGCTAGTTTGGATGTAAATTTTAAAAAACAAAAAATAAAATTAATTTTAAAAAAGAAAGAAATTTTAGTTTAGAAAAGAGTGTAGTTGCTCTGGAAGGGATGCCTTACTAAAAAAATGTTCTTTATGTGCATGTCACAACAATAAGCAAATGTACAGTGCTCTAGAGATGTGCAAATTATTAAAAAATGAAATTAAAGCTGAAATTCTTTTCATATAGCTGTTAATTAGCACAAATTATAAATTCAATTGTACTATTCTCTCCATGTTGTATGCCTTGGATCATTACCACACTAATATGAATAATTCCAAAAATGTCCTCAACCATTTCTCATGTGTCAGAGAAAATGTAGCTTCTGAAGACATGTGATTCCAGAGGCAAAATGCCACTTTCCCATTATTTACAGTAGTCAGTAGTTTTTACTCCTTAGAAAGAAAAAGCCTACAGACAGTACTGTTATTACTGTGTCTATTACAACTGTAGATCATGAAGCAAAAAATCGTTGCAATTTTTCAATCACTGACACTTCCCAGCCAACTTCTTACATAAGTCAAAAAAATGGAAAAGTGACTGAAGCAAATACTATATGACCCATAGAGAAAAAATCAGGTTTCTAATAAAATATAAACACTCATACTGGCCTACAGGACTACAAATAGTCAGTTTATTATATCTGTATAGTGCTCTAAAGTTATTTTTACAGTTTAAAAAAGTGCTTTTACAAACGTAGTCAATCACGAGACCTTACAACATCTCTCTGAAGTAGGTTCATACACCATATAACCAGGTGACATGCTGAGAGAAAACAACTCTGTGACTAGGTCCAATCTTGACCCAGGGGTCATCAGTGTGGGGGGGGTGGTGCTTAAATGGGTGATTTGTGAAAATAGGTAGAGTCTGTTAGTGAGGTCTTTTAGGTTGGGGTGAGGAGAAGATATAGTTATGAGTTCTAGTGGAGGTCACTGGGATGGCCACAACACCCATCAGTGTGGGAGACTGACTTCTATTTAAATCTCCATGGTCGGGGCACCTGGGTAGCTCAGTTGGTTAAGCAACCAACTCTTGATTTAGGCTCAGGTGGTAATCTCGAGATCCTGAAATTGAGTCCCCAGTCAGGCTCTGCACTGGGCATGGAGCCTGTTTGAGATTCTCTCTCTCCCTCTCTCTGTTTGCCCACTCCCACTTACATGTGTGCGTGATCGCTCTCTAACTAAATAAACAGAAAAAAAAAGATTCCTTTTCCTTCTGCCCCTCCTCCACTCACACATTCTCACTCTTAAAAAAAAAAAAAAAAGTCTGCATGACCTATTGTGAAACAAAATGTCAAGCAAAGGGCCACACCCTAAAGGGGAAGGAAAGAGGTCACCCCAGGTGGTGAATAATCCCATAAACAATGTTTTTCTACAAGTGAAATTCCTTTGTTCTATAGCAAATGTTTATTAAGTGTCTATTGTATATGGCACTGTGCCAGGATCTCTGCACTTAAGAAAATCTGGAAGGGAAATTAAGTCACATAGGTACATGGGAACAATACCACCTATACTCTGTATTGGCTCCTTCCCTTCCCTTCACCCTACAAATTTTTCCATCCTTGATAAAAGAAAAAATAGAAAAGAAGAAAAGTTCTGTTGCCCCCTATCACCCTCACGTTATTGCTCATCCCCAATTGTTCCAGTGGTACTGCATTCCGACTTGCATCCCCGCTACTCCAACAAAACTTGGGTCCACCACAGTGCAGACCTGATGAGCACTGTTGAGTGCATACGTGATGGGCCAAGATGGATTCCAATCAGGCCACGTAATTATGAGAACAGTGCATCCTCACCCTAGCAACAAGTGATCAAGATGTTTCATTGAGAAGTCACAGTTAAATGTCTATCAGGGTGTGACAGCTTTAATATATGTTGTCAAACTCTTTGGCACTCCACCCATCCAACAGGCAGTGCCTAGGATCCCCTCCCCTTCAACCTGGACTGACCAGTAGAACAGAGCAGAATACCATGAAACTCCCAAAGCTGTCAGAAGACTACACCACTTTCTACCTGGCTCTCTCAGGATGATCATTTTTAGAACCCAGCCTGGGTGTTTCTACCGTGGTTACAGGAAGAGGAACCAAGGCCCCAGGCCCTCTGCCCCAGCTAAGCAGGATCCCAGTCTACAGCTAGCACCAACTCGCCAGCCAGGTTAATGGCTGTCTTGGAAGAGGATTCTGTAGCCCCTCCCCACCTCACCCCCACATTCCCCAACTGCCCGCTGCCTTTGGACTGCCCCAGCTGATGTGCACGATGTGCAAGCTTTCCACGCCAAGCTCTGCCCAAAGTGCCTATTTGTGGACTCAATAAATGACTGTGTTTGTTTTCAGCCACTATGTTTTGTGGAAGGGTTTGCTATGCAGCAATAAATAACTGATATGCAGGATTACAGAAGACTCTGGCTTCGCCTTAAAAATTCTACATAATTCTATGTATTAAACCCATTATACAAAACACAATACTATATTTTAGAGATAACTAGAAAACTGCAGGTGCAAATTTACCAGAATCTGAATAAAACTGTGTTTCAAAATAAAGGTGGCAAGTAGTTATTGTCTAATAGATTGCTTAATATTGATTGGGCAATTAATACATGAATACTTTTGGAATCGATTTCTAAAGAAATCTACATCTCTTACAGAAAATGTAATTTTACATCCTTTCTTTCCAGAAGGCAGCATTAACTGCATTTAGAGCTAAGTAAAGCTGTTTTTAAGTCTTTATTATCCATATTAGTTATCCACATTCCTATAAATTCATCAATTCTTCCAATCTAGTCCAGGTCCCAGGACATAGATTTCCCTACTGTGGGTCTTAACTCACTATTTCCGCAAAGGAAACATGACAGAAGCTACTGCAAGTATGATATATGAAACTATTAAATAGTAAACAGCTCACATTTCTCCTAACTTGGAATTTGGCTACAGTTTGCCAAAATGAAAAAACAGAAACCATATATAAAACAGCTTTTTCCTTCTAAGCAAAGCCCACTTGTAATAAACTGCATGAGATATTCAAATTTGTTTGATCATAATAGAGCTGTTTAAAAATACATGGCTGGAATTCACATTTGCAGTTTGCAGATGGAACAATAAAGATACTCTGAATTAATAATTAATATGTTATTCAAATCCAGTAGGAAAGGAAGTGGTGTGTTATGCTCACTATCTCACCCTTTTTATCCTTCAAGCCTTAGGCCTTCCCATGGCCTGCTTTGTTCAGTGGTGACTTGAGAAGTTAGGTAGAGTTTGCTGGTGAAATGTATGAGCTAACCACTCTGTGAAAGTCATGGGATGACCACCATATTCATCAATGCAGGAGACTGGGTTTATTAAAAAGATCCTTGGTTTACTGTGAAACAAAATGGTGGACAACAGGCCACACACATCGTTGAGGTGAGGGAAAGACATTTGAGCATGGTGGCAAATGCCCCACACTGCAGGCGGTGAGTCCAGGTGTCCCCCCAGGCACCTGGGAAGTCCCAGACAGAGGACAGCTGAGCGTGCACAGGATCCCACCTGAATGCCACAGCATGGGGCCTCTAGGTCTCACTGCCTCGGACAAGCCACCAGCCTCAGGTAGCAGGGGCATTTTGTACCAAAAGGTAAAAGTCCACTAACCAACCCAAACCAGGTCACTTTTTTTTTTTTTAATGTAACCTGCTAATTCACTTTCACCACAGAATAAAATTTAAGAAAGAAATCCATAAGGGTTATAAGACCAAATTACAAATTTCACTGAGGGTGGCAGCCATCCAGGCTTGCTGCATCAAAGCCCTAATGATGGGCCAGGCCTGCGTCATTAGGCTTAGTGGAGACACCAACAGCTGACCCAAACAATGACCTCCCTAAACTGCTTCCCAGCCATGTAGCCTTGAACTCGGCTGCAGGACAGAGAGTACAAGACCTGCCCATATCTTTGTGAAGAGGCACGGCACTGATGCAGTGGTTCTCTAAGTGTGTCCTGGGGTGAACAGCATCAGCACCGTCTGGAAACTAGTGAGAAATGCACATCCTCAGGGACCACACTAGACCTGCTGTACCAGAAGCAGATGGAAAGTCGTCAAGAGGGGAAGCTACCTGTATTTTAACAAGTCCTGTTGGTGATTCTGAGTCACACTGAAGTCTGAGCACCACCAACCAACTGGTCGTAAAGCACTTTGCATGGCACCTGGTGTATATTCTTAGTTCAATAAGTGATAATGAACCATTGCTACAAATAGCTGAACCCATCCCTTCTCTGCGATGCAGGTAACACTGTCCTACCTCCAGCAAGTTTGATGTCTGTGATGGAGACACTGGAGATGCTGATAATGATGAAGAGAATGATTAAATGGCAATTGTCTACACAGAGTGACTGGAAGGGGGACAGAGACCAGAAGATGCCCAAATTCATGGCTGAGAATTTATATGGCTATCTCAGAAAAGTGTTGCCTCTGAGGCCATCCGGGACACAAAGGCCTGAGAGGACCTTTTTACACAGAACTTTTCCTTCTTTTAGTACTCATGGACATGATTCTTCATCACTCATCCAGACACCTTCAGCCACTTAAAAAAGATAGGTTTTAGGGATCCCTGGTCAAAGTCCAGCTGCTGAGCCCCCACGTGGCCTTAGGAATCCAACAAAGAGAAAGCCTGCTTCCTGAAAAGGCCCCACCTCTCCCAAATCTGGCTGAGCTTGCATTGGGTCAGAGAGGACAGATACACGCTTGCCTCACACAAGACTCTCAGGCACAAGCCTGGGAAGATCAGATGGGTCTGACACACTGGGCTCTCTGACTCTTTGTGGAAGGCTTGTTCTGCTGCTCCAATGGAAGCTTTCAGGCTCTGGTCTCCTGTCAGCTCAAAACTTGCCAATAGTGACTCTCCCTCCAACGCTGCCCTAGGCTCTCATCCACACAAGGTCATTTGTCTATTTGTAATTTGATCCACTCCCCGCCCTTCCCCTGCAAACTATCTTTCCCATGTTCACTTGCCGACTGGCTCCAGAGAAGACTGGAGGATGGGAGAGAGGAAGAAGCCAGAGTGCTTCTTCCCTTTCCTCTCTCTGCTCTGGATGGTATCTCCAGCAGCAGCTTTGTCTTCTCCATGGTTCTAGCTCCCACCAGACAGGCCTTCCCTCTATGGTCGCTGCTTCTGGGAGCCTCCATATAGATTTGGCTCTTGGCCTCTGATAACAATAACTCCCCTCTCTTTGTTCTACCAGCCTCAGGGGTGGTAGTGATTTCCTGCTACTGCTAATCTCTGTGTGACCTCATCATCCCCTACTTGGCTTTCCGGTCTTCCAAAGACTTTTATAACTAAGTCCTGGCATTAAAAGGCTTCTGTTTGACTGAGTGGGTCATGACTAATGCAGCCTCCTGTCACAGCTTCAGGCTTGATCACACCTTACCTGATTTCTGCCCAACTGACTCCACTCCCTACCCAAGACTTTCTTTGGGACCACCTTTTTCCATGGGAAGTCCCCATTCATTCGCATATAGGTCTTTAGTTCTTACCTGTGTGTAATCAACCAGTTTTGATACCAGTCCACCCAACTGCCTGGGCACTAGCCCCAGTCCCAATCACCCAGACTTCACACCCATCTAACCCCAGCTCTCGCAGGGGCAACCAGTCTGTACTGACATTTGCCACCTGTTCTTCCTTACACTCAGTAACAAAGTTAACACACACACTGAGGTTCTCAATAAATATACATTTTAATTTTTTTCCAGGAGCAATCGTATACCATTAAGGGAGTAGGTTAATCAGGTGAAAGGAAACTTGTGACTTGAAATAACTAAGTGGCCCCAAACTCGCCTGATATTTTCACAACTTTCCACTTCCTTTTGGCTGGAAAGATACAACAGATGTACAAACTAGAGTCAGAACACAGTGTTCCAGAAAATGAGTATGCTTTTGGCAACTACCCATAAACATGCAGTAAGTACAGTATTAACACCTATCTTGATGCTTCCCATTTTGTAGAGAGATCTGCCCCCATTTCGGGTCTTGTGTTCCAAATGGAATCACTGAATTATCCTTAATGGCAAACCTTAGAAAGCACAACTCTCATAATTAATTTTTCAGAAAGATAAAAAGTTAAAAAAACAAAACAGAGACCACTGTACACAATGAAGATCACAGTGGCGTTGACCTGGGACTGCAGCCAGGACTGGTGAACATGACAGCTTTCTCAGGCGGACAGGCACGTACATATACGTGTTGCATACTGCACTCCAGCCTTTGAGAATATTCAGTTAGTGTCCATGAGACCTTCTGGAAAGGGAAAGAGCATGGGTTTCCTTAAATGTTAAGGAAAACACTTGAAGTGATGACTATGTGTGCTTCTGAGCCCTTCTACAGTTACTCAGCTCTTCCCACTTGGCCCTTAGGCCAATGCAGGCAGCTGTCTGAAGGAAAAAAAAACCCATTAATAAAACAGAAGACACAGGCACAGAATTACAGGTTATTTTCTAAAACGAGCCACTGCACAAATGTACAAGGTCTCCAAGAGTCTGTGCAGCAAAGATGACACACAGAAGAGCCACGTCTGCAAAACAGCCCCAGCGCCTCCCACCTGGTGAGTCTGGGAGACCAAGGCTGAGACCCCACCAGCTCACACACATCTCTCATCTTGCTTTGAATTTAGATGCCAAGGGCTTAGTACTTCAGCATCTCTTAACACTATGAACAATGATGTCAAGTCCCGAGAAAATCTATCTATAGTTACACTGACATGAAATCCATTACATTGTTATTATTTTTCTAAAACCACTGACTCAATTTTAAATGTCTACAGAATTGGAAATAATTTAAATCATCATAACTTAATTTTAAAAATAAGAACTTGGACTTTGGTTATTTCTTCCCACTCAAGTTTCTGGATGATTTCATCCCTGAAAACTTACAAAAGGGGGAAAAAACTCAGCTAGAAAATTGTAGCACATGGGTCTCATCTGGGCTGTCTTTGCTCTACCACTACCTAGTCATATGACCATGAATGTCTGTCATAATCTCTCTCCTCACTCTCTTCCTTGTAAACAATGTGGTTGGATCCATACAGGCCTAAAATCCTCCTGTTAAAATAACTGTACAATTGGCTCCAGAATAAGAACCTAAGAAATCAGATTTTAATTCAAGGTAAATTTGAAGCATGATGAAATAAAAACACTGGCATTTCAGGTTGGGGCAGAGATTGTGAAAATAAAGGAAACAACAATGTGAAGACAAAGGAATACATGTGATTTAGAAGAGCTTCCAAAAGTTAGGAAGGTTTCCTATAATGTAATGCATATGTCTTGTTTTGTTGTTGTTGTTTTTTTAATTTGGAGTCAAAAGCTTTCTCCTTCAATACCGAATATTTTGCAATATTTCTAAATGATCTAGCCCGACAGCATTTGAGGAAGAAAAAAAATCAAACGTTACTGTACGTCAGCTTTCATCCTGTCACAAAGCCATTAGGACTAATGAAAAACGATGGCATTAAGTTTTATTTATAGTTTCTTCTTAATAAAATGAAAAATGAACAGAGAAACACTCTGAATATAAATTTTTAAAGACTTTAAAGATCTAAGACCAGTAGCAAAAAATATATATGTAGACATAAGCCTATAAGTAGTCTTTTAAAAAAATGTGTAGAAAGATTGTTTATGGCTCCTGCTGAGTTTTGCCTTTCTCCAAGGCATCATAAATAATTAGATGTCCTACAGTCCAGGTCATTGTCATCAGGAATTTCGGGCCCTAACTGTGTCAAAAAGATTGTCTCCAACTTAAATTTTACACATTCTGCCCTAGACACCACTGAGTAGGATAACCCAGTGAAGCAAGATACTGTGCATCATATTTTTTAAGTCACCTCCCCTCATACCAACTAACTACATATTACCCTAAATTAGGTCTAGGAATGGAAAAGAGAAAAATAACATTTGTTTAGCCCTTACTGCCCAAGGCTTCACAAGCTTTATCCCATATAATCAGACAAGTTCACCCAGAACATTTTACTTTTTTCTTCAAAAATTTTTTAAAGTTTATTTATTTAATTTTGAGAGACAGCATGAGGAGGGGAGGGGTGGGGGGGGGGGGAGGGGACAGAGGATCCAAAGCAGACTCTGCTCTGACAGCAGTGAGTCAGATGCAGAGCTCAAACCCACTAACCATGAGATCATGGTCTGAACTGAAGTCAGACGTTTAACCCACTAAGCCACTCAGGTGCCCCAAACATTTTACATTTTTTAATCCCCCTGTCATAATATAACGATAATAGTGTTACTGTTATTTAAATAGCACTTTGAGCAGGGGTTAAACTCTTCTAGAAAAAGGCCGAAGAGTAAATATTTTAGGGTTTGTGATCCGAGGGGCACAACTGAGGATACTCTGCAGGTACTTACTTACATAATAAGAGAACACACACATTTCCTCAAATTTGTTATTGACAAAATTCAAAAGATAGTAACAGCAATTGAAAATAACATAGATCAAACGAAGAAAAACAGGATTCTTTTGAGAAGGATAACATTTCACTTAATTGAGGTTTAGAATTAGTGTTCCCTCTCATCAGATCTATCGCAAATATGTTATCTATTAAAACCACTCTTAGCTTGTGGGCAGTGCAAAATCAGGCAAGAAGCCAGATTTGCCCCAAACTGGCCAATCCTTGTTTTCCACCTTACAAAGGTTTTCACTGATCATGCATTCAACTAATATTCAGTATATTCCTTCAGTTATTCTTCAAAAGAATTCTGATGAGTATGTACCACTAGGCAATGAGGGTATCTAAATGGGCAAGTCAGGGTCCCCACACCAGGATCTAAGCATGCTACCCCCAAGGGGCTCATTGTGTACTGGAAGAGAGTATACTAAATGCCACAACAGGGATGTATTTGGGTCAGGCGAGGGCCGGCTAGCACAAGGAGGGAGTGGCCGCCTCTGCCTAACATAGCCAGGGCTGCTCCAGGGTTAAGAGCCCAAAGTCTTCAGGTCCCAGCCTCCCATTTGCTAGCTGTGTGACTTGCACAGGACATTTAACCTCTCTCTGCCTCTGTTTCCCAACTGTAAAATGAAGATGATCATAATGGTGCCTACCCTACAGGTACCACAAGAGGGTTGTTGTGAGAACCCCACAAGTGCATGTAGACCATTTAGAGCAGTGACTGGCACACAGGAAGCACATGCAAATGTTAGCTGCTCTCATTATGACAGAGAGGACTATAATGGAGCTGAATCTTAAATGATGAGTAGGAATTTCCCAGGAAGACAAGGTAGAGAGAGCCTTCCAAGCAGAAGGCAGTGTGTGCAAATGAATACAAATATGAGAAGCAATCCCGAGTGGTTTGCTGTAGCTCAGAAGTGCAGGGGGTTGAGGCAGGAGATGAATATGGCGAGAACAGATCACAGAGGGCTCATGTGTGCCATTCATAGGAATTGGTCCTTGATCCCACACCAAGGGGATGTGCAAGTTTTAAGCAGCTCAGAGCATCAGCATTGTAGGATCTAACAGCAGGGTGGAGGATGGCCAGGAAGAGGCAAGGATGGGGACAGAGAGGGGCGCCTGGGTGGCTCAGTCGGTTGAGCACCCGACTTCGGCTCAGGTCATGATCTCAAGGTCCGTGGGTTCAAGCCCCACTTCGAGCTCTGTGCTGACAGCTCCAAGCCTGGCCCTGCTTGAGATTCTGTGTCTCCCTCTCTCTCTGCACTCCTCCCCCGAACTTGCACGCTCTCTCTCTCTCTCAAAAATAAATGAACATTTAAAAAATTTTTTAATTTAAAAAAAAGGAGGGGGGGGGCAGAATGGGACAAAGCAAGTAAACATGAGGCTGAAGCAACAGCAACAAGGAGAGATGATCATGGACCCAAAAAGAAAACTGGTGGTGAAGGCATGGAGGGAACACTTGGGAGCCAAGCAGTAATTTCAGTCTTAATGACACTCAGCTGTGGGTCCCAAGGGAGAGGAATGAGGAGGAGTCCAGAATGACACCCAGATCTCTGGTCTTGGTATAAGGTGAACGGGTAGGAGTTCAGGCAGAGGAATAGTAATGGCAGGGAGGGTGTCCAGACAGAATGGTGAACCAGATCAGTCCTGGGGGAGGTCGGGCCATCTCCCTGCAAGACAGCTAGGCATCAAGTACCAGGGCAGGGCAGAAGTGGAACGGAAGGAAGAGCAAGAGTGATGGTCAGGAAAATGTGGAGACTGAGCCAAGGGCAGCGGGGGGTGAGGGGTGTGGCATCAGAGAGGGAGGGGCACCGGAGCTCCTGGGAACCCAGCACCAGCCAGCACCACAGGGTGGGCCCAGCTGTTTGGGGGACCTTGCTGGGGCTGAGTAGCGCAATGGGGAATGAGCTCACTTTGGGATGTGCTGACTTTAAGGAGCTCAGGAGGGAGCTGTAACCTGGAGTCTGGAGTTCAGAAAAGTAGGTCTGGAAATACAGATTCAAGGGTCATCAGAATATATGTGAAGGGTGACACCCCACCTGGAGAGACTAAAGAGAACTCAAAAGAGAGAAATAGGATATTGAGAGAGAACTATCTAAATTTTTTTAAGTTTATTTATATATTTTGACAGAAAGAAGGTATAAGCAGGGGAGAGGCAGGGAGAGAGAGGAGAGAGAGAGAATCCCAAGCAGGCTCTGCACTGACAGCACAGAGCCCGATGCAGGGCTCAGACTCACAAGATCTCACAATATCATGACCTGAACCGAGACCAAGAGTCAGACGCATAACAGACTGAGCCACCCAGGTGCCCTGAGAAAGAACTATCTAAAGGGAAAGGAAAATCAAAGGTAAGTGGTGTCCCAGGAACCAAAAAGGAAGGTCAAGAATGAAGTAGTCAAGTATGGATGTCAGATCTGGCAAAAAAAAAAAAAAAAATTCGAGGAAGATGGAGGCCAGCACATCTCTGACCTGACAATCAGATTCACAGTGAGAAGGGTCAGAGCAGCTTGCAGGAAAGCTTGAACTTCAACAGGTGAATAGTGACTGGGAAGTTATAAGGTGGTAGCAAAATTTAGGCTCTTAGAATCCCACTTGTGACTGACTATATCCCAAGGAAATGAGAACACTATCTCAAAGAGATACCTGCCCCTCCAGGTTCACTGAAGCATTACTTACAGTAGCCAAGACACAGAAAGTGACCATCGACAGATGAACGATAGTGAAGGCATGGTACATAAATACAATGGAATATATCATTCAGCCATTAAAAAAGAAGGAAATCCTGCCATTTGTGACAACACGGATGGACCTTGAGGGCCCTCTGCTAAAATGAGATAAGCCAGACAGAGAAAGACAAATACCTGACATTCTCACATGTGGAATCTAAAAGAGATAAATTCACAGGGACAGAGAGTAGAATGGTGTTTCCTAGGCTAGAGGGTACGTGCAACAGGGAGACATTGCTCAAAGAGGACAAATTCCCAGCCACACAGTGAATAAATTCCGGGGATCTAATGTGCAGCATACTGTATTATGGGGGCACCTGGGTGGCTCAGTTGGTTAAGCATCCACCTTTGGCTCAGGTCATGATCTCACAGTTTGTGAGTTCAAGCCCCATTGGGCTGGCTCTCTGTTGTCAGCGCAGCGCCCGCCTCAGATCCTCTGTCTCCCTCACTCTCAGCCCCTCTACCATGCACATTCTCTCTCTCTCTCTCCTCTCTCTCTCTCTCTCTCTCTCTCCCTCAAAACTAAATAAACATTAAAAACAATGCTGTATTATATACTTGAAAGTTGTTATGAAAGTAGATCTTAAATGTTATGACCACACATGTAAAAAGTATCTCAGGGGATGGAGGTGTTAGCCAACCTTATCGTGGTAATCATTTTGCAGTAGATATGTGTGTCAAATTACCACATTGTACACCTTAAACTCACACGTGTTACATGTTGATAAAATTCAATAAAGTTGGGGGGAAAAACCTGTAAGCTGTTGAGGGGAGGTAGGAAGAGGTAGTTGTAAAAGAGCAGTCCCATGAGGTGCCCACTGTCGTGCCATTTCTCACAAATAAAGAAAATAAGACCCGGATATTTGTCCTAGTTCCCTCAACTAAAAAGTAGGAAAGCTGGAATTCAATTCCACGCCTCCTGGTTCGAAGACCAATACTCTCTCTACTTTGGAAACATTGCGTTTTTGGTTAGGATGTAGGAAAAAAAACTACAGCTAGGTACAATGGGAATATTAATAAACATGTACTTTTGTTAATGCTTTTAGCTTTTCCAGGGCAATAAAAATACTGGAATGGGCACACAGCATAGGGCATAATCTCAACAACATCCATACAACCCTTCCATAGAGACATTTACATTGTACAGAAAATGAAACAGGTTCACAGGCTAAGTAACTTGCCCAAAGAGGAACAAGGAAGGGCAAAGGAGCAGTGATTCCGGAAGAGGTCAGTCTGGAGGCACTCTTGGTACTGATTTAAAACTTAAGTACCTCACACCTATTAGGATGGCTACTATCCAAAAAAAACAGAAAACAAACAAAAACCAAGAAACAATACACGTTGGCGAGGATATGGAGAAACTGGAATTTTTGTGCATTGCTTCTGGGAATGTAAAATGATGCAGCTGCTGTGGAAAATGGCATGGCTGTTCCTCAAACAACTGTTTAAAAATTATCATATGCAGAGTGCCTGGCTGGCTCAGTCAGTAGAGCATGTGACTCTCAATCTCGGGGTTGTGGGTTCAAGCCCCACGTTGGGTGTGGAGTCTATTTAAAAATAATAATAATAATAATAATAATAATAATAATAATGATAGTTTTAAAATGATCCAGTAATTCCACTTTTAGATATATACCCAAAAGAATTGAGAGCACAGTCTCAAAGAAATATTTGTATGCTCACATTCACAGTAGCATTATTTGGGGTTTTTTTAAGTTTACTTTTATTTATTTTGAGAGAGAGATAGAGCAAGCGGGGGAGGGGCAGAGAGAGAGGGAGACAGAATCCCAAGCAGGCTTGGCACTGTCAGTGCAGAGCCCAATGCAGGGCTCGAACCCACGTGGGAACCGTGAGATCATGACCTGAGCCCAAGTCAAGAGTCAGACGCTTAACCAACTGAGCCACCCAGTCACCCCTTAGTAGCATTATTTGTAATAGCCAAAAGTTGGAAGCAACCCAACTGTCCATCAACAATGAGTAGATAAACAAAATGTGGTATATACATTGGAATGAAGTATTAATCTTTAAAAAAAGGAAATTCTTGGGCACCTCACCACCTCACCTCAGGGAGTATCTATTATGTGATACACAGAATGTATCTTTAGGTATAAACTAAGACCCCCCCCCCCAACCCCGACACCTATACTGACAATTGAGTTTAAAACATTTTATGTTCCCTTATCTTTCTGTAATCGTCTTTTCTTTCTTGAACAAATTTGCTAATGGCAAAAGCTGAATACACGCTAAAAATGTCAATGATTATACTACCAGGAGCTGTCAATCTGGGAGAAGGCAATCCAATTGCTAATTTAGAAATAGGCAAAATTCATTGAAGGCCTTGAGGTAGCTTTCCTGCAGTGCCTCCCACTGTGGCAAAGACTGCTAGTGCCCATGCAGTACCCATCCTTCTCTTTTTTTCCTTTGAAACAGAACACCTGTATTCTTGAGGGGGGCAAAATGCCCAGAGAAAATTACTTTTTCCACATCCCTGGAAGACAGAGATGGCCAGTAAGGTATCAATGGAAGTCCTTAGGCTGGGTTTCTAGAAAAGAATTGTAAAGAGAGCTTATTCAACTGGCAGTTACCCTTTTGGTCTTCTACCCTTCATTCTTTTTCCTTTAGTCTGACAGACTTCATGGCTGGAGCTGCAGCAGCCTTCTGGAGCCAATGAAGAAATGAGACCAAGAGAATCTCAGTTACCCTGACATCCTTAAGTCACCAAGGCAGTGAGAGCAACTCTACCTCCAGTCTTCTTATTAAGAAAATAAGCCCTTTAGAGTTTAAAATCATGCAGTGGTGGCAGAGGGGTCTGTACTCTCAGCCAAATGCTATTCTTAAACAGGTAAACTTAGGACACTGAAAAGATCCTATCTCTGTGAAGTAATGAAATGTTAGAAATGAATCTCTGTGTTAGAAATGAATGGTGCTATTGGGCTCTCTGCTGTCAGCACCGCTGAGCGGGCTTCGGATCCTCTGTCTCCCTCTCTCTCTGCCCCTCCCCAGTGCACGTGTGTTCTTGCTCTCTCAAAAATGAATGATTCTAATGATAAGGATGATGATGACAATGACATTAACCCTCATGAAGCGCATCCTAGGTGGCAAGTACTGAGGCACAGAAAGGTTAGGTAATTTACCTAAGGTTTCACGGCTATAAATGCTGAGGCTGGGCTTTAAATCCAGGGAGTCTGGAGGCACCTGGGTGGCTCAGTCAGTTAAGCATCTGACTTCAGCTCAAGTCATGATCTCATGGTTCGTGAGCTTGAGCCCCACATCTGGTTCTATGCTGACAGCTCAGAGCCTAGAGCCTGGAGCCTGCTTCGGATTCTGTGTCTCCCTCTCTCGGTCCCTGCCCCACTCACGCCCTGTCTCTCTTTGTCTCTAAAAAATAAATTTAAAAAAGAACATTAAAAAAAATCATTGTTAAATCCAGGCAGTCTGGCTCCAGAGTACATGTGTTTAACTTCAAGACAATATCAAACATAACAAACTAATATACACACACAAACCAATCTCCACAGACACACTAATCTTAAAGAAGCTTTGTCAATTCATTAATGAAAATTCTTATCATATGTCATCCCTAAATCACTCTTCTATTTGAGAAATTATTTTCTGTAGGACCTGAGATTCTTATAGCTCTGGCAAAACATCTGACTGGCTTCACAGCTGTTTTACACATTACCATAAATACTGTTTAGACCATTACCATAGTCTCTGATAGAAAGCCTTCCTGTCCACCATCCACTATTACAAGATGAATCTCCCAAAAATGGAGATTTGATCACATCACACCCTTCACCGAAGTCTTCAGTGACCTCTGTTACCTGAATAAAGTCCAAACGCCTTAGTCCGTATGCGCTCTTGGCAACTTTCCCACCTTCCCACCTCTCCCCTTCACACTCCAAACCCTCCCAATTGAGCCACTGGTTGTGCCCTGTATTCACCTAGGTTTTCCCATCCTGAACCTTGTTATATACTGTCTAGCCCTCCTGGATGCACATCCTCTCTCACTCCTCCCCAAGCCCCATGTGTCCCCATCATACCAAATCCTCAAGCCCCAAATCAAAGCCTCACGTGCCATATTAATGGCTCCTACCTGACAAGCACCAAGCTGTCATGGGTCTGGTCTAGGAGGAAAAGCACTGGGTTTTCTCTAGGTTTTTCACAGGTCTCCACTAAAGAGAGTAAATGTAGCCCAGCCCTGCAACAGCCCCACTCTTAGACCAGAGCCAAGGACTGGGATCCCTCCCCTCCAACACACACCCTCCTCAGCCCCCTTCCTGGTGTGCTCTAACTTCCCTCCTTATCTTATCTGATCAAAATCAACACCATGAACAGTCTTCAGGCTAAGAATAGTTCCCAAAGGGATACTTACACCCCTAAGGATATGTAGAAAGGGGTAGGAGAAGGCTGCAGAACCGCTCTGACCAGCTTGAGGGGTCCAGCCAACACGAGGCTGCTGCCCTTCTAATCCACTGACCAAAACCATCCTAGTCAGGGAAATTCAGAAGGGAACTTGCTCAAGGTTGTTACATCACAAGAAGGGGCTTACTTCTCCTAAGAGACTCAAGTAACTGGAGGACTGATTACTATCAGCCAGGCCACATAGTATCTCACACGGG
This sequence comes from Panthera onca, assembly GCF_046562875.1. Taxonomy (NCBI): domain Eukaryota; kingdom Metazoa; phylum Chordata; class Mammalia; order Carnivora; family Felidae; genus Panthera; species Panthera onca. The sequence continues at coordinate 165,299,368 of NC_138342.1, read as the reverse complement.
AAAACAAAGTTTAGTCAAATACAAGGAATCGTCTTCTGGCTTGCAAGTCTCACTGGTTGATACAAAGTTACCAGATTCATTCACTTAAAAACATATTCTAAACAAAGTCCTGCACAATATCCAAACCTTGAGCTACGCAGTATGGCTAATTTTAGTTTTCCTCCAGGTAAGCTACACCTATCAGTGTTCTCTGAGCAACTGCCCATTCCCAGGGAGACACTGGCTCTTCTTCGCTCACCTGACACCTAGCTCTCAGAGGCCTCGCGTGCAGCGTGTGGTGATCTGGCTGCTCCATCCTCCCAACAACCAGCCATCCGCTCTTCCAGCCTCCAGGAAGACTAACACTCTACCCTGCACATGCCAGATGTTCTAAAAGGTTTGAAGGAATGAAAGAATAAGAGTCCCCCAAACCAGCCACACTTACTGGTTAATTAGGCAAATCACTTGGCCATCCCCACACTCTCCCTTCCTCTGCCACTGCCTCCCCCACCCCTGCCTGGAAAAACAAGGCAATCAATGAAAGTGCTGCCAAAGAGGAGACAAGAAGAGTAACAGGGCATCTGAGTCACACTTGGACCCCTGTTACATAGGGGGTTAGATGAGCTTTTCCAAAGCACCACTAATACTCTCTTTAAAAATCTATTTAAAAATAGATTTCTAAAGTCTCCCCACCCTACAATCACACACGGCCCTTACAGAGGAAGCCACAGCATGGAAGAGAGTGGTTCATACCCTTTCCTTTGTCAGTGAACCCACCAACCCTCCCCAATTTAACATTTAACTCATTTAAATTAAGGAAAATTCTATTTCCAGCTCAAAGAGGATTTCACAAAACAGCAAAGGGTCATTGTCCCTGTGGTGTGTGAACCCAAGCCCGGCTCCACCCATATCTATGTTGTGGGGAACAGAATTTCCTCAACATCCTCAAAGGAAACATTACTTCCTAAAAGGAAAACCGCAGTGGAGACTGATGGTCACCTCCGGTTGCAGTCAGGCCACTGTCGTGCAGGCAATCAAGAATGTGAAAAATGCCAGTGCTAAAATCAGACACTGGAATACACTGAATCAGGTTTAAAGGAGTGCCTTTTCCCAGCCTGAAGTCCACAAAACATCCAGAAGAATCTCTTTTTTGTCTCTGACCACAAAGGAAGAAGAGGAATCATTTTGATGGGGAAAGAGTAAATAATGGTAATAAATGTCTGTTGCTCCTGTGCCACAGATGCCTCTAAAGGTCAGGGTCCCCCCAGGATGTGACTCCAGGCACTGGCCTTGTGCTGTGGGCCCTCATTTCCCTTATCAGAGCAAAATCAACACAACAGACCATCCTCAAGCTAAAAATACTTCACAAAGGGGAAACTGTAACCGTAAGGCTGTATAGAAAGGGGCAGGAGGGGGGCCCTAGGGAAGCTCTGACTGGTCCAGCCAACATGAGGCTACTGCCTTTCTGACCTACCGACCAAAGTCACCCAAGTCAGAGAAATCCAGAAGGCAGCTCAAGAAAAAAAGCAGCATGAGGTGAAATAGGATTTGAGCACACCAACAGTGTTGATGGAAATACTGGTACAAAACCCAGGAAATTCCCATTTGGTTGACAAATAAATCAAGCAGTTCTGTGTCCAAAGGCACTGTACAATTAAGCATTAACCAATTACAACATTTAACTCCCCATTAATAGCCCTGGGAACTGAGGGGCTCAATAACACCTCAGTCACCAACCTGTTTACCAATTATTTCATTTAAAGCTGTGCGATTTAAGATAAGGACATTCGAGTGGGATAGGTCAGCCTCAGGAAGAATGATAATGCCTCTACCAGCACTGCCTAGAAGTAACACAGTATCAGAGATGGAGACCGTTTTTATTTAAAGAGTCATTGGGGTGAAGGAAGCCCTTCAGTCTGGTACTGAGGTCAAAGTAGCTGATCACATTACCTTGTTTTGTTTACGTTTTAATGTCAGAATAATGCAATAATTCCTACCTGCAAAGGAATACCTGTAGTGCATACATCTAAGTTGTAAAGCATACTGGTAAATTCAGCACCCATCATCACGAGGGTGCAAGTGCATCTATCACAAGGGAGTCCTGGCAAGGGGACATATTTTCATCGCTATTAGTCAGCATCTTTGAATCTGACCCACTGATTAATGACCACTCCAGATTTTAGGATCTTTTCCTGAAACTTGTGGTCTCCCATGATTAAGGCATTCCCAGGAATACACTGAGGAGGACGGGTTTCCTTTACAAGCCAATCAAGTGAAATAGAGCCAAGCCACTCCAGTTCTTCACCTACAAAACATGCTACCCAGTGTTCACGGTGAGTTAGGAAAGTCACATCCACAAGGCATGCACAAACCCACTGTAGTAAAGGTACTCAACTACATTTGAGCCAAAGACTCAGCACTGCACCCAAAAAGAGGGTGCCATATGAAAGTCAAGAGGTGAGAAAGACTTCCTCCTCCTTACCTCTCTATCCTTTCTCCAATTGTACTCACTATCCTATTCATTCCCTATGAGTTTTTAAACCAAAAAAAGCACAGAAGTTCAGGGGGAGAGGGCACAGCCATCAACATTACATGGAGGGGTGGCAAGTGTCCCCTAACCCTGGAGAGGTCTAATGTCCACACATTCTTCTCATGGTGTCCCAATATACGACACCCAATATTTATATCCCAGTTCTGTCTCTTATACGTGTGTGGACTTAGACATGGTGTTTTACTGCTCTATGCCTGTTTCATCATTTGTGCATAATCATGTCCATCCCACAGAAAGGGATGACATCAGATAAAGTATGTGAAGTCCCCGTAAGCTGATTATTATTGTATACATGTTTGTGTCTGTGTTGTTGTTGTTGTTGTTGTTGTTGTTGTTGTTGTTGTTAGGAGATATTGAGGGCAAGATCAGAAAACAGGGCAAAAGCTAGATTAAAGGATATGTTGCCCTACATTCTGATTAAATGCTTATAACAAGACAGGAACGTCTTTTCAGAAAAGAAATTAACCCTTCTTTAGATATTAGAAAGAGAACTTAAAGTTATGCCCAGTGGTCCATTGATGCCTATTGATATTAGAATTCATTCTCATTTAACAAATATTTTATATGTATGTATGATGCCAGGCACCAAGCTGGGCACCAGGAATACAGTGATAAACAAGAAAGCAAGGTCCTGGCCTCAAGGGGGTTATATTCTAGTTGGGGAAGGGGAGACAATAAGCAAGTGAACAAATTAACAGACAATTTCAATGCGGTGCTAAGAAGGAAAAAATAGGGTACAATGCTTCAGTCTAGCTGCTGGTGGATGGGGGAACTATTTTGGATGCGCTGGTCAAGGAAGGCTCACCTGAAGAAGTATAATTTAATGTAAGGGAATAAAGTGGTTCCAGTACAGGGAACAGCAAGTTCTCCAGGGGCCAGGAAGCCCTGGGCAAGTTCAAGGGCCTAGAAGAAGGCCAGGATGGCTGCATGCTTTAACAAAGTGCTTCTCAACTTGGCAAGCAGTGGAATCCCCAGCCGTAGGAGCCCCTGATGTTGGAGTCTGCTCCCAGACTCGAATAGGATTGCCCTGGTGCAGCCTGGGCGTGGGGAGTTTGCCAGGCTCCCCAGATGTTTCTGAAGCACATTCCAAGTTGAGACCCACACAGTTGATAAGCTGGCAGATGAGGCTCAGTAAAGAGTCCTGGGGCACTTGGGGATTGAGGCCTTCCTCTTTTAAAGGCCACTTCCAAACCTTTGTTCCTGTCAGCAACTACACCAAACACACAGGTGAAGGCCAGGTTGGAGCACATGTCCACAGTAGGTGGAAATGACTAATTACTTTTTATTTTCACTTCACAGCCTGGAAGCAGGCAAGACTATGTGTGTGAAGTATTTACTCCCTGGAGGTTTGACTCTTCCTCCTGAAGGAATACTTCCAGGAAAACGTTGCTAGTAAATCGGCTTAATCCCTATCCCTATAAATTATCTGCGACTTCTGAGTTAAAGTGTTTTTAAAAAATACCAAAAAGAAGGCATAAATTAATTGTAATTATCTCTGTCATCCCATAAAATGCATAATTAAAAATTAACACAGCATGACAATGGATGGGGAGTGAACAGGGTCTATAATCCAGATGTCGAGAAATAATGACCAGCCGAGAGACAGTCGGGCAAGGTTGCTGCTGTCATCTGGCCTATTTTATGGCACATGTCATAAGGCGGTAAAATCACCTGTAAAAGGACGGTTCCTGTAAAAGAAGTAGATCATCATAACGACTGTGGGTTTGGTGACAAGAAGCACACCAAAGTCACCATAGTGGTCTCCTCCCGGGAGGGAGGCAGGAGAACAAAGAACACCTTTATCAGAAATACTTTATTTCTTCCATTTCAGAAGCACTGAGGCAAACATGGCACAACGTTAAAACTCTTCATTAATTCTAGGGAGTGGTCCATGAATGCTCCTGCTATTACTGCCTGTACTTTTCTGTATGAAAAAAGAAAAGAGAGCATGTTTAAAGGGTAAAACTTCTTCATTTAACACTTCTTGTATAATGCGTTAAATTGGGCTGAAACCCTGTAATTATTTCTTCCTTACGGTTTGCCAGTTTCGGAGGCCGTGCTCCTGAATTCTTCACCAGCATCTGTGCTCCTGTTATATTAATGCTCGGGAGCTGTGAATCGCCTAGTAGACTGTCTAGTTCACATTCTCCCCTGTTATTCAATGGAATTACCCCTCAATCTCCCCTCTGACATTTCTTCTAAAAGTACCCCAGAAAGGATTAATTAGACAGTCACCATATTCTCCAAGGAAGACAGACTCTGTGGTTCACCACCCCACCAGAACCCTGCTGCTACCTCAGAGATTTCGGGTCAATCTTTACATATTCTTTTTTTTTCTTAATTTACACTTTCAATATAAATATATTTTGGAGGGCAATTTGACTTTAGGCTCTTGTATGTCTTTAAAGGAGAATTCATAGTCCTTGTGCCAAGTCAGGCCCAATAAAAAGTAAGTAATCATCAAAAGTGATAGTTTAGCAGTGCTGGAGGGAGAATAGACAGAAGCTGGAAGTTTTAAAACTGCTATTTTCAACCTGAAATGTTTATCAATCAATTTTACAGCAGCGGAAAACATTTCCCTCCTGCAGGAAGGTGGGGCGGGGAGGAAGCAGAAAAAGACACAAAGGAAGAGATTCCAACAAGTTCAACAATAAATTTTAACAGGACTCACTTTGGTGATGAAATATAGTAGATCAAATCTTGTATGCTGAATGGCAGGAAGTAATGTATTCCAGCACTGTAGTATCTATTTAAAGGGACAGCACATGGGAATGCAAGCTGGTGCAGCCACTCTGGAAAACATTATGGAGGTTCCTCAAAAAACTGAAAATAGAACTACCCTACGACCCAGCAATTGCACTACTAGGCATTTATCCAAGGGATACAGGTGTGCTATTTCGAAAGGACACATGCATCCCCATGTTTATAGCAGCACTATCAACAATAGCCAAAGTCTGGAAAGAGCCCAAATGTCCATCGATGGATGAATGGATAAAGAAGATATATATACATATATATATATATATATATATATACGTATATATATGTATATATACGTATATGTATATATATACATACGTATATGTATATATATACATACACACACACACACACACACACACACACACACACACACAATGGAGTATTACTCGGCAATCAAAAAGAATGAAATCTTGCCATTTGCAACTATGTGGATGAAACTGGAGGGTATTACGCTAAGTGAAATTAGTCAGAGAAAGACAAAAATCACATAACTTCACTCATATGAGGACTTTAGGAGACAAAACAGATGAACATAAAGGAAGGGAAGCAAAAATAATATAAAAACAGGGAGGGGGACAAAGCAGAAGAGACTCATAAATATGGAAAACAAACTGAGGGTTACAGGAGGGGTTGTGGAAGGGGGGATGTGCTAAATGGGCAAGGGCCACTAAGGAATCTACTCCTGAAATCATTGTTGCACTACATGCTAACTAATTTGGATGTAAATGTTAAAAAATAAAAAATAAAACAAGTTAAAAAATAAATAAATAAAGGGACAGCACAAATAAAACTTATATGAAAGCTTCTAGAGTACAAATTGCTAAGTCAACGTTACTACACTTAAAAATTAGTTTTTGCGGCGGGGTGGGAGGACCTCCTGGGTGGCTCAGTCGGTTAAGCATCTGACTCGATTTCAGCTCAGGTCATGTTCTCACAGTTCTTGAGATTGAGCCCTGTGATGGGCTCTATGCTGACAGTGCAGAGCCTGCTTGGGATTCTCTCTCTCCCCCTCTCTCAACCTCTGCCACATTCTCTCTCCCTCTCTCTGTCAAATTTAATAAATAAGCTTTAAAAAAAGAATTAGTATTTTTCAGAAGCTTAATTGCCCAATGTATCTCAGGCAATTAAAAAAGAAGAACACTGAGTGTCCCCTAATTTATTTCTATTCCCAGCTGACATGTGGCTTGCCCACAGGTGGCCATTTCCTGCCTCTTTGCTGGGATGTCCCACACTCTTCAAAACTAGGAAAGGGTAAACTAACAGCATGTGGCATCTTTGACATGCCTGGCATGAGTGGGCTAGCCACTTTCAAATCTTACTTCATTGATTTTTCTCAAGAATCCCAAATATGGTATCATCTCCAGTTTACCAATGAGGAAGCTATGTGTCCAAGATCACAGGAGTAATAAAATGGTGAGGCCAGGTTGGAACTCATGGCTATTCAACTCCAAAACTCACACTCCTTCCTTTGTACCCCGCCCAACTACATAGGAACACTAAGAGTACAGATGCGCCAAAGAAGATCTTAGCTGCCTGCACTAGGTACCAAGGAATGGTTGTAATGATTGTAATTCACATTGCCTACCTCTATCAGTGAACACTCTATTTCTGAAGATTTATTCTGCTTGTTCTCCAAGGGCCTAAGAGGCCCCGGAGTACTTCTACCAAACTACCAAACTGAGCACATCCTAAAGACATGCCCACAAAACTCTTCCTTATTCTCCATCAAGTCTCTGCACTCCAACCACCACCATCAAAAAACAGATGCACCAACCACTGCATTTCTTTTAATTGCCTTCTGGACCAAAATGGTACCAAGAAAGAAAAAAATCACGCGGACAATTTCTGTTACCTTATTAAAGATAGATGACCATCTCACTGCGGTCCCTAAATGCACATATAGCAACACCGGCAGCATTTTCAAAACTGTGCAGAGGGCAGAGTTTGACAGGAAGCATCCCAGCTGTGGTAACTGACTGCTTGCCATAAGAGCTACTAGGTGAACCCTGTGCAGAACATTTAAAAATGTCATTATAAGGAAACACAGTCACAATCTTCCCCTCCAACAAAAAATATTTTCAATAAACAGCCTAGAATGTTCTCTCTTCCTCCTGTCTCCCAACACCCAATCCCATCACTTTCAGGAAAGCTCACCTGATTAGTACCCGTCTACTCTAAATAGCTCCTTTATCCTGAATTCCCAGATTCTCCTTTATTGCTGAATTATCAAATAACGGTTTGTGCTGGTTTGTGAGATTTTAAGCCATTTCACAAGGACTGGACTCTGTCGAGGGTATACAGAGCCATTGGACAATTTCTGCTCTCAGGAAGGTGAGCCACACTGAACAGAGAGGGATAACAAGCCACATACTGTACCACATAAGAGATTTGGGGAGCACAAAAGAAAGGGGTAGGGAAAGAAGTTCAGGAAAGGCCTCAGGTAAGAGGTAGCATTTCAATGGGTTCTAGATGCTGAATTGGATTTCCTCAAAGAAAACTTTGTAAAGAGGGATGAAGATTTAGTAGATATGGGAGTTGAATTGTGGCCCCCCAAAAAGATATGTTGAAGTCCTAACTTCCAGTACTCAGAATGTGACCTTCTTTGGAAATAGGGTTGTTACAATTAGGTAAGATGAGGTCATACTGGAGCAGGGTGGGCCCTTAGTTCAATATAACTGGTACCTTTACAAGAAGACACCCATGTGAACATAGGGACACACAGGAGAATGCCATGTGACAATAGTCAGATTTGAAAGATGCAGCTACAAGCCAAGAAACACTAAGGAGTACTTGCAAAATACCAGAACCTGGGAACAGGCAAGGAAGGATTCTCTCTTACAGGTTTCAGAGGGAGCATGGCTCTGCCCACACCATGATTCTGACTTTCAGCCTTCAGAATAGAGACAACACATTTCTGTTTTTTAAGTCACCCATTATGTAGAACTCTATTATGGCAGCCCTAAGAAACTAATGCAATAGGGGATTGGAAGAAAGAGGAAAAAAACAAGATGTGGTGAAAGGCAACCACAGAAGATATTCACAAAATGACTTTCTGTAACTTGCAGGAGACCTATGCCCTACTTTACTTTGCTGAGAATGAGCTCACCTCAGCATCCTCCCCTCTGCATCCAAAGGGTTCTCTGGCTTTACCTCACTTCCCTGCAGCCTGTCCTTAAATGAAGGAGCTGTTTCTCCTTTCACAGGCTAGACCTGCTACCTTGCTTTAATTACTTGAATGCAAGGACTTCCCATTCATCATTTCTATGTTTTACTCCAATTATTTCATACCTCCATTGTCTGCTGAGTAAACCACAGATAACTTCCTACAATTCCACTTTCCCTCTTCCCAATCCCCACAGGCTGACCTCCCATCTTTTCTATTTAAAAGAAGCCTAGGGTCGATTCCTCCACTCTCTCACTGCCCATTCACAACTCAACCTTTCATTCAATGACCTCTCCTGACCTGCCTATGGAAACAGTTATGGAAGGATGGCTGGTCAGTCTGCCTGATCACTGACTCTTACAGACGCTATCGTTTTCACTTTCCACAATATTTTTGTGTTGCCTCACATGAACATCCACTTTCCCCCTACATGAAATGCTCTCTTCTTCTGGCTCCTGGAAGAACACACTGTTCTCCACTCACCTCCCTGACTGCTCCTTTCCTGTTTCCTTTCTTGGTCAAGATCATTTTGGTGCTCCTTTCCCATGTCACCACTGTACTTTGTACTGACCTCTGTTATGGCAGTTCTGCCCTATACCTTCAGTCAGTCAGAGCTTACGTTCGAACACCATTACACGCTCCACATGAAGGGTAAAGGCCTTACCATGGTATGTGTGGTGGAGTCCTAATTCCTCAGTCTCATTACCTGCGCTATTGTTGTCATACATTCTAAAAAGTAGGCTAGGGGACACCTGGGTGGCCCAGTCAGTTGGGCATACAACTCTTGGTTTTGGCTCAGGTCACGATCTCACGGTTTGTGAGTTCAAACCCCGCATTAGGCTCTGTGTTGGCAGCTCAGAGCCTGCTTGAGTTTCTCCCTCTCTCCCTCTATCCCTCCCCCCAACCCCCTCTCAAAATAAATAAACTTTTTTTTAAGTTACAAATATACAATACAGTGCAACTATTTTGCTTTGAACAATGTTCTTTTAGAATTAAAAGTAGGAAAAATTGAATTTTTCAATTCAATTACCTTCATTTATTTCATACCCAGTGTTCTTCATTTCTCTGTAGAGACCCAAAATTCTATCTGGTATCATAATCCTACTGCCTAAAGACCTTTCTTTAACATTTCATGTAGCGTTGATGAGCTGGCAATGAATTTCCAGTTTTTGTTTGAGGAAATCTTTCATTCTCTTTCATTTTTGAAATAGATTTTCACTAGGCATAGAATTCTGGGTTGACAGCTCTTTGCTTTTAGCACTTTAAAAAATGTCACTTCATTATATTCTAACTTGCATAGTTTCTGAACAGGGATAATTCTTATCTTTGTTCCTCTGTAATGTGTCCTTTTCTCTCTGGCTGCCTTTAGGATTTTCTCCTTTTTTTAATTTTTTATTTTTATTTTTTGGTTGATAAACGTATGAGTATTATTTGCCTAGGTGTGTTTTGTTTTGGTATATTCATCCTGACTGGTATTATCTGAGTTTCTTGGGTCTGTGATTTGGTGTCACTAATTTTGCGAACTTCTCAGCCATTATTTCTCCAAATATTTTTTGCCTTCCCCACTCTATCTTCCATCTCCTTCTGGTGATCCAATAAAGTATACGTTCGACTGTCTGATACCATCCTGCTGGTCTCGGATGTTCTTTTTGTTTCCTTCTGTTGTTGGTTTTACTTTTTTTCGCTTCAGTTTGGGTAATTTCTGTTGCCCCACAGGATCTTGCCCATTGTCCACCACTTCTACTACAGCAGTTAGTCTATTTAATCATAGTTATTTTAAAGTCCCTGCCAGATAGTTCCAACATCCGTGACATATCCAGTCTGATTCTAATGATTGCTTTGTCTCCTGTTTTTTGTTTTTATGGCTTTCTTTTGTCTTTTCATATGCCTCATAGTTGTTTTTTTTTTTTTTTTTTTTTTTTTAAGTTTGGGCATCTTAGATAAGAGAGTAGAGGCGAGGTAAATATTTTTTTAATGCCTGGAAATGTGCACGCCTTTCCTTCTGCCTGGCCTTGAGTGTCAGGGTTTGCACTAATCTAATCGGGAGCTGGGCTGGCTTAGAAGTCTGTTGTTGCTGCGGTGATCCTCAGTGACCCACAGGCTAGTCATACCCTGTGCTCAGTCTATTTTATACCCTGAATGCCAGTCTATTTGTTTTCCAATGATTGCTGCACCCTTGGCCTTCAATCTTTTCTTTTCACCATGCCCACAGAGAAAGTCTGCCTCTTGCAAAGTAGTTACTACCTCATGCTTGTTACCCTGGTGATGGAGTGGGGATAGAGAGTGTCCTCTGTTATTCTGATTTATCCCCAATGTTAGGCAGGTACCATATCCCTGGATCTTGGGGAAGATGGCCTATTCGGTGATCCTGCCCATCCCTCAGTAACCCTGCCCTCTCCTGAGTTCAGAGTCCTGAATCCAGCTTGTAATCTTGCCCCTCTCCCACCAGGGTTGAGGTGTTGTTTTTTTTTCCTGTTTTCTTCCCCAGCTACAGAAAGATTTTACCAGTGCCCAAAAGATGATGGTGTTTGTTGCCTCTCTCCCAAAGCAAAGCTTCTGTTCTATAGAGGAGATACAAAAGAAATCTAGGCAAAATTTCTTGCCCTTTTCAGAGCAGCTGCTGTTTCTTCTCCTGGTTCGGCCCCACAGATAACACTTTCCCTGTACTTTCTCAAACTTTTCTGTGAGTGACTAGCATAGTTCATGGAGAAAAACTTGCAAGAGGGTACAAACCGCCCCCCCCCCCCATGTTTGCAACCCCGAGGGCTTCCCTCACTTTCGCCAGTGCTCACTCAGCCAGCCTGCACCATTCTCCAGTCACCCTGGCTGAATTCCTCTTCAGTAGCTCACACAGTGCATTAGTGCTTGTGTCTTATCCCTCCCTGCGAACGCCCACCTCTCTCTATGTTCTGGATCTTGCACCCTCAGTACTATCTTTGGCTCAAGAACAGTTGTTAACTTGCTCTTTGTCCAGTTTTTTTTCACTGTAAGGTTAAGAGCAAAGTGCTTTCCAGATCTTTCCATCCCTCTGCATCTTCAACTGGAAAATGAAATACCTCTTTGCATTTTCAACCTATTCACTCCACCAAGAATGACCTTTTTAGTCACAGACATATGTATCTGTGCTATGCAGATGTTGGGGGTTTTGTATATAATTATCATCTTAAGAAATAACTGCTTTTGGCAGGGAAGAGGAATGGAATGAGCTTAGTTACTGAGTCCCAAGCACAGTGCTTGATGCTTTTGCATTTTCTAATTTAAGCCTTATAACTTAAAAGGTATCTATATTATGAACCAAATTTGTGGCGTGAGGGAACTGAAGCTCAGTAACTTGCTGAAGGTCACATAACTGCGAAGTGGCAAAGTTGAGATTCAAGTCTGGATCCTCCAAAGGCTATTCCCAGCATCTGGCTCTGCCCCACCAGCTCTACTGGGCCTGGCCAACCTGTGTGGCTGACTGCACAGTGGTTTCTGTTCACAGTGAACATGGAGGCCACTTGACACAAACTTTTGTGACCATAAAGAAGGAGGTTCATAAGGCCTTGGGCTGGGACTTGGGAGCTGCCTGGTGAAATGCCCACACCCTTTCAGAAAAGGCCATTATAGAAACACAACATGTAGGGGCACCTGAGTGGCCCAGTCAGTTAAGCATCCCACTCCTGATTCTGGCTCACGGCATGATCTTGAGGTTCATGAGTTTGAGCCCCGTGTCAGGATCCGCACTGACAGCACAGAGCCTGTTTGGGATTCTCTCTCTCTCTCCCTCTCTCTGTCTCTGCTCCTCTCCAGCTCACATGTGCTCACTTGCTCTCTCTTTCTCTCTCTCTCTCAAAATAAATAAATAAACAGGGGCACCTGGGTGGCTCAGTCAGTTAAACATCCAACTTCAGCTCAGGTCATGAGTTCACTTGTGAGTTCAAGCCCCGCATCAGGCTCTGTGCTATTAGCTCAGAGCCTGGAGCCTGCATTGGATTCTGTCTCCTTCTCCCCACAGCAACCCTCCCCCTCCCCCCGCCCCGCTCACTCTTTGTCTCTCAAATGTAAAATAAAACATAAAAAAATTTTTTTTAATAAATAGACATTAAAAAAAGAAGAAGAAAGAAACACAGCATCTAGTCCAAACCCTCAGGATCCATCCTCACCGCCAGGTCTCAGAGTGTGTGCCTGGCAGGCAGGTGGGAGGGATAGACCACCAGTTGAGTGGCCGCTGAGGACCGAGCATGCCTCACAACCACAGGGAAAGTCTGTGTAGGACTGAGCTTCCCTTTACCCCTCTTCATGTCACCCCACCAGGCGCACTAAGTCACTAATGAGCAACTTTAATTTCCTTGGAGGAAGCCGCTGCCATTGTATCTCAATCAATACAGGTTCAAGGGAAAATTACTTTGTGTGACAGAAGCGAGGTACAACAAATTTACTGTGTGGCTGCTGCCATGGCCGATATAACAAAGGATTGTTCCAGGGGGTCACAGAGACAGAGAGCACGTAAGAGGAGATTACTGACAATGTGGCAGCACAATGGCCTTTCAAGTCTCAAGGCTACGAGTTCACTGTCAGGTCTCCAGACTCTGTGTGTACAGTATATGGATACTGACAAATGCAACAAATTCTATAATCACCACCACAGTACCTTAAAAAACAGTCCCACTACTGCAAACATTCTCTTCAAGTTCCTCTTTGTGTCGTTTTGGGATTAGGATAACACCAAACAGCTAGCAGGCCCTGGTTCCCAGGACCCAATTCCCTGAGTTCTCGATCAGGACCAAGTTAGCCACAACCCCACCTTGGTTGCCCAGGAACCACAAACCCATACCATATTCCTGTAGACTATTTTCTTCAAGGCAAGAGACCATTTCTAGTTTCTCACTCTTTAATCCCAAAAGGGTTCCTTAATCTAGCCTCGGGCACTGCTATGTAGCAGGCACCAATATCTCCAAGGCCCAGGAGCCCTACAACAGCCCCTGTCCTGTCCACCCAGTCAGAGGTTGGAGCATCATGAGCCTCAGCTAACTCTCCCTGGAGCTGCAGGGCTCAGTGCCAACGGTCCACATTTATGATGCCTGAAAGGTTCAGAACATAAAAGGCTTTAATTTCTTATCCATTTTCCTGTTGACAAAGTGAAAGCCAAACAGTGAAACTGGAACAAATGTGCACAGTTCCTATGCTGCGTGCACAATTCCTGTGCTGTGTACACAGTTCCTGTGCCGTGTGTACAATCCGTATGCTTCAGAAATGCATGGTCACCAGAAATGCATCTGTGTTTTTAAAATAATCCAATTGAGCACATTCTCTTTTCTTTTTTCTTGCCATCAGTGTACTGTTTTTATTTTATATGAACTTATAATTATCATAGGCAATGTTTTCCCATCATGAATACTTAGTAATTTTTTTAATGTTTATTTATTTTTGAGAGAGAGAGACAGACAGAGTGTGACCAGAGGAGGAGGGGCAGAGAAAAGAGGGAGACACAGAATCCAAAGCAGGCTCCAGGCTCCGAGCTGTCAGCACAGAGCCAGATATGGGGTTCGAATCCTCAAGCCATGAAATCATGACCTGAGTGGAAGTCAGATGCTTAACTGACTGAGCCACCCAGGAGCCCCAAGTACTTAGCAATTTTCAAAAACACTGCTTTGATCATGTTACTTCCCTGCCCCAAAACACTTCACAGTTTGCCATTGTTTACTTGATAAAGTCCAAACCATTTAGCCATCCCTAAATTTGCCCACATTGCCTCCCATGATGCCTCCATACAAAGCTATGCTCTGATTCCACAGGACTTTTTTCCAAACTACCCCCTACCCCCTCTGCAAGTGTGGCCCCATGAAACCCTCTCAGGCCAAGAAGAAGAATGAATTTCCTCCCTTACCTAGATTTCTATAATCCACACTCTTCATCAGCCCAAGCCAGCTTGAGCTGTTATGGCTGTTGACAGACCTCTCTGCCCTACAAGATCTCCCAGGATCAGAAAGAGTTGAGGGGCACCTGGGTGGCTCAGTCAGTTAAGCATCTACTTCCTCAGGTCACGATCTCACAGTCCATGAGTTTGAGCCCTGCACCAAGCTCTGTGCTGACAGCTCAGAGCCTGGAGCCTGCTTCAGATTCTGTGTTTCCCTCTCTGCCCCTCCCCCACTCACACTCTGTCACTCACAAATGAATAAATGTTAAAGAAAAATTTTAAAAAAAGAAAGAAAGAAAGAAGGAAAGAAAGAAAGAAAGAGTTGAGCTTCTCCTAAGTAGCTGTCTTTGCCTTACTGACACTGTGAACTGGATAAAGAATTCTTTTCCTCTTACCTGCTCACTGTTAAAAAGCTGAAAGCTAAATTTGTCTCCTATGTCTAGCAAAACATACAGGACCCTGTGGCATAGATTTTGTACAGTAACTTAAACTTGAGCTCTGGCTAAAATCATAAGCCCTACCCTTATTTTTTTCTTTGACTCATTTGTCTTTCTGACTTGTTTTATGTTGCTACATGTATATATGTTTCTAGAGGAAGGATGAGAATGTATAAGAAAGTGATTTCATTCCTGACCATGCCTGGCACAGGCATCCTGCACTCTCCATGATACAAAGTTGGCAAGGGGCAGTTTACATGCTGATATTTGTCATTATATGAAGATGTCCCTGGAAGTAAGTCATTATATGAAGATGTCCCTGGAAGATGTCCCTGGAAGTAAGTCAGTCAGGCTGCTGCTGTTACAACCAACCAGGATTCATAAGATACTTAACCCTGCTGAGGTAAACAACACTGAAGCCCTGATCCAGCCACAAGTCAGAAATTTCCCATTGCGTTAAGATATTTTCAGAAAAACTGCAAGAATATCCATACTTGCCAAAGCCATCTACGTGCGACCCCTATCAAAATCCCAATGGCATTTTTCATTGAAATAGAAAAAACAATCCCAGGGTGCCTGGGTGGCTCAATCGGTTACGTGTCAGACTTTGGCTCAGGTCATGATCTCACAGTTTGTGGGTTCAACCCCCACATCAGGCTCTGTGCTGACAGCTCAGAGCCTGGAGCCTGCTTTGGATTCTGTGTCTCCCTCTCTCTCTGCCCCTCCCCTGCTTGCTTGCTCTCTCTCAAAAATAAATAAAAGCATTTTTTTTAATTTTTAAAAAAAGAAAACAAAAAGCAGTCCTAAAATTCATACAGAACCAGAACAGACCTCAAAAAGCTAAAGCAATCTTGAACCAGAAAAACAAAGGCATCACACTTCCTGATTTTACACTATATTACAAAGCTATAGTAATGGGGGGAAAAAGTATGGTATTGGTATAAAAACAAAAACAGATATCAAAGGAACAGCATACAGAGCCCAGAAATAAACCCATGCTTAACAGTGAATGAATTTTTGACAAAGGTGCCACCAATTCACAATGTGGGAAAAGAGTCTCTTTAAATGTTTATTAATTGATTTTGAGAGAAAGAGAGAGAACATGAGCAGGGGAGGAGTAGAGAGAGAGAGAGACAGAATCTCAAGCAGGCTCTACACTGTGGCTATGCGTGGAGCCTGACACAGGGCTCCATCTCACAACCATGAGGTCATGACCTGAGCTGAAATCAAGAGCTGGACACTTAACTGACTGAGCCACCCAGGTGCCCTAGGACAATCTCTTTAATAAATGGTGCTAGGAAAACTGGATATCCATATACAAAAGAATGAAATTGGACCCCTATCTTATACCATACACAGAGATTAACTCAAAATGGATTAAAGACTAAAATTTAATACCTAAAATGTAAAACTCCTAGAAAGAAAGAAAATCTTATTTACAATAGTATCAAAAACAATAAAATATTTAGGAATAAATTTAACCAAGGTGGCGAAAGGTCTGTATAGTAAAAACTATAAGAACTTAGTGGAAGAAATTAAAGACGACACAAATGGAAAGATACCATGTGTTCACAGATAGGAGGAATTTATATGGTCAACATGTCACCTGTTACCCAAAGCCATCTATAGATTCAATGTAATCCCCATCAAAATTCCAACAGCATCCTTCACAGAAATAGAAAAAGTATCCTAAAATTTATATGGAGCCAAAAAAGACCCAATCCTGAGAAAGAAGAACTCAGCTAGAGGCAACATACTTCCTGATTTCAGATTATATTATGAAGCAATAGTGATCAAAACAGTATAGCACTGACATAAAAATGGACCAATGGAACAGTATATAGAGAGCCTAGAAATAAACACACATATATACAATCAATTAATATGTATCAAAGGAGCCATGAATACTCAGTGGGGAAAGGATAGTCTCTTTAATAAATGGTACTGGGAAAAATGGACAACCACGTGAATGAGATTAGATCCCTATCTTACACCACTCATAAAAATTAACTTGAAATGGTTTAAAGACTTAAATTTAATGCCTAAAACCACAAAACTCCTAGAAGAAAACATAGGAGAAAAACTTCTGGGCATCAGTCTTGGCAGCAATTTCCCAACACGACATCAAAAGCAAACGCAACTTTTGCAAAATAAACAAGTGGAATTATGTCAAATGAAAAAGTTTCTGCACAGCAAGGAAAACAAACAACAAAATGTAAAGGCAATCTGTAGAATGGGAGAAAATATTTGCAAGCCACATATCTGATAAAGAATATCCAAAATATATAAAGAATTCTTATAACACAACAGCAAAAAATTAAGTAACCTGATTTAAAAATGGGGATTAGGAGTGCCTGGGTGGCTCAGTCGGTTAAGCGGCCGACTTCAGCTCAGGTCATGATCTCACAGTCCGTGAGTTCGAGCCCCGCATCGGGCTCTGTGCTGACAGCTCAGAGCCTGGAGCCTGTTTCAGATTCTGTGTCTCCCTCTCTCTGGCCCTTCCCCATTCATGCTCTGTCTCTCTCTGTCTCAAAAATAAATAAACGTTAAATAAATAAATAAATAAATAAATAAATAAATAAATAAATAAAAATGGGGTTTATTCAGAACAAAAATGTTTCCAAAGAACATACAGATAGCCAGCAGGTACATGAAAAGATGCTCAACATCACTTATCATCAGTGAAATGCAAATAAAAACCACAATAAGGTGTCACCTTACATCTGCAAAGATGTCTAGTATCAAAAAAACAAGAGATAATAAATTCTGGCAAGGATGTAAAGAAGAGAGAACCCTTGTATGCTGTTGGTGGGAATGTAAACTGGTATAGCCATTACGCAAAACAGAATGGAGTTTCCTCAAAAAATTAAAAAACAATATATCCCAGCAATCCTACATCTAGGTATATATCCAGAGAAAATGAAATCACTATCTTGAAAATATATCTGCATTGCAAATTTATTCACAATAGCCAAGATGGGAACAACCTGCATGTCCACTGATGGATGAATCAAGAAAATGTGGTATGTATTTTACTTTTTTTTAATGTTTATTTTTGAAGGAGAGAGAGATAGACAGAGCATGAGTAGGGGAGGGGCAGAGAGAGAGGGAGACACAGAATCTCAAGCAGGCTCCAGGCTCTGAGCTGTCAGCACAGAGCATGATGCAGGGTTTGAACTCACAAACCATAAGATCATGACCTGAGCCAAAGTTGGACACTTAACTGACTAAGCCACCCAGGCAGCCCTTGTAGTATGTATTTTATATGTGTGTATATATATATATATATATATATATATATATATATATATATATACACACACACACACACACACATATATATATACGTGTGTATATATATATTCAATATTACATATAAAACTGTATTTATACATATAAAAATATATAAATATATAAAATATACACACAATGGAATATTATACATCCATAAAAAGAAGGCAGTCCTACCATTTGCAGCAGCATGGACAAACCTGGAGGGCATTCATACTAAGTGAAATAAGCCAAATAGAGAAAGACAAATACTGTATGGTATCACTTACGTGCAGAATCTTAAAAACAACAACAACAACAAAGGAACTCATATCATAGAAACAGAGTAGAATAGTGGTTTCTAGGGACTGGTGGGGGAGGTGGGTAGGGGGATGGGGGACGGTTGGTCAAACAGAACAAACTTCCAGTTATAAGAGGAGTAAGTTTTAAGGACACAGCATGCTGACTATAATTAATAACACTGTATTGTACACTTGAAATCTGCCAAAGGAATAGATTTTAGGCATTCTCACACACACACAAAAAGGTAACTATGTGAGGTGAGAGATGTAAATAAACTCGATTGTAGGAATCCTTTCATATTGTGTGTATATATATCAAATAATCACATTGTATACTTTAAATATATTACAATTTTATTTGTCAACTAAACCTCAGCACAGCTGGGGTCGATAAAAGAAAAACTACAAGACAATGAATGACAAAAGTTAAATGCTCAAATATCTTCGGATGATGGTAAAAGCAGGCTTCAGCAAAACTCCCCGGGCTGTTACCAGGTCTAGACCTTGATCTTCCCTCTGGCTACACAGC
Source organism: Panthera onca (assembly GCF_046562875.1). Taxonomy (NCBI): domain Eukaryota; kingdom Metazoa; phylum Chordata; class Mammalia; order Carnivora; family Felidae; genus Panthera; species Panthera onca. The sequence continues at coordinate 165,280,478 of NC_138342.1, read as the reverse complement.
TTCTTGTCCACTGTTAAAGCTGCTCATTCAACAAGTGTTTATTTGAGTCACTTCCCTGTGGGAGTATGCCTGGCAATGCTAGCTGCCTACATTCTCCTCCCTCCTTTACCAACAGAACCCCAACTTGGCTCCAGGCAGCAATGTATCCTCCTTAAAAAACAAACAAAAACAACTTCATTTCCGACTCACTCTTGCAGCTAAGGACAACCTACTTCCTGCCAGTGAGATGTGAGCAGAAGCTGGCTGGTTGAGGCCTTCCAGGAAAGCTCTCCTATTCCTAATAATAAGAGAACACTCAGCTGGTCTATACCTTTGACCTCACCATTCCCTTTACTACTGCCTGAAAGACAGATGTACTGACAGGGGTACAAGAGCCATTTTGTAAACCTGAGTAGAAAGCTAAAGGATCCTGGGAGCTACCACGCCAGTCCTGGATCACTGCCTCTGCACTTCTTGCTGCATAAGAAAAATAAACCCTCATATTTCAAGCCAGAGTTTTAGGTCTTCTAGTACACAGAGCCAAACTCAATTCCTAAGTGATGCAGGAAAAGTGGTGTGTTTAATAATAAGAGAGATAAATAAGACCTAATCCCAGCCCTCAAATGGTTATAATCTATCAAGGGGAGATAAGAAACTCAGAGGAATAATCATAATACCAGATGGAACGTGACAAGCACATGAGCCATAGCTGGGGTGCTAAAAGAGTTCAGAGCAGGGAGAAATGGCTTCTAGCTAAAAGCACTGAAATTGGGCCACTCTGCACTAAAATCTGACATTTATCTCACCTGGAGAGACACTATTCTCCAGTGTCTTTATTCCAAGAGAATAAATCTCTACCAATGGAACCGCACGCATCTGAGCTTCTTAAGGAGTATTTTCAAGCGGTGACTCCCCTTCCACGGACAGGGCTGAGGACTATGGCTGTGCCAGGTGTGGGCGTGGGAATGTGTCACTCTGATTCTCTCTCTCCACTCCCTCCCCTTCCCCTGTCCATCCGCCCACTTTTTCTGAGAGTCCTAAATATGTGCTTTCAGGGCCTAAAGGGGAAAAACTTTCCTCCATCTCTCTCCAGATGATTCTGGTGCTGCTGGCTCTTGCCCAAGAATGCCCTGGCAGAGGATTTGGGTTGCATGTTTTAAACCATCATAACAAAAGCCTTGATAAGGAATCTGAACCTAATGCCTGCACTGTGCAAAGGCCTCTAGGCCATCTGAGCTCATCTCCTGTAGGAGCTGGACAGCGAGGACATCCACAAAAACACACCAACAGGTTTGCAGCACTGTTTTCCAGATAACATACAGGCCGGGCAGTATACAGGGGTCATGAGAAACAGCCACCAAAATGTGTACCCAGCCCTCTCCCTGCTGGAACTTGGCCACCTTGAAATGTTCCCTGCTGGGTTCTAGATTCATGGCTGGTGCCCACGAACCGCATGAGAGATATCTGCCATGTCTTCCTTGTGGAATCACTCGGTGAGTCCTCTGTCACTGGCGATCTCCACGACCTGCACCCCCTACCAGAGCATACTGGCCTCTCTCTCTCTCCCACTCCAAGTCCCTGACTTACCCATAATCCCAAATGGGGGAGCCACCTTTCATCCCCACACTGTGCTCCACGCAGGCCATAAGCAGGGGCTGCTCTGTGCCTTCTGCATCCCCGCCTCTACCCTACACACCATTCAGTATTCACACCCTCTCTTTTAAAAAGTGCCACTGCACACTAGGACTGGGCCCCAAGTTCACCAGGCCAGGCCAGACAGAGGGCAACGTGCTAGGCATAAATCCCACCTCACCCTCAGAGCTGACGATGGTTGCTAACTCTCAGGGCCATCCTGCTTGGTCCACACTCTTTCTCTGGAGGTTCCTTGGTCCTCCTTGTAAACAACACCCTGCAGACCACAAAACTGGTGCTCCAGATGCCCAGAACAAGCCAAGACCTCAAGCCCTCTGCCTTTGCCAACCCCACCCCACACATATAAAAGGATTCTAATCCAAAAACAATGGAAAGCACAGCTTTCACTATGAAATAAGTAACTACAAAAATATTTTACCCAAAACACATAGGCTGTAACAAGTCAACAGAATTCTGTTTGTCACCCAAAAGGTTAAATTTGAAAAGAGCAATGTCTTCTTACCATATCACATAGTCAAAAAATATCATGCACTATATTGAAAGCATATTTACATCTAATGAGCTATACTACGTGTGCAAATTAATATATGCTAATTGTCTTTGGCTGTTTCTTTTGCATAAAGTCAATATTTTTATGGATCATTAAATGTATCCCTTAGCATATTAATTTCAAAAGAAAAATTAATAGCTATAAAAATAAATTCCCTGGCACAACCAATATAAAGATTTAGAACTAAAACTGTTGCTATAATAGAGTATCTTAACATGCTAGCTACCAAACACATAGTAAGTCTCCAATTCAAGAAAAAATAAAGTTTGTATCAAATTCTTTTCTGTGTGTGATTTAAAGCTGGGTTAACTGAGTTTGGCTGAAGTGCTTACATTGGAATCCATACATTTTGAATGGTTTAAAATAAGTACCTATTGATGTCTTTTTTATAATCGGATGAGAAAAAGAACATAAAAACCAAGAGGGCAGCAAAAAGAATCAGGCCTTGAGGCCCGCTGACTGCTCTCTCCCAGAAATTGACACAGCACAGTGTCTGGCACAGAACGGGGCTCAAAACTTTTATATAAATGAATGAATGAATGAATGAATGAACTGTTCACAGTAATCTATGATGCCTTTAGCTAATAAACATAATACTAACAGCTAAAATTCAATACTTACTATGTACCAAGTACCCTAAAATGGAGGTAGTCTCCTCGATTCACAGATAAGAAAACTGAGGCCCAGCAAGCTTAAGTAATATGCACAAGTGACAGAGCCAAGATACAAATGCATGTGTGGCCACGAAACTGTCAACACCATCTACACATCACTTCCGTAACCTAGTGCCCACAGGCGGTTACTCAGGGTGTGCAGATATGAGCCTGTGGCCACCAGATACAACCTGGGGCCATGACCAGATACCTCCAGCCATCCCACAGGAGGGCCACACAGCTCTTAGGATTCACCCCAGTCCAGACATGTGGTGGGACACCAACCTTGCACACCCAGAAACCCAGTGAAACCAGCAAGTTTAACTCAGAGTAACCAATCCTACAGTGCTGCACATGTTTGGAGCACTGATTCTTTAGCGATGGGAAATATCATCACAGGGACCAGCATATTCTCCCAATTAATAATACCTGTGACCTGGGAAGCTAAGTAATCATCAGAACGCTACTGGGGAAACGAAAACAAGAATGGGTCCAGTCATTTCAACACGTCTTTCCAGAGCAATTGGACTATGTATTTGTTGGCTGTCACTACCTGCCACAAATCTGTGCTCTGGGGACAAAGTGTAGCAAGGCAATTCCAATGTCGTCTCAAGAGTCTCCCTTCTCAATGTCTCCACGTTAGAGCAAGCCTCTTTATTCACTCAGGCTACAGTTTAGCTGAAGTCCAGGGAACTCTTCACCTCTTTAAAAAGACAGCATTCTGGGGGCGCCTGGGTGGCGCAGTCGGTTAAGCCTCCGACTTCAGCCAGGTCACGATCTCACGGTCCGTGAGTTCGAGCCCCGCATCAGGCTCTGGGCCGATGGCTCGGAGCCTGGAGCCTGTTTCCGATTCTGTGTCTCCCTCTCTCTCTGCCCCTCCCCCGTTCATGCTCTGTCTCTCTCTGTCCCAAAAATAAATAAAAAACGTTGAAAAAATTAAAAAAAAAAAAAAAAAAAAAAAAAAAGACAGCATTCTGGGCTCTGACCTGAAGGCCCAACAGACTGATATCAAAATTTAAGGCCAAGTCTTATTTCCCTTATTTTCATGTTTTTATATGTGGGAGGACTTTTGGCATAAGTCTATAGAACTGAAAACAATAGCATACATGTATGCGTTTCATATTTTTAACATACTAATGAAAGACAAGTTTGCCAATAACAACAGCAACAAAAAACAACCATTAGCACTCTATATTAGCTATCTAGTATAATTCTATCAGTGAGAATGTCACAGCATTTTCATGCTACCCAAATACCACCTAAAATTCTGAAATGAATAAATGTTTATCTTAAACCTCAAGCTTAGCTGACTGTTGGCCCTCAGGTTAGCAAGAGCAAAAAAAAAAAAAAAATGGAATTTATAAAAACTAGCCACTAACAAGTAGATGCTGCTGAGATAAAAGAGAAAGTGAATGCCGAGGGAGAGGAAGTAAGTCAACCGGTTTCTTATGTTTCAAGGGTACAGAGGTCATGGTTAGCTCCTCCCACACTGTGACTTTCTTTTTGGAAAAAGTACCTCCTTTGAAAAGCTCATAATTAAGTTTAATGATGCACCTTCACCATTTAGTGGTACTCTACATGAGAAAATTCTATAAACCCTTTGGAAAATTCAAATGCCTATACTGTGATCTATAAACAGTCCTTGTCCCAAATTCAAATGAAAATGAAGACCATAGATTTGATACAGAGCTCTAACATATATAATTCCACTCTTAACCAAAGAGTCTATCTTTAAAGGATAGGAGACTTTTTCATATCAATAGAAGTAGTAATATACTGAGATGCCTGGGTGGCTCAGTCAGTTAAGCATCCAACTCTTAATCTCAGCTTGGGTTTTGATCTCAGGGTTGTGAGTTCAAGCCCCACATTGGGCTCCACACTGGGCAAGAAGCCTACCTAAAAAAATAAATAAAAGAGACAGTAATATACTAACATTTATTTTGTGGAGGGGGGCTTCAAATATCCCATTTCTAAAACCCTAGGATTTTCTGGCTTTTGAGTGCCAAACCCCCCACAATGTGGAGTTTCTGCATAAAACCTCCCTGCTGGCTTCCCAGTGTCCAGTCACCTGTTCAAGGCTTACTCAGGGAAGATGGATCCGGAAACACGTTTGTGTTCATTACCTTGGCTGCTGTGACAAATTACCACCAACTTGATGGCTTAAAACAACACAAATTTATTCTCTTATAATTCTGTTGGTCAGAAGTCCAAAATAGATCTCACTGGGCTAAATCAACAGGTCAGCAGAAACACAGGGTAGAATCTTCTGGGGGAGAATCCATTTCTTTACCTTTTCCCTTTCCAGAAGCCGCTTTCATTCTTTGGCTAGTGGCTCCTTCTTCCATCTTCAAAACCAGCAATAGCTGGTTGAGTTTCTCTTACACTGCACCAGTCTGGTTCTGTTTTCTTCAACACACCTTCTTTGACTCTGTTAAGACTAGTGATTGGGGGCACCTGGGTGGCTCAGTCGGTTAAGCATCCAACTCTTGATTTCGGCTCAAGTCACCTTCTTGTGGTTTGTGATTTCGAGCCCCACATCAGGCTCTGAGCTGAGCACGCAGAGCCTGCTTGAAATTTTCTCTCTCTCTCCTTCTGCCCCTCCCCCTCTTGTGCTGTTGTGCTCTCTTTCTCTCTCTCTCTCTCTCAAAATAAATAAACATTTTAAAAAAAGACTAGTGATGACATTGGCCCCACCCACATAATCCAGAATTATCTCCCCATTTCAAGGTCCTTAATCCTAATCACATTGGCAAAACTCTTTTTGCAGGTAACATACTCAGATTCCAGAATGTGGCCATCTTTTTTTTTTTTTAATGTTTATTTATTTTTGAGAGACAGACAGACAGAGTGCGGGAGGTGTGGGGTGCAGAGACAGACAGAGAGAGACAAAATCCAAAGCAGGCTCCAGGCCCCAAGCTGCCAGCACAGAGCTACCAGCACAGGTACCAACACAGGGCTTGAACCCACAGACTGTGAGATCATGACCTGAGCCGAAGTCTCAGACTTAACCGACTGAGCTCAGACTTAACCGACTGAGCCACCCTGGTGCCCTGAATGTGGCCATCTTTGAGAAGCCATTATTTTGCCTACCAGAAATTTTCTTTTTCAAAAGGGAAGATGACAATTTTTATTGTTATTACAAAAGCAATATTTTTAACTTCACTCATTTAAATAATTGCAAGAGCAACTATGGGCTTAATCCTCACACAGGCACCACATCAGGCACAGTAGCTACAAATCATAAGAAAAAGCCTTCTTTACCTTGGATCCCCACAGTTCCTAACTAGAGCATTCTGCCATGCTTTGGAATTAGGTTAAAAACCCCAGAAGACCTACTCCATTCCCTTGAATTCTATTTTTTTTTTAAATGAGAGTTACCTGTGCTGTCTAGTAAAAACAAGTCACTAAATCCTGACCTGAGAGGATTAATAATAAATAATCTAATATAATAATATCTAATAAATAAGGGTTGATAAAATGCAATGAAGGTTCAAGGAGTTCCAAACAAGGCATGAATATAAATCTATTCTGCTCAGGTGTCCCAGGTTCCACAACCTTGTGGGCTCCACTTCAGACACATTATGTGCTCTGTGTGTCATGCTTACATGACATGACCTTTCAGGGAGGTTAGAGGTTGGCATGGGGGGGAGGGTCAAGCAGGAAGAAGGGTGCCCTATATTCCCTTTTTCAGATCTCCAGGCCCACCCTCTGTGAACAGGGAACTTTACTCAGAGCCCCTCTCCAATCCCTACTGCCTCTGATGGGACTTCATCATGATCTTTGACACACAAATTCCAATATTGTGTTTGCCTACCCCTTCATCTCCTCATGACTGCTGCTGTTTAACTTGACCCTGATTTCATTCTTACCCAACAAGCTGCATCAGATCGATTAAACAGAGTTTTCCTTGGACAATCTGAGTAACTGCCCACTTCCAAAAGGGTGGAGAATTCCAAGGCACTAATCTCTTTGGCAAGCATCTCCCAGTGCAGCATACCCTCCATACTAGGGTGTGGTTCTGGAAAGCACAGCTATCAGAACCATTGCCTGTTGGCTGCCCAAGAAACTAGAGAGTCTCCGGCATGGTTCCAGAAAGCATCTCGATAAATAAGATAGAGCCCAAGACAAGCCACCAATAAACCTGAATTTTTGCACGACTCTGTAGCCATTACGGAAAGTCATGGGGCCTTGAATTTCTTAACAAAATATTGGTATCCTGCCTGAATTGCCTATATATTAGAAAGCATATGAACTCCACATGTTTGGATTTTAAAAAGTATTATAAATAGTTACAAACTTCAAGATAAGTGAAAATTAAATTTTAATGCAACAATATTCAGGACCTTTAATAAATGAAATAGCCCTATGGTCCAAAAATGATACACAATTTTAAAAAAAGTATTTAAGACACAAAAAATTGTTAACTGCCTTAATAAATATGGAACATCCATGTAATCTAGTACTATCCAGCTACTTTTGTAAAATGGAAATAATACTTGTTTTTAGAATGGGTATAAAATTACATAAACTATATGTAAGATATATCGCGAGACAATGGAAGGAACATATGTCAAATGTTGGCAGAGATTTCCTCTGGAGAGCAAGTGTGTCAGTTAGAGATCTTTGGTTGCAAACAAGAGGGAGCAATTCTGACTAACTTAAACAAAACAATTCCAGGAGCTCAGGGGACTGAAATCTTGAACACCAAGCTTGTAAATAAGCAAGAACTAAGGCGGCCAGTAGACTTACAGGTGGCAACTTGAGGAATTTCCTCACACAGGAAGACCAGTCCAGTGCCACCACCAGGAATGAATGAGCTCCAGCATTTCAATCTCCTTGTCATTCCCCTCAAATCATTGGAAAGGAAGGTTCTATTGACCCAACTTGGGTCACACACCCACCCCCAGAGCTAGGGGAAGGCATGGCACCTGCTTTTCAACTCCACCAGACACTGTCCGAAGGCGAGAGATGTAATCCCCCCAAAGGAAATCAAAGGGCTTACGGGAAGGAATGGATGATGGACGATTTAAAATAAAAAGTCCACTTCAGTGGAAATAGGAGTGACTTTTTTCTCTTTTTTAAATACATCCTTCACTTGCCTGGTTTCTTATAGTGACGATATGTTATTTATCAAGATAATGATGTTCTTTTTTACACACATGGTGGAGACTGCTGGTTGGTTGCCCATCAAACTCAGCTCTCCTCTTTTTCCTAAAACCATGGTTTGATTACATTTCCCATATTTCTTTGCAAGTAGGCATGGCCATGTGACTAAAGTAGGTGCGACTAAGTTCTCTTCAAGAGGAAGGTGTGCAAAAGTGCTGCACACCACCCCTGGGCCTAGGAGGCCCTCAGGCAGAAGGCAGGCCGGCTACTTCCACGCTTTCTTCCCTTTCCCAATGGGTCGAAGCTGAGCGTGGCCACCACCCAGCTCCCACCATACAGATGACAAGTTCTCCCGGAAAGAGTCTGGGGTCTTTGAAAGACTCCATACAGCAAAACTACCCTGCTCACCTGGAATGCTCCCCTCAGGCCACATGGGAGGGAAACAAAACCTTCTATTTCCTTCAGCTACTAAAATTATTGTTGAGTCTCTTTGTTGTAACCTCCTGGCCTTATCCTAATTAATACAGTGGAAGCAAGATGTCATGATGAGGGTGACAGCAATTCTACTAGTTATGTTCTAAGACAGTGTATCGAGTAGTGATTAAAATCTACACTCAGGACAGGCTGCCAGAGCTTAAACCCAGACTCCACCACCAGCTAGAGGCACGGCCTGGGTGAGTTATTTAGCCATTCATTGCCTCTGTTTCCTCATCTGTAAAATGGAGCTAACGTAGTGCCTCTCTGAGAAGGTTGCCATGGGGATTAAGGGAATTAGTCTATGTAAAACACAATAGTGACTAGCACAAAGGTATCACTATTATAATTTCTATGTTATTTCAAGAAGTGGTTTCATTTTTTAGACTTGTATTTCAGCTATTTGACTTGAAAAAAATTAACACATCTACAAGTCAGCCCTAAAAATAAAAAGTGAACAAGGACGAAGGCTAAAATATCAAGGATTCTTTCTTTGTATAACAAGAATTATTTGTGCTAGAGTGAGAATGAGCTGTTTAAGAAACCCAAAGAAAAGCCTAAGCACATCGGTGCAAGCTGAAGGTAGCGACTTAAAATTCTTCTGCTTCGGGGTTCTGGGAGTTTAGGTCAGACTTTTCATCGTATTTGCACAGACTCGTTCTAATCTGAGCGCACACACATACACACCCTCATTGATTTAGAGGCCACATGCTCACTCTACATTTCAGCCTACGATTTATGCAGTCGTGGAATAAAGTCCTATTCATTCAATGAAGGGCCACGCTGCCGCGGCATAAAAAGGTGGCTTGTTAATTCATTTCTCAAGTTTTAATACTTTCTTACAATTTCTACCAAAAATTCTGGAATGTTTTTAGGTGTATATTACTGCACTGTGGAAAAAATTAACCCCTTCCTTGATCCCAGGAGACTTAACTGACATTTAGCTTGGGCATTTCAAGAAGATGAAAGAAATGATTAAAATAAAATTGTCCTTCAACCAAGTGGCCAGGTTTCTAAGGAGCTAGGGGTTACAAATGTCATGTTACTAAATGAGTTTACTAAGGGAAGATTTTTAACTGCTCCCTTTCTTTTTTTCTCTTTTAAGCTGAGTATATTTCCCCAAGGCAATTAACACAAACTTCCTCTAGTCCTTTTTACAAAATATCTCATGGATGTTTCCATCACGGTATAAGCCAGTTAAATTTGACCTATGGGATTCAACTAAGTGTGAGATGAAATGTACCACCATCACAAGGAAGGAAAGTAACAATGCACACACCCGGAAGACTGTGGGTGTGTTAAACCCAGGGAGTTAAATAGCACAAAAGAACACATGGAGTTGAGGAGTCGCCACTCATTTATGCACGTGTATGTTTTTCTGCTTGCTTGTCACGTCACTGGGTGCATATTTCCAGAGTGCTTGCTTATGTGCAAACTGGCACCCATCCCTATCCACTGTTCTTCATGCCTCTAAGGGGCAGAATTTAGGTCCAATGGGTAGAAACTGTAGAAAACACATGGAAAACTTTCAAGTTGAGCTACCCAGATTCAGAATGGACTCCTTGTAAAGTAGGGGTTTGCTGTCCCCAGAAGAATTCAAACAGACTGGACAATGCGGGGTGCTGTAGAGAGGCTTCAGTATCACGGGGCTAGCTAGAAGATACAGGTTCCTCTCAGCCTAGAGAGAGTAGGGCCTTAGCAGGCCAAAATGAAAGGCAATCTAACACTGCTTTTCTCCTCAGCCACCCAGCCCAGGAGCAGCCCAGTGCAGGAGACTATGACAGGAACACCTTTCCCCTGTTCTTGCCTTCTGCCCTGACCACACAGAGAAGGGTGAGCCCACACTACCCAGTGCCTGGAGGGTCTCTGGGCTCCCTTCTGAGAGGCCCTCTGCAGCAGTGAGGAAGAAGAGCTGAGTAGTGTCCCACAAAGAAGTCCCCACTGTTCTGCACTGCGGAAGTGCCATATTTTTGTGAGGGGGCATCATTTTCATCCCCCTGACACCCTCAGCTTCCTGGAGGGAACTCAAATGACATGAGCAGGACTGGGGCACTGATGTCACTGCCATCCCCTGTGTGCAGAGGGTCAAACCTTAGGTTGTGTGTGCTGGTGAAGCCCACCAGACTGAAGACCTCTTAGGTAAACCTTTCCAAAAGTTTGTGATGGTGGCCACGGAATATTTAGAGATGTCCTAACCTACAACCACACCTCTCATCTGCATCAGTTATAGAAGAGCAGAAAGCCCTTTCCTTGAGAAATGCAAAGCCAAAGTCACACTAAAAGTCATCACACTCCCTTCATCAGACCCACAGTGTCACCATTCCCACATCAGAATGCTCCAAGCCAACGAGAGGATTATAAAGACCCAGGAAGGAACTAACAGATCATGTGACATGCAGCTCCAACCACAGCCCCCGGTAGGCTCTGGAGGGGTTTGAAAATGCAGTCACTAAGAGAATTTGCAAAGTAGAGGACTTCAAATCAAATTGCTAATAGAGAAACGGCTTATGCTAGATGACTGAAAATGTTCTGCATTGTTAAACTTTTATTATGTCCATGCTGAGGCTGGAATTACAATGTGGAAGTAGGCTGCTATTCTGAATGGACTTTACCCAATAAATAGGAGGGGGATGGGGGAATGAGCAAAAAGTAAAATGCATAAGGTGGACCTACAGGAAGGAATAACTAGGTCATTGCTCTGAGCTGACTGTCAGCTCTGTCCTTGTGTGCAGAGCCTCGGACATGGGCCCACCTGGCAGCTGTCCCTCCCAGGCACATCTAGAGCCCACGGCAGCACAGACTCCTGAGTAAGAGTGACAGCCCACAGGGCTGCGGAAGGTGCAGTCTCTGATCATCCCTGACTGTATTCCTAGAGCAGCATGTGCTTTAAATTGCTGGTATTGATTTGTCAATAACACTGACATCATTCTTGTGTTCCATCATTCCAATCATCTTGCACAGACTAGACCCCAACTCCACCAGCCAGAATTTCCTCGCTAACCAAGAACCTCAGTTCACAAGCCAGCTGAAACCCGCTCTCAAGCACCACACTCAGACAGACAGGAACCTGGCCTCCCAAATTCCTTATGCCACCAAGCCACGTTCTGAAGCTTGGGGGACTTTGAACAGACACCTCTCGGAGGAGGAGTGGGAAACACATGGAAACATCAGGGAACTAATCTTGCCAAGGGTCCCCCGTGGGACTAGGTGGTGTGGTGAAGTGGAAGTTTCCCTTAAAGAAAGGGAATTGTGAGTTCTCTAATGATGGGGGTTTGTGACACACCATTTCACAACTTGAAGACCTAAGAATTTGTGATGCCACCTTTCCATGCAAAATTCCATCAAGGCTAGCTAGAATACAGTGCCTCAATATAACTTGTAATAAAAATAAGCTCCTGGGGGTACCTGGGTGTCTCAGTCCATTAAGTGTCTGAATTCAGCTCAAGTCATGATCTTCTGGTTCATGAGTTTGAGCCCCCGCTCACACTTTGTCTGTCTCCCTCTCTCAAAAATAAATAAACATTAAGAAAAAAAAAAAAAAAAAAAAAAAAGCTCCTGAAGGAGTTCTGGAGATGGTGGTGGTGACAACAATGTGAATGAACTTCATGCCACTGAACTGTACACTTAAAAATGGTTAAGACAGTAAATTTTTTGTCATGTATATTTTATTTTTTTTAATGTTTATTTATTTTTGAGACAGAGAGAGACAGAGCATGAACAGGGGAGGGTCAGAGAGAGGGAGACACAGAATCTGAAAAGAATCTGAAACAGGCTCCAGGCTCTGAGCCATCAGCACAGAGCCTGACGCGGGGCTTGAATTCATGAACCGTGAGATCACGACCTGAGCCGAAGTCGGACGCTTAACCGACTGAGCCACCCAGGAGCCCCTGTCATGTATATTTTACCACAATTTAAAAAAAAAAAAAAAAGCTCTTGCTTAGGTTTTTTTTTTTTTTTAAGTTCATTTGTTTATTTTGAGAGAGACAGCACGAGTGAGGGAGGGGCAGAGAGACAGGGAGAGAGAATCCCAAGCAGGCTGCCCACCATCCCCATCAGCACAGACCCCCATGCAGAGCTCGAACTCACGAACCCGTGAGATCACGACCTGACCTGAGATCAGGAGTCAGACACTTAACCAACCAAACCACCCAGACGCCCCTAGGCTTTAATTCTTGATCAACAACAACAGGTATTTATTTGTCAGCATCATCTATAATTTTATATTAAGAACTCTTTTTAAATTGTTGCCATGGTTAATAGTTCAGAAAATAAATTAAAATGTTGAATCGAATAATAACCAAGTTGTCAGGCCATGCTGCAGCATTTCAATTATGTATGACATTAGAGCTTGGATCTGAAAACAAGATCATTTCATTTGAAAGTGTCATTTGCCAAACACTTTCTTACAATCAATTCTAAATCTTCCAAGTTAAGAACATCAGGTAATATAAGCTAATGTTGTAGTCTGGATCAATCCAGCTTTCATCAGATCTCCCCTTTTTATAAAAATTAGTGTGCTAAAAATGGCATGTTTTCAAACAAACTAACATAATGGCTAATCATATCTCCCTACTGTCTTTGATGGATACATGAACTAACAAGAAAACTCTGCACTCAAAAACACTATGTTTTAACTTACTGAAATAAAAAAGTAGAGTTTTTAGCAATGTTTCCACAAGATATACCAATTAAGATCAATAATTGTCTATTGTGGTTAACTCTGTTTGTCAGCTGCCATAAAACATGTACCAAAGTTAGTTGCTGTCCTCAAGTCCCAACTCTTGAAAACCAGAACATGAAAACAAATTCTGACTCACCAGTAGTTGACCTTTCACTCAGATATTAAATTTCCCCAACCCTGAAATTAGAATAAAAAGCAGCTGTGTCTTTATGTGGCTTTCCCCCAGCATCAGTACAATGCAGGGCACAGAGCAAAGGCTCAATGGGCATGTGTTAATAGAATAAACAACAAAAATAACATCAAGGTTCAAGAGTTCACAATATATACCAAAAGTAAGAAGTATTCACAGACACTTTACTTTTGGCAATAGGTCAAGTTGCAAAAAACTTACATATGTGTATCTTTATAAATTACGTCATTTCCAAATACACTACCTCACTATGTGAACTGCTATCTGTACAATCCTACACTACTGCATCCTGCGAAGGAAAGTTTGGTGACTATTTTCTCAGAATGTGAATAATTTCCTGACTTATTTGGTAACTATAATGATACAGGATTTGTTGTTTTTGTTACTTGTTCTTTCTAAAAGAAGGACATGTAGATATCTCAAATTCATTTTGGAAGTATTAAGAGGATAAAATATGAATAACTAAAAAGTGAAGCACCTGTACTTTCAAATGATTGTACTTCTTAACCAGCCCTTTATACTGACATGTTGGGGAATGGGATAGCAGTGAAAGAGGATTTCTAAGGATTAACCACAGAATTTGATAAAAAGTAGAACATCTGGACAGAATCAGGGAGAACAAGGCAGTACCAACCTATCAAACCCATTGTTTTCTGTTTCTTTTGTTTTACAGTCAGTGCTTTATATGGAAGGTATCCAGTAAATTTGACAAATTAAAACAAAATCCTACCCATATATTCTAAATACACATTCTTATAAAGTGCTCTTGTCAAACATGCTCCTTGTGGTTACGTTACCATTACAAAGTCACATCCAAAGCCCATGCTCTACCAGTGGTCAAAGTGAAATTCTATTTAAGCGTAAAATAGATTCCATTCTTTCTCACTCCAAAGACCTGTACTTTCCATGAGTAAGAACAAATCAATTCCCTGGCCAGGATAAACACCAAATCAAATTTCGCTGTCTCAAGCCTTCTGGCTTAAGAGTCAGCAGCTATGTGACACATGAAGTTTTATGTCGATATGGATTATCACTAACCTCTTCCACAATTCCTAAAACAGACTTTTCATGTAAGGGTAACAGAAGCAATGCACAAGTCACCGTGTGTGCTAAGAGGTTTAGGTCCCTGTGCTGATAGAGGAACACCACATGCTAATCTATGCCTGCTTTTCCATGCGCCTGAAATACACCTAACACATGCTCACCTTTTGCAATGGAGATTCAAACAAACAAAGACACTTTTTGAGATAAGGAAAATTCATTTTTTTTCACTCATCGATATATTTTACATATTTTCACATCACTAATCATCTATATCACCATTTTTAATAGCTAATAATAATTCCCTTGTCTGGAAGTACTATAATGTTTTAACCATTTCCCACTGATTGATATTTAGAATTTTTTTCTATAGATAAGGCTTCAATGAACATGATTTACCTATGTCCTTATTTTTTCAAGTTTTTATCTAAATTCCAGTTAAGATAAAATGTAATATTAGTCTCAGGTGTACAATATAGTGATTCAACACTTCCACATGATGCTGGGTACTCAGCACAATAAGTGTACTCCTTAATCCCTATCACTGATTTAACCCATCCCCCCACCCACCTCCCCCACTTTACCTGTATCTTTAGATACTAGTCTGAGATCTCCTTAGAATAAATCCTTATAAGCAGAGTTACTAGGTTAGAGTATGCACTTTTTGAGGTATAACTGACATATAACATTATATTAGTTTCAGGTGTACAAGGTTATTGACTCGATATTTGTATATATTGCAAAATGAGTCCAGTTAACATCCATCACCACACATAGTCACAAAATAAGGTGATTTTTTAAAGATTGATTATTAACTTTTTAGGTGTGGAAATGGCATGGTGGTTATGTATAATAATAAAGACCTTATCAAGTTGAAATATATATAATATTGAGGGTCTATTTTCCCTTTGTTACTCAAGGGAAATTCTAGCAGGCCCCATCATTCTCTGCCACTTATAGGTAACAGAAAATCCTAAAGTTCCTTTAAGTCACAAAACACAATTGTGATTCAGAAAATGAAATGTAAAGGTCAATATATTAATCGACACTTTAAGGCAAAAAAAAAAAAAAAAAAAAAGACTTCTTGCTCCATCCCATATGCCCAGTCAGGATCTATTCAGGCGCACCACCAGCCTCAGTCTTCTCTACCCACATCCTGCCCCACTTGCTAGCTGCTCTTTCTCTCCCCTTCAGGGCTGGAACATGGGGAGAAAATGAAGTGACAGAGGCTGCCAGCTGCCCCCAATATCCATTAGCCTCTTCCTCTTTACAAAAAGAATCCCAATTTTAAGTTGGGCCCATGGCTGCCCCACAACAAGGAGAGATTTCCTGGCCTGGCTCAGAGCTAGGCATGACCTTGTGACTGAACTCTGGCTAATGAGACATAAGCGAAATGGTGGGTGGTGTACTCTGAAAGAATCCTCAAAAGGGATGGGGCAGACCTTTCCTCTGTGCTTCCTCCCCCCAGCTTCCTGGAACGTGACTTGATGGCTGGAGCTTTAGCAGCTCCCCTTGACCATGAACATGAGGACAACATCCATGGGCCCTGGGAGCAGTGAACCAGGAGGCCTGTTCCTGATAACTGTGTGGAGCCACCATCCCATCCATGAACTGGAACTATTTCCTGACATATTCTTTGTAAGAGAGAAATAAACATCTATTTTGTGTTGCCGTTGTTCTTTCATTTATATATGCATGCAAACGTACCCCTCACTAGTACAGAGGGCTTCATATTCTCTGGACCAGTAGATACTTAAGCCCAACTCCCTGTCTCGTATGGATGGTTTTGTGGGTTTTCAAAATCCTTGTGCTATGAGTGATGCATTCAAGTCCTCTGTTTGCCACCCCCACCCAGCCATGAAATTCACTTTAAATTCCTTTGCTGACTATGCCACTTGGACAGAGGCCCAACAGTTCCAGGCTGGCTCTCCATTCCTGCATGGGCCACATGGGAAGCATGCACAATCACTCCAACAAACGTGGCAGTGGGGGTAGCCCTATCACAGCTGCTCCCCACTCAGCCACAACACCAAAACATCTCACCAGATGCACAGCCAGTCCACCAAGCTCCCAGTTCTCCAGACAACCTCTCTCTGGGCTTGGACTGAGGGGGCAGACCCCCAACTCATGCTTCTTCCAGGAAAGGGAAATGATGCAGACTCACCGCAGTGGCTTCTCCAAGTAAATCCCCTTACAAATCCTGTATCAATGCTTTTTATACCCTCCCAGTGAAGAACCCGGTGTTCAGATATTTCCTTTGAAAATGCCTATTTTGCTCTTTCTCACTACTTATTTCAGTAACTTCTATCTAGTGTATCTTGAGGCAGTAGTCAAACTTTCCACTTCAACTGCCTGTGACAAAAAGAAATAAATTATGTGGGGATGCACATTTGTGGTAAAACTGTAAAGAAAAGCAAGGAAACAATTAATACAATATTTGGAAGAGCAGTTACCCCTGGGGTAGGGGTGGGGACAGGATGAAGGAAGGAAATATGACCAGTAAGCACATGTGAGGAGCTTCAAAGGGAATGTTCTAGATGCTTATCTGGGTAGTTGTTCACTTTATTATAAATTAAAATGTGCACACACATTACATTTACATATACTTACACATAACCTATGAATGTAAAAGTAAACAAAAGAACAAAAACAAAATAACATCTAAACTCCATAGCAAAGTGATTTGCAAACAAAACTGCAGTCTGAGAATTAGGCTGTTAACTCAAAATGGAGGAATCTCATCAAAAATGACTTCTACAGGGGCGCCTGGGTGGCGCAGTCGGTTAAGCGTCCGACTTCAGCCAGGTCACGATCTCGCGGTCTGTGAGTTCGAGCCCCGCGTCAGGCTCTGGGCTGATGGCTCGGAGCCTGGAGCCTGTTTCCGATTCTGTGTCTCCCTCTCTCTCTGCCCCTCCCCCGTTCATGCTCTGTCTCTCTCTGTCCCAAAAATAAATAAAAAACGTTGAAAAAAAAAAATTAAAAAAAAAAAAAAAAAAAAAAATGACTTCTACAAGTGGTTGAAAGATTTCCTCAAAGGATCAGAGTGTTGTTCTTAGCGACTTCCATAGTGGTGGTTAGTTCTGCGGCATAGACAATGACCTTAGCATCTCTATTATACTTAATCGTCTGGATGACAGACAGGAGTCAATATTACAGAGTTGGTCACTGGCACCTCAGATCTGTAAGTGGTAGAAAAAGTCTGCAAGCCCTCAGAGCTAAAACAGGACCATGGCCAGAAATTCAATCGAGCTGACCCCACTGACCGACTCTGCCTTAGCTATACCAACACTGCCTGAGCAGCAAGGACACTTTATAGTCTTCTGAATTCTCTCTGCATTACTTTTGTAATAGCCAAAGCAACTTCTTGATTATGATCTGGCTTCTCTGGAGCTTGTCTAAGGGAAAAGAAGGTGCTGATCTTGCAGATTTTATGGTTGTTGTTATTAAGGCAATGTTAGCTTTATTATAACTAACAATGACAGCTGATATTTCTTGTATGCTTATCCCACTTGATCCTTACAATAATATTTTTTAAGTTTATTTCTTTATTTTGAGAGAGAAAGAAAGTGTGAGTGGGGACAGGGAGAGAGGGAGAGAGGGAGAAGGAGATCATGACCCGAGCCAAAGTTGGACACTTAACTGACTGAGCTACCCAGGCACCCCTCCTTACAATAATCTTAATCCCAGTGAGAGGTAGCATAGGAAAGTGACAAAGAGCAACAGACACCAAGATTCAAAACCCAATTCTGACCCTTAGCTGTATAACCTTGAGCAATACGCTGAAATTCTGTGGGCCTCAGTCTCCTCATCTGTAAAGTGGGAGTAATGGCAGTAGCCACCTCATAGCATTGTTGTGAGGATTACATGAGTTAATATTCCTAAAGCACTGAGACAGAAGCTGTCATGTAGTGAGTACAATATAAACGTTTGCTATCACTCCCATGTTATAGACAAGACAAGTGAGGCTCAGGGTGGTAAAGTAACTTGCCTAAATTTGACCACTAGTGCATGGAAGCTGGTCTAACCCAAACACATTAGGCTTCAGACTCCATGTGTTTAACCACCATGCTTGTCATTAACCATCGTCATAATTATTTGTCAAAAAGTAAATTAACCCCTTGGCCTTCTAGATCCTTCTCAACCTGGAGGCATGTTAGTTTGATGACTTACTCAGGGCCTGATAATGGTCATTACAGGCTCTAGGCCTATGGAAACAGAAGACCTGACTCTCCAGCTGAGCCCTAGTCTGGTCCAATAACAGACAACCTTTCTTTGGATACCCGGGACAGCTGTCTGCTATCCTGCCTGTTCCCTGCTGAATTCTGAGATTCTCAAAGGCAGGCACTGGCTCTGAGTTCTCAGTTTCTCACAATATGCCAATTAGCAAACACAAAATATAAATTCTTCTGCAACCCAAGACAGATTCAAATTTTAGCATCTCTGTCTTTAGCCAGTTGTAAAGCAGCAATCTTTCCTTCAAAACTTTTCTAACCTACCCAGGCCAAGGCTCCCCATACCTGTGAAGGGTCTGGGAAATGGGAAGTGGTCTAGACTTCATCATCTGCCAAGGGTCCCCAACTTTCCTGAGGAGAAAGTGCAGTGGAACAACAGAACTCCAGCTCTGAGCCTGCTGCTGATACCCTTGTGACTCTGGCTGAGCCACTCTACCTCTCTGAGCTTCAGTTTCTCCATTTGGGAAACAGAAAAAGTAGGCCAGAAAATGGAAGTTCCCTTCCATTCTTTGATCTCTATATCCAAATTTTAATCCAGAGCCAAATGTCATTTCGATTTGACTATATTCAAAAACAACTCAAAATGAATTCTCATATTAAGGAGATACTCCGACCGCTTTCCACAATGCATAAATAGAAAGCAATGTCTTTGAGTGCCTGGGTGGCTCCGTCAGTTAGGCAACTGACTTCAGCTCAGGTCATGATCTCATGGTTAGTGAGTTCGAGTCCCACACTGGGTGAGCTCAAGCCCCGCTTCAGAGGAGCTCATTCCCCGCATTGGGTGAACATGAGCCCTGCATAAGGTGAGCCCCGCTTCTCTCTCTTCTCTCTCTCTACCTCTTGTGGGATTCTCTCTCTCTCCCTCTCTCTCTCCACCCTCGCTCACTTGTGTCCTCTCTCAAGAGAAAGAAAGGAAAAGAAAGAGCAATGCCATTGCTACTTGCAATTATAAAAGGATAAAGGCACTTTCAAAAACCCCAATGTGAGCTTCTGGGACCACTGAGAGGGAAAACCTATTAGCCTGATGACATAATCACATAGAACTTATGGCTTGAAAGCTCTTCTTGAAAATAACAAGCAATAAACTGGACCTATTCCTAACTGGTTTGTGCCGATCAGCCCCAGATCACACATGTGAGTATGTGTGCACCTGTGTGTTTGTGCATGCCCATGATAGACTGCAGATTTTTTTAGAAATTTAAATAAGAAATAAGAAAGTACTATGAAGGGGCGTCTGGGTGGCTCAGTCGGTTAAGTTTCCGACTTTGGCTCAGGTCATGATCTCACAGTTCGTGGGTTTGAGCCCCGCGTTGGGCTCTGTGCTGATAGCTCAGAGCCTGGAGCACATTTTGGATTCTGTGTCTCCCCCTCTCTCTCTGACCGCCCCCCCCCCCCCCCCGCTCATGCACTGTCACTCTTGCTCTCTCTCTCTCAAAAATATGTAACATTTAAAAAAAATTTAATACAAATTTTTAAAAAATAAAGTACTATGAATACCTAAGAAAGAAAAAAGACAACATCCATCATAGTAGTTGTCTCAAAACGATGCTAGATAACTTATCAAAGATACCAAGTGATTAATAATCTTATTTTGAGCCCTGTATGCTTGCTATTAAGTCAATGATGCAAATCAATTTTTGAAGTAGACTGCACAAATAAGTTCAAGAAGACTGTAAGGGATCACCATATGGCCTTCAAGTGATAGTGGCTTGATATCGAAAATTCTTGTTTTTACCAGTAGTATGTATATGTGTAAAATGCAACTACTTCTTGACTGGCTTTCTCTTCATCCAAACATCATTGTAACCTATGTTTTTATCCTTTAAAGTTTTTTAAGATTCTTTAATTTCACAAAATTAATTTCAGCAGGTGTATCTGTTCAGAAGCCTGATACATGCAAAATACAAACTATAGATAATAAATGTCTGCATTCATTTTTAAAAGGTTTTTTTAATCTTTGTAGCATGACCCTTCTTAATGGCCCAACAGTGTCAAAACTCTCATCAAACTTTCAGGCACTATATTTGGTATACCAGACTCTGATGGCGGGCGGGGGACAAATGATCCAGGAAGCTGAGGTCTGTCGTAGGTAATGACCAGGCTGTTATTCTGAATGATAATGCCAAGCTTGCACTGAACACTTTGCCTAATTAGACTTCACACAAGGGGAAAAATGCTTTAATATTTAACAAGTATAATGGTGTAATCAATGTACACAAATCAGACCTGATAAGGGATATTGCTTATTAAAGAGAGAGACAAATGGCTCCAGGAAAGGTATAATCATTAAATGTAAAATCTCACAGGCTCCAACTGTGAACACCAGCCACGTACTTTCAAATTACCATTCCAACCCCAGACACGATGCATTCATTATTTAGTTACGTCCTCTTGCTTATAGATACACCCACACCATAGATTTAATAAAATAACTAGGTTTAAAACTCATCTTTGCTGTTTCTCAAAGCTATCTTTTCTTAACTACTTTTGCTGCTGTCAAAAATCCCACTGAGTCAAGATGTCCAACATCTCTGTTATAACCTTTTCAGTGAGATAATTAGTCCTCCTTTTTATTACCTTCAAGAACACTTAATACGTTGGAAGCTTTCCTGACTCTATTAAATCCACCTAGCCTGCCACAAGATTATGAATACATAATTTGTTTATATTAAGCTTTTAAGAAAACATGAAGTAAGCAAACAGTACGCAGGAATATAGTTAAAAAACAGGCACACTTATGAACTGCAAATTATAGTAAGAGATTTCTGAGGGTGGGTTATCTGCTTGGTCTCTCCAAGGCCAGCTTTGCATGCAGATACAAAGATCCTAGAAGGCAACATGCCCATTCATGAACCCAGATGCTTGCTAAGACTTTTAAATTGCTACATTTGTTAATTCCATGCATATTTACAGAGAACCTATGTGCCTACACACTGTGCTACACACTCCTTGGAATGTATCGGAAAACTGTGTAAACTATGGTCCCAATGCTCCAAGAGTCTACAGACTTGTCCAAGGAGGGCATAAAAGCAGCTACAGTGCCCACCATCATGTGGGTACCTAGGGAGGTACTACGACAGCCTTGGGAGAAGGAGCTTTCATGGCAAACACATCTGTGTTCAAATGCTGGTTCTGCCTGTCATAGTCGTCTGACCCAGCCAACATATTTCATCTATATAAATAGCTCTTCAAATATTTTTGCATGGGTTTAAAAAAACTCCACAAATAAAGTGCTTCAAATAGTGTTTAGCACATAATAGATTTCTTCCTAAGCTTCTGCATTTCTGAATTCCCAGGATAAAATGGACCTCATTTTAATCGAAAAACCAATTATTCAACCTTGACTTGGCTGCAATGATACCCATATCCACATCTTACCTCTCCTTGGCACAAATAATCCCATTTTTTATTTGTGTCCCCAAACAAACTCCTCCAGAACTATTCTTACCGAGTGTTTCCAGAAAGATCATGGATTTGAAGTGCAGAGAACAAAAGATTTCAAATCTTAATCTAGCTAGATGTGTATAGATGAAGCTGGAACATTTAGAACCAATTTGATTCATGAAGCTTTTGATATTATTTCCATTTGTGATGTTGTAGTCAACAGGAAATAAAAAACAATCCCCTTGGACTTGCAGTGGGCACTAAGAGCTTACTAGCCCCAGGGAAGATGTTCTACATGTCATTAAGCCATAGCTTGAGGATATATTCCCTTCTTTGTATTACACTGTCCTGTGAGCTCCTTGAGGTCAGAAACCCATCTTTTCATCTCTATCTCTAGCCCTGAGCACAGTACCAAGCACACAGGAGTTCCATAACCAGATTCTAAATCTGAGAATGGGCAGGTGGTGTATCATTGTAGGGCACCTAAAATTACCAACCAGATGGCCATGGTACCTAAGATGCTATTATTTCTGCAAAATACTGATATTAGACCAAGCAATTTCAGAGATGACATTATTTCTGGTAATGGATTTTTGTTAACCAATGGTTCCCCCATTACTTCTAACCCCAGCAAGTCATGAACAAGACTATTAAATGAAGTCTTCAAATCCTCCAGGTCCATGTGTCCCTTTCAAATATACAGTATTGCCATTTCAAAGATTTCTAATTCATCTAGATAAAATAAATTAACCTGGCCAGCTTTATTAAAAGCTTCTCCATTCATTCTCTGACTCTCATTCCTACGTGATTAAGAATAGCAGTAATACCTGTCCATTTCACACTGGCATGACATTTGCCCCAAGAATAAGCAAACAGTCACTTATGGAGACCAGGGAAAGGAATCTAAAGAAGCAGGTGCCTCCCATGCATCTTCACCCTAAGCTGGACCATCTCCACAAGCCGAATAAACAACCCTTCATGCTTTCAGGCAATCAGAAGGTTCTATAAAGGACCAGCACCCACCCACCTGCCCCCACTCCGGTGAAAAGTATAAACACTCACTGGTCACCCTTTGGCCATCAATGAAATTCACCATCTTCAAAGGATGGAAAAGAAAGCACAGTCCAGGCAGTCAGTGAGCAAATAATTTCTACAGTTGGGTTCTGAAGCCACTGTCTTCAGTGGGAGAGAACCTAAAAAGCTTACAGTTCCTGCAACTACTCCTACCTCATTTCCCCCAGAACATGAGCATGAAAATACCTGCCCTGCATAAAGGGTCTAAAGAAATATTCTCATGGCCTGTATTATCCACACTAATAATGACCCAGGAATTGGTCCAGACTCATTCTCAGAGGCAGACAAAAAGGTAATTCCAGTGAAATTGGATAAATTTTCTTGTATTCCCAAGGATACGCATAGAAAACATCCTCAGGATTTTTAATTACTTAAGTGGACAATACATACTCTCTAAAAAAAAAAAAAAGAAAAGAAAAAAACACATAAAAAACATTTTGAGACAACTCAAGACCCAAGATGTTGGATCAGCTTACTTGATCCAACAGAATTACTAGTTTCATGTTCAGATTTTGGCTTCAACCACCATTTGGATTGATGAATCCATTCACAGTCCATAAATTTCATTGCTTTGCATTCAAATGGCCCCTGGGCCTCAATGAGTAAATTCCTACTTTAGGGATTAAGAATGTGTTCGTGGCCACAGAGTGAGTCAGTTCTGGAACCCTTCCTCCACTAATCTAGTCTCCTTCTGGAGCAACTTGTCGACACCTCCATCTGGAAGAGAGATACATATACACACACATTCCTCAAACTGAGCTCACTCCAGTTATTCAGGCCCAGAAATCTATGGGCCATGAATTTAGTGAAAAAACAAAAGGAATCTCCCACCAGAGAACATGCTTTCGATTAAAGCCCGAGCGTACAGGGCATAGGTACATCCAAAGAAACTCCTCCCTCCCTCCCACCCCCCAACAAAACACAAGTCTCCTCCCTTGGTTCCTCATTATGTAACTACAGATAATATTTAAATAAATCTTATGTCTATGCAAATAAGATATCCAAAGGTATCCTGGGTGTTTTGAGTCACATCTATGGTGGCCCAAGAAGAAGTACTTATTTCCTATCCATTTGTATACAGAATAGATGGGAAATAAGAAAAGGACAGCTATTCTCCTTTGGACAGCTAATTAAAATAGCCAAGGGACAACAAGAAAGAATGAAATCATGCTATTTGTAGCAACGTGGATGGAACTGGAAGGTATTATGCTAAGTGAAATAAGTCAGTCAGAGAAGGACAGATACATGTTTTCACTCATGTGTGAAACTTGAGAAACTTAACAGAAGACCATGGGGGAAGGGAAGGGGAAAAAAATAGTTACAGAGAGGGAGGGGGGCAAACCATAAGATACTCCTAAATATAGAGAACAAACTGAGGGTTAATGGGGGGGGGGGAGAGGGGGAAATGGGTGATGGGCATTGAGGAGGGCACTTGTTGGGATGAGCACTGGGTGTTGCATGTAAGTGATGAACCATGGGAATCTACCCCCAAAACCAAGAGCACACTGTACACACTGTATGTTAGCCAATTTGATAATAAATTATATTTTAAAAAATCACAAAAAAATAATAAAAATAATAATAAAGTAGCCAAGGAACACTAGGAATCCATTATTTCAACATTATTTCAACATTAAGTCTCAGTCACCATCTTGCTCCTCTCAGTCAAAAACTGTAAGTTACATAAGGATATCAAAGGTGGTTTTCTGGGATTAGTGGCCACCCCCAATCATCTTATCACAGTGACATATACACAGTAGGTGTTCAAGACATATTTGATTATAATCATCTAGAACTTAAGACATTAAAACTTTCCAAGAGTAGAATTAGAAATTCAGGGTCCATCCTTATGAAGATAAAAAGCTTCTGCACAGCAAAGGAAACAACCAACAAAACTAAAAGGCAACCAATGGAATGGGAAAAGATATTTGCAAATGACATATCAGACAAAGGGCTAGTATCCAAAATCTATAAAGAGCTCACCAAACTCCACACCCGAAAAACAAATAACCCAGTGAAGAAATGGGCAGAAAACATGAATAGACACTTCTCTAAAGAAGACATCCGGATGGCCAACAGGCACATGAAAAGATGTTCAACGTCGCTCCTCATCAGGGAAATACAAATCAAAACCACACTCAGATATCACCTCACGCCAGAGTGGCCAAAATGAACAAATCAGGAGACTATAGATGCTGGAGAGGATGTGGAGAAACGGGAACCCTCTTGCACTGTTGGTGGGAATGCAAATTGGTGCAGCCACTCTGGAAAGCAGTGTGGAGGTTCCTCAGAAAATTAAAAATAGACCTACCCTATGACCCAGCAATAGCACTGCTAGGATTTACCCAAGGGATACAGGAGTACTGATGCATAGGGGCAGTTGTACCCCAATGTTTATAGCAGCACTCTCAACAATAGCCAAATTATGGAAAGAGCCTAAATGTCCATCAACTGATGAATGGATAAAGAAATTGTGGTTTATATACACAATGGAGTACTACAGGGCAATGAGAAAGAACGAAATATGGCCCTTTGTAGCAACGTGGATGGAACTGGAGAGTGTGATGCTAAGTGAAATAAGTCATACAGAGAAAGACAGATACCATATGGTTTCACTCTTATGTGGATCCTGAGAAACTTAACAGAAACCCATGGGGGAGGGGAAGAAAAAAAAAAAAAAAGAGGTTAGAGTGGGAGAGAGCCAAAGCATAAGAGACTGTTAAAAACTGAGAACAAACTGAGGGTTGATGGGGGGTGGGAGGGAGGGGAGGGTGGGTGATGGGTATTGAGGAGGGCACCTTTTGGGATGAGCACTGGGTGTTGTATGGAAACCAATTTGACAATAAATTTCATATATTAAAATTTTTTTTTAAAAAATTAAAAAAAATTAAAAAAAGAAATTCAGGGTCCATGGCAAATACAGAATGCTCCTTCTAGCCTTCCAAATGCTCCTTGATCCTTGTTTTCTCTTCCGTGCTTCCTTCCTGTGTGTTCGTGTAGTAATAACAGCTGATGTGTATGATTTATTACCATATGCTAAGCAGTTTACATACGTTATCTAAATCAATCCAATAAGCACACCATCCAGTAAGATAAGAACTATTACCCTCATTTTATAGATGAGAAAAGTAGGATCTAAAGAATTAAGTAAGTTGGGGCACCTGGGTGGCTCAGTTAAGCATCTGACTTCGGCTCAGGTCATGATCTGGCAGTTGTGAGTTCAAGCCCTGCATCAGGCTCTGGGCTGACAGCTCAGAGCCTGGAGCCCACTCCAGACTCTGTGTCTCCCCCCGCCCCCTCTCTCTCTCAAAAATAAATATTAAAAAAAAAAAAGAATTAAGTAAGTTGCCCAAGATCACATAGTTAAGAGAGAGTGGAGCTGTGAGGCTGGGTGAATGGACTCCAATGGCCAAACCCATTCCTTGAAGTGTTGCTTCCTTATGCAGTTCACTGTCTCCTGCATTTTCTCACTTATTCAAGGGCTCAGTGTACACATTCATTCCCCTAATCTTCCCAAGAACCATATGAACTAACTTGGATTTCATTTCAGGTACTATTCTTCTTCCCACCAAGCTATCCTTCTCTTGTTTTTTTTAATACTTTTTTTACATTTATTTATTTTTGAGAGAAACAGACAGAGCACAAGCGGGGGGGCGGGGGTGCAGAGAGAGAATGAGACCCAGAATCCGAAGCAGGCTCCAGGCTCTGAACTGTCAGCACAGAGCCCTACGTGGGGCTTGACTCACAAACCAGGAGATCACGATCTGAGCCAAAGTCGGAAGTTGAACTGACTGCGCCACCCAGGCGCCCCACTTGTTTTTTTTTTTAAGTTTGCTTGGTCATTTCATTTCAAGACGCTCTATTAATTCTATAAAATGGGCTTTTGAAAGTTACAGTAACTTGCTTTTAACAAACTGTTCCCCAATTCAATACTGTTTCTAAATGTTTTGCATTTTTAAAAAACCCTGAATCAAGCTTCTTTTGCACCTGGGCAGGTTCTGTTTGCTTATTCACAGAAGGACTGGTTTATGCTTATGTGCCAACACATAATAAATAATGAGTCAAGGCCTCCTGCTCCCTGGCTGAGGCAGACATTGCGAACTGTAATGATTTTGTAAAACCCGCATTCCCTCCCTACCGCACACAGCATCTGCCCTGGACACCAAACAAGGTGGCTCATTACCATAAAACCACTAGGAACATCTCTCTAAAAACACTCCCTGATCTTACAACACAGCCCACTCTACAGAAATGCCAACAGGACTCTATCCTGGGCCCCATGGACCTGGCTCCCTGCCTTTCTGTGAAACAGATCTGGGTGTATGTAACCAAATCTCGGACTGGGAACCAAAAGAACAGCTTATTTTCCTGTGGTTCCAGCTACCTCTCAAAGACCTGGAGGAGAACTGGCAACAACTAATAATTTTTACTTAGCTCCTTGCTAAAAGAAGATGCACTGCTTTTGGAAAAACCCTGCAGTAGGAGACCAAGGAGCTAGAGGCATCTAATAGGCAATGCACCAACGTGGGGATGCAGACAGGCTGCAGACCTCTTCCTAGCTCTTCATCAGAGCCCACCCAGCCTAAAGCCACGTGACTCAACCAGGTGTCCCTCAAGAATAAGCTGCTCATGTTTTTGCCTTGCTCTCTATCTAGATCCCAGACCCTTTCTATGCAGCCCACCTCCAATTTCATTTCTGGGTTGTTCCAGTTTTCATGAGACCTGAGTTCTCAGCTACTCCTCAAAATAGCCTCACACACACCCCTTGGATCCCAACCGTATTCTAAACCATAGGCCCTTATCCTGGGCTCCGAGCTGCCTTTGCCTCCTGAATTCACCCAGCCTGGGTGGCAATCCAGGGTGACACGAATCCTACACTGGCACCAGCTCACGGATCACCCAACACCAGGTCTGTCCCAGGCCTCAAGAGGGAGAACCAGAAATTGACATTTTAGAAGAATTCATCACAGCCTACCTTGAATGTAGATATTTTCATCTCTTCCACACGCCCTCTAAGGCAGGAGGCCGGAGGAGAGAGAAGGGAGAGGGCGAAAAGAGACATATATGAAGGAAGGAGAGGAAGAGTGCCGCTATCCGTAGCACCTACTATGTCTGGTGGCTTTGCTCTTTCCCTTTACAGCTCCTTTTATTCTTGCAACAGCCTATAAGATATTATTATTAACCTCACTAGGCACACAAACAAACTAAGCCTCAGAGATGTTCAATGATGGGACCAGGAGCCCCAGTCAGTCAGTGGTGGAGCTGGGATTCAAACCCCGGGATTGCCCAGCTCCTAAGGCTCAAATGCTTTCCTCCCTAATGAGATCTTCCACAACTTGCCATTTCTGTAGTGTCCAGCAGAGTGCCTTCAGCTAAGAGGGGAATAATAAATATGTGTTGGATGAATGCATGAATGGTTGATTCCAGCCTTCACACTTTAATATTCTGCAACCCACACACTTGATTTTATTCATATATTCTGCTTACAAGAAGCCCGCAAAGTGCCTTGATAAGAAGTTAAATGTCGTACAGAAATAAGTTGTACCACATTGTATTGTATTTTGAGCTCCAAGAAAAAGCTACACATAAAAATCTATAAATAAAAAGTGCTGAAGTAGACTTCCTGATAAAAATTCATTTGTCATCTTGCTCTGTCATGCCCAGAAGTAGATATAAGTACAACAATCTAAGGAAAATCAAAGTTTTCGTGTTTTGTTAACCCTCAGAACACTAAGATGTTTTCTGGACTGCCAATTCACTGAGTACTCATGCCAGACAAGACGGCACAGAGGTTTTCTAAGCTTTTACTTAAATTCCAGTTAGTTAACATACAGTGTAATATTAGTTTCGGGTGTACAGTGATTCAACACTCCCTTACATCACCCAGTGCCCATCACAGTGTACTACTTAATCTCCATTGCCTATTCACCCATCTCCGCCCACCCACCTCCCCTCTGTTAACCATCAATTTGTTCTCTAGAGTTAATAAACTGTCACTCGGTTTTCCTCTTTTTTTTTCCCTTTGCTCATTTGTTTTGTTTCTTAAATGCCACATATGAGTGAAATCAGCTGGTATTTGCCTTTTTCTGATTTATTTCACTTAGCATAATATTCTCTACATCCATCCACGTTGTTGCAAATGGCAAGATTTCATTCTTTGATTCTTTTTTATGGTTGAGTAATATTCCATCATATACATCTTCTTTATCCATTCATCAATCTTGGGGTGTTTCCATACTTTGACTATTGTAGACAATGCTGCTATAAACATCGGGGTACATGTGCCCCTTTAAATCAGTATTTTTGTATCCTTTGGGTAAATAACTAGTAGGGTGATTGCTGGATTGTAGGATACTTCTATTTTTAACTTTTTGAGGAAACTCCCTGTTTCCTGAGTGGTTGCACCAGTTTGCATTCCCATCAACAGTGCAAGAGGGTTCTTCTTTCTCCACATCCTCGAAGATGGCACAGAGGTTATGAGCTCAAGTCCTAGAGTCAGACCTGGCAGATGTGAGCTCCCGGCCCAGGCAGAGAACTTACAAACTGACCTAGGACAAGTAACACACCTCTCCAAACCCTAGTTTCCTCACCTGTAAGATGCAAACACTAATAGTGCCTGTTTCCTAAGGTGATTATGCTGATTAAATGAGAGGCTCGTGGCCCACACTTAGCAGAGCAGCTGCTGTGTGGTTCAGTGGCCCTAAGTGGTAGCCATTTTATTCCCTGAGGAGAACTCTAACAGAAGTGCAACAAGAAACCCGACATGAATCACTTACCTCTGCAAATGTTATAAGCACTAAATTCACCTGAATCGTCTATTCCAGATTACTGTGGAACTACAATGATCATCAAGCAATACCATAGGTAATAACACTAAAATAGTAACAACCACCACCAACAGTGGTATGAACTATGTGCCAGGCACTGGTCTAACCACTTCTCCAGACAAGAGCATCACACACAGTTGTATACACTGTGCCGCACAAGAGAGCCCAGCCGCAAGTGAATGGGGCTGAAGCCCAATCCACTGGCATGGGTCGTCCACCATAAAGGGGTACCTCGCAGGCTAGCAGCAGCTGTGTTTACATGTATTAACTGATACACTAAAGTTAGCAAGTTTCTAACAAATGGGAGACAGGAGTAGAAAGTCACTTTGGGGAGTACCCAGGACCTGAAGTTGAAGATCATCATTTCAGTAACTGCCTCAACACAGTAGATGAGTAAACCTCAAAATCACCAGTGAACAACACTTCTTATTAAGCTGCGCAGCCATGGACCACGTGGGAACATGAAAAGAAGGTAGACTGTCTTGTTGGGTATAAATAGACAATTCCTACCTACCTCTTCCCTGCTTCCTGTTTCCCTCTTTCTCCATCAACTCAAATGTCTCTGTGTCTGATAATGAAAGTACCATATCTGACCCCAGGATACCCAAATGTTAGGTTCTGCATTGTCTAAAAACAACAACAAAAATTATCTGTGTGGCAAAGTAATGTTTCACTAAGTAATGGGTTCCAAATACGCCACTGCAAACTCTAGCACACAGTTGCCGTTTCTGTCCCTCCAGAAGGCACCTCCCCAGTGCAGGTTCCTAAAAATACTCCCAGGTATAAAGATGTTCATTTCCTCAAGCATCTGCAATCTTGGTCAGGTCAGGGGCTCTTGCCCAAATGAAAATTCATCCTGGGTCTGGCTCTATACCTATCATTGTGGCTTAGACCCAGCTTCAGCTGCAGAAGGAGAGACAAGGGGACGCCACACCTTTACCAGCTGGATGTATGAGGGTAAAAACAATACTCTTGCAGTTCTGGAGAAGCATTAGTTTATGCAAATGAGATCTGTGTAACTTTTTGATGTGCTCAGAGTCCTAAAAACAATCCAAACGTGTTTCACTTAAAGAAAAGTGATAATAAAAATTATCTATGACCTTTACACAAAAGTTATTCCTAAAAGTTATTCCCTAAAGAGTCCAGATCTAGACCTTGGTGGAAAAACAGTGAAAATCAGATTGCCTTGTTTTAAAATCCCACCATATAAAAATCAGAATTTGATGTCTGAGGGACACCTGGGTGGCTTAGTTGGTTAAGCATCCGACTTCGGCTCAGGTCATGATCTCTCAGTGCATGAGTTCGAGCCACGCATTGGGCTCTGTGTTGACAGCTCTGGAGTCTGGAGCCTGCTTCGGATTCTGTCTCCCTCTCTCTCTCTGCCCCTCCCCCACTCATGTTCTCTCCATATCTCTCTCTCTCTCTCTCTCAGAAGTGAATAAACATTTTTAAAAATAAGAAAAATTTTTAAAAAATAAAGAATTGGATATCTGATAATTTTTTGAACTCAGAGACTTCCTGCTAAGAGAAGAAATCCCTTGGCAAGAGGTTGGGCCTACAATGCAATGCTCTGAACTCTTCTCTAACTGTTGTTAATTTTACTTTACAGACTAACAGTGTTTAGTTTGCCACTGTAATTAAATTTCACGGAAAACCTGGAATATAATATTCTCTTATTCACTTGCAAACAATATGGCAATATTTTCAGTAATAATGTTTGCTTACATACATTGTCAGTATTTTTTCTACCAAATAGCAAATTACATCTGACAAAAACACCAACACACCTTTGAGTTGTTCAACAGTCTCAATGACTAACTTCATTCAGATTAGAATTTTGAAATAAGAGCTCTTTTCAAAACCTCACAGAAGAAAGATGCCTTTCAATAATGTGTCTTGGAATGTAATGAAACATATTTTTTAAAGGTGGAATTTAATGTGGCCTCTTTAAAAATAAAAGAGAGAGAGACGAGAAGCTCCTACTAGCAGGATAACATTCCTGGAGAAAAACTTGTATTATTATTAGTGCTACAAGTACCTGTTTAGGAAATAAAACAATTTTAAACACATTAAAAGGGGAGCCTGGGTGGCTCAGACAGTTGAGTGTCTGACTTCGGCTCAGGTCATGATCTCGCAGTCTGTGAGTTTGAGCCCGTGTCGGGCTCTGTGCTGACAGCTCGGAGCCTGGAGCCTGCTTCAGATTCTGTGTCTCCCTCTCTCTCTTCCCCTCCCCTGCTGGTGCCCCGTCTCTCTCTGTCTCAAAAATAAATAAAAACATTTTTTAAAAAATTTAACACATTAAAAGGTAAAAATAAGCTTCATCAAAGACATACCTAAAAAAACTTGAAAATGCTCTAACAAAATCATATATTTATTTAGAAAATTTTCTTAAAAGTCATATGTTTGAATATAAGGATGTACAAGGTAAAAAGCCCAATTCTCAAATCTCCTTTAAACCTTTAAAGTTATTCTAAAATAGTACCGAATCCATCATTCAAGATAGCTTTCATTTCTTTTCAGGACTTTGGTAATGCTTTTCACACAAGGTTGCCCTTTTCTAATAAAGTACTCTATGTCAAAAACCAAGTTAGTTAAATTCCTTTGCTATCTTAAAGGACAGAATAATGGCAATAAACGCCCGCCCAAGGTGATACACTAGGCAGAGGAGGCCCCTAGTGGTGAAGCTGCTGCTTGAACTTGGCTTTATCCATTTTCTAAGACTGCTTCATCATGAGGGCAAAATCAATAGGTAATAAAGTCTACCTGAGCTTTGCTTCTTTAATAACCTCTATTAGCCTTAAAATATAGTAGGGCTATCATTTAGAATCCCAAGGTCCTTTCATCAGGAATATATATTAAAAGAAAAAAAAAAAAAAAAAAAAGGATGTGACCTGAAGACTAACTTCATTACATTCAGTGTTCAAATTGACAGATGTTTATTAAGCCCTTACACCCTGCTAGGCACTGAGTCAGGCACGGAGACAGGGTAAACAGGAGAGATGAGCGCCTGCACAGGGCTTCCTCTTCAATGTAATCATGTTACACTGAGGACAGCTGGAATAATATGAAGACTGAGAAGTACAACTCACCATATTACGACCTTACAATGGGTTCTTATCAACAGTAAAAACCTGAAGTACTGCCCACCCCCACCCTCAAAGTGTTCTTCTTATTTTCAAACACCCATAAAGGGGAGCATCTGAAGTTGTTCAGCAAAATGAGGTTGAATGAATGAACAAATGGAAAATAAGATTGCACAGAAAGGTTTTTAAATTAAAAAAAAAAAAAGTTAAAAACATACCAGAGTTGAGGATTCCTGAAAATAAAGGAAGACAAAGGAGAGACAACATTTACAAAGTACTTACTGTGCTCCAGGCACAGGGACAAGTTCCTAAATGTTATTTCACTCTGCCTAACACCTCCATAAGGTGAGGAATATTGCTGGCATTTTACAAAATAGGAAAGCATGGCTGGGAAAGAGTAAGTGACTTGACCAAGGTTATACAGTTAATAAATGGGAGAGGCTGTTTGGAGCCCAGGTACCTGGGATACCAAAGCAAATGTTCACTTCACTATAAATTGGTGAATCCCAAAGTTTGAGAGTTTGCTTTGAACTCCATTAATACAGCCTGCAAGCAGACATATGAGATTTGGAACACAAAGATGAACAGAATTAAAGCATTTCAATACTGTATAATTTAGAGAACATATAGTATGGTAATTCAATGCAAAGGAATTATTAAATATTTATTGGGTATGGCCCATCTCTTGCTTTCCAGGAACTGACATTCTCTGGGAACACAACACAGGATCCCATATCGTATTATGCACTATTACACGTATTCGAGTCACTTTTTATGACTAAGGCTTTATTTTTTTCCTTTATGCTTCTATTTCCAAGTTTGAAAGATTTCCCTCCTTCCCATTAGCAACATGACAGCACAGGGCTTATTAATCCTGCACAGGGCTTATTAATCCTCATTGTGCAAGTAACACTACAGTAATTATGGCTTTCTTGTATGAACTAAGTTAACAAAATCCAAGGAATCCGGTGGGATTAAGTTTAAAATTCTAGTAAAACGATGTGAAAGAGGAGTTCATTATCTTTATTTTATCTAGACCTGTCTAACGACATTTAAGTAAAAAATAGTCCGAGGCTTTGAAATCAGAATAAGAGTGGAGTTTGCGAAATAAGCACTCCAGTATTCATTACTGTTTCCCAAGCCTCACTGTTTCGGCATGTACAGTGCTGTGAAAATCTCTTCCTCTCCCATCGCTCTTTCTTCGCTCATCGATGTAAAGATAACTTCAAAATCATTGACGGTAGTGCAGGTGCAGGAAGTGTCGCGGAAACAACAACTTTGCCTTCTCTTTGTACAGCTTTCCTCCTCCTCCCGGACCTTTAAAACTCTCACCACCCCCCAGACCACGTCCTCGAAAAGCTTCTCTCCCCTGACCGCAAGAAACACTTGCTCGGGGCATCCTGCGGATCGTGGTGACCCTCGAACACATTCCCCACCGCCCCGCTCCCAGGCAGCAGACCACGCTGCCCACCGGCCGCCCTCGGCACGCCCCCTCCACCCTCTCCATCACCGCAAAAATAATACACCGACACCAGCAAAGTAGTCACGCGGGCACGTGTGAGGATACTTTTTTAGTAGATGTCCGAGAAAGCAATTAAACAGCTAAAGGCCACAAGAGAGGGTGGCGAAGCCGAAGTGACCGCCGGCGCGCAGCGGCCGCGGACCCTCCCTGGTCGCCAGCTCTGCGTCCTCGCGCGTCCACCTGAAGGCGCCGCGCCCTCTGCGGGGCCGAGCCGCCCTGGCCCCAGCCCCCCGCCGCGGCGCGGAACCCCCTCCCCCGCCGGCGCCCGCAGCACCCCCGCGGCCGGGAACGGCTGGAGGCCGGGCGCGGCTCAGTCTCCCCCCGGCAGCACGAGCCACCCGGGGTCGCGGGCTGGGCAGCTCGAGGAAGCCGCGCGGGGCTGCGCGGACCCGCGAGCCGCACCGACGCCCCCGCGCGGCGCACCATGCCTGGCGGCCCCGGGAGGGGGATCCGACTCACCCCGAGGCGCCCTCCGGGCTGCCGGGCCGGCCCCTGCTGCTCCTGCCGCCGCCGAACTTTCC
This sequence comes from Panthera onca, assembly GCF_046562875.1. Lineage (NCBI taxonomy): Eukaryota > Metazoa > Chordata > Mammalia > Carnivora > Felidae > Panthera > Panthera onca. The sequence continues at coordinate 165,245,508 of NC_138342.1, read as the reverse complement.
CTCCTGCGCGGCTGCCGCGGGCTCGGCTCCACCTCCCGCTCCGGCAGCCGCGGAGCCTCCAGGGACCCGGGGGGCGGGGAGCGGCGGCGGCGGCGGCGGCGGGCGGGCGGGCTGAACCGCGGCCAAGCCCCGGCGCCCCACCGCCGGGTGGGAGCCGGGCGGCCGTGAGCCCGCGCTGCAGCGGCGGGGCGGGGGTCGCGCTTGGCTGCGCCCACCCGCTTCCCCAGCCGTCCCTCTGCAGTGCGTCCCTCTGCCCCGTCGGAGCGGGGCGCCCTGGCCGAAGCCTGCCCGGTATCTGCAGGGGGCACGCCCGGAGTCCAGGGGTCCCCTGCAATGACTGGCGCCGAGATGTGGAGAAATGGGACACTGCGGCACGGCCGGTACCCCAGGAGAGAGGCGGTGGGGTGTGATCCTCTTTCTGGACAGAGTTTCCCAGTCCCGCTCCCTCCCACACCCAGTGGTCTGCCTTCCCCTCCATGGGCCGACTTACAAAAACTTTGTAAATTGGATTTCGGAGAGTTAATCCTTTGCGGCCCTGGTCACTTGTAACATCTTCATTAAGGAACCTTTATTTACAGCGAAGGTCAGAAACCCTTTGGCTCTGAGACCCCACTCCTGTGGAGAAGTGATGTCTGTAGGGATCCCTGATGGCCACTGAGGAGGCCTAGGAAGGGAGGGTGGAGAAGGATGGAAGTCGGCAAGTGGGCTGAGTAGTAAAAGCCCCTCACGCACACACGCACACACCCGCAAACACTCCCTGGGGCCATGGGTGCCTTTTACTTTTAAGTGCTCCAGCACGACTCTGAGGGAGAGGGACTTAGGGGTATTATGTTCCCCAATTCTCAGTACAATGAAGGAGGTAATCAGCCGAAAGAGGTCACCTCTCCACCTACAGATGCACCTTGTAGAGTCCCCATGGCTGAGGCTTCAAAGAACCAGAGGTAGAAGCCAGTCCTAGTGTGGTGCTCCTTTCTACTATCTGACCAGCAGAATGCTCAAAGACTCCATATGGGAGATTTCCAGACACCAGACTTTATGTGGGCACAGGGGAGGAGTCCTGTGGTCAGCAGGCGGTCCTCAAGCAGCTAGCAAGCACGTATGTATGTACCGGCAAGAAGCATTCTTGAAACAAGCCTTGCTTCCTACTAGGACTCCCTAACACACCCAGGTTCATCCTTCTTCCAACCCACGCTGCCCTGGGACTTCAGATGGCTCTGTAGCCACCCCACACCCCTGAGTGAGTTAATCACCCTTGTAACATAAGGCCCCCACAGCAACTCGACTGGGATTTCACGAAGAGGGAAGAAGCAGGTGTTTATCAAATTAATGAAAAACACAATGTCTGTTGTGCTGTTGCCCCTAAAATGTTGCAAGTTTACGGAGGTCATAAATAGTTAACTTAGCATCCATATATATGGAGTTACAAGTCATTGGCCAAGCATCCTCCTATATTGTCTCACAGCAACCTGGTGAGACAAATCATATGACGATCCCCTTGTGCAGAAGGGCCCATGGAGGTTGCAGTTTGTATAAAGGTGAGTTGTGTAAAGGTTAGAGCCTGCACAGTCAAGTATTCTGGGTAATCAAGTAACCCCTTCAGAGCCTTTCCAACTGTCATGAAAACATTCCTATACCTTCATGTATTGATAGATGGGTTGTTAAAGCATTGATTTTCTTTCCTCCTTTTCTTCCATCTCTCTGTTCAGTGATGTCTCCAGAATTTCTATATAATAGGGTGAATGGGAGGAATCTGGTTTGGAAGATGGGCCAAGGACCTGAGTAAGGGCTGCTATGCTGGCACACTTGTGGACTCAGATTCTAGGTTCACATGGACTGGCTTGTGGAAAGTGGAAGAGGGAATCCCATCGCTGCAACTGTCTCTATTCTTGTCATCTAGAAGAAAAAGGGAGGTCACTTCAGGATTAATTACGTTTCCTTTAAGGGCCCATAACATACTTGTAAAGGCACCTGAAGAAGTTTTCCCCATATATCAGCACAACAATGTACACATCAATATGTACCAGTATACATTTCTATATCAAAAGTCATAAAGCCAATGCTAGCTAAGGGTTTGGTGCCTATAGGTACATTTTAACAATAATCAGTACATGAAAAATAAGGTGATTGAAAAGCGATAAAAATTGGGGCACCTGGGTTACTCAGTCGGTTAAGCATTAGACTCTTGGTTTCAGCTCAGGTCATGATCTCAGGGTAGTGAGATCAAGCCTCCTCGCTGAGCTAGGATCCTGCTTGGGATTCTCCCTCTCCTCCCTCTCTCCCCAGCTCATGATCTCTCTCTCTCTCTCTCTCTCTCTCTCTCTCTCAATAAATAAATAAACATAAAAAAAGAAAAAGCAGTAAAACTACAAAACCAAGAGCATATGTGAGAAAAGACACATTTTTGTACCTAGTACCTCTAGGTACTAGAAAAGTAAATATTATTTCAATTAGGGGCGCCTGGGTGGCTCAGTCGGTTAAGCATCCGACTTAAGCTCAGGTCATAATCTCTCAGTCTGTGAGTTCAAGCCCCATATCGGGCTCTGTGCTGACAGCTCAAAGCCTGCTTTGGATTCTGTGTCTCCCTCTCTCTGTCCCTCCACCACTCATGCTCCATCTCTGTCTCAAAAATAAATAAATGTTGAAGAAAATGAAAATATATACATTATTCAATTATTACTTAGTAGATATTATTTGGATTATTATTTTGGGAGACCCTATTATGAAGCAGTATCAGTCACCCTTAGTGCTCATCATTAGCAGAAGCAGCACTGTATGAGGGAAAAGGCCAACCAATTTGCCTCTGCAGCTTCCGGCCTGTAATGACACCTAGCAGAATTGACAGTGAAACTGGTTGAAAAATGGGTTCCTTTAGACTTCCAAGACGAAAGGACCAGAATAAGCAGGTTGAACACCAAGCCCAGATGTTAAAAGCCAATTTTTAAGATTTAATTTAAAAAAAAAAAAAAAAAAAAAGGTTTCTACATGGATTTAGGTTTCAGCTGTGGTGTTCTTATGGAAACATTTTTCATAAGCATAATGATTTAGGAATCAGAATATATTATTTGAATTTCCAAGTGTGTTATAAAGGTGCTTCCACCTTCATATTGTGCTAGTAATGTGGTAACAGTACAGAAATGTATAGAAAGTTCTGGAAATAAGATGCTGGATTGATTTTATCTACTTGAGGGAAAAACCAGTCCATATAAAAATATATTCTAAAACAATACATAAGGTGTCAAACTGTTACATTTATAAAATGCAAAATATATACACAATAGTATGTCATTTGTTTAATAATTTATTTTAAATGTATCCTGCATAGATATTAAATTTTAAGTGCAAACATATTTCACAGTTCAAAGTCAGACTTTTCAGCCTCACCAGGATCCTTGAGAAGTTTGACCCAGAGCCATCCAGGAGCTGAAATTGCGGTTGTAAAGCTTATGTTATGCTTAAAGTAAAACTCACTTACTTTATTTGCTAAGAGACACTCTCAGACAGTCACTCAAGCCGTGTTGACTCCTACTTTAAATAGCTCTAATAATCAGGGTTATCTGATTTCTTAGATCACAGCAAATGTGCTATGTAGTCTGAGGTAGCTCATTAGATGGAAGAGGTGTGTTGTACGCAAGGGTAAAGACTAGCCAGATGGCACTATTGGGAGTGGTGAGTCATTGAGATGGGATCTAATTATATTCTAGAGTCGACTTCAGAAATCTTGGAAATACGCAACATATTTCCAGATACTTTTTCATTTAAAATGAGTAAAATAAATAATGTGTGACCCAAAAAGGCAAATTTTGTTTTTCTAAGGGGAAAAAATCCCACGTCTTGAAGACCTCATTCCATAAACACTATTCTTCAAACACAGTGGGGCTCAATTAAAACCTGTTGACTGAATAAGGGATGATTTTCTCTTATTTTGCGTATTTTACATTCACATCTTTAGTTATACACATCAAAATCAGTGAGTGAGTTGGTTCATAGTATTTTCAATCTTATGCTCTCCATTATCCATGCCGTTTCTCTAGGGGTCAGTGCAGAAGCAGATCTAGAAGCTCTGCTCTCCTCATGGTGCCCCTACCAAGCTGTCTTCTCCAAATGGCAGGCTGACCAGGCCAGCTCCCAGGGAAATGCTGTGGACAGCAGAACAGGGCTCACATGAGAGTCGTCTACTACACCAGGTGCCTCACAGGTTGACTTTTCCATTCTACTGTGCATTCAGCTTTGCTGCTCCCCATCTCTAGAAGAAAACAAAAGGGTTACAGAGGGAACTGTGGAAAAACACAAGTAGGGAAGCACCAGAGACTCAGCCACATCTGTCTCCGTCCGCCTGACATAAAATCCAGATATCTAAACGAGATCAGCTCAAAACAGTGTCCTTTATGTCTACAGTAGTCACACTAGTTCACCCATGTGCAGATCAAGCTCACACAGGCCTTTCTTTTTGAAAACCAGGAATACTCCAACATGTCCCTCAGATGACTCAGATCTCTATGGTTTTCACTACAGTTTCAATTTTGTCACCCTGGTGGATATACTATTTTCAATTATTATTGGATTTCTTTCCAAGCATTATTAGCATTAAAAAAAAAAAAAAAGACAGATCCTTTATGGGGTGCCTGGCTGGCTCAGTCAGCAGAGCATGCCACTCTTGATCTCATGGTTGAGTTCGAGCCCCATGTTATATGTAGAGATTACTTTTAAAAAATAAAACCTTGGGGTACTGGGTGGGTCAGTCAGTTAAGCATCAGACTCTTGATTTTGGCTCACATCATGATCCCAGGAATGTGGAATCAAGCCCCGGGTCAGGCTCTGCACTGAGTGGAGAGCCTGCTTAAGATTCTCTCTCTCTCTCTCTCTCTCCCTCTGCCTCTTCTCCACTTGCTCTCTCCCTCTAAAATAAAAACAAATAAATAAAATCTTTTTAAAAATAGATCATTTATCGTTTAAGTCAATATCTGCAAAGTCCTGTCCGACATGCAGGCTTCACTCTGTGCCCTTTCACTGCTACAAATACACATTTTGACAAGATTTCCATTAATAAGAGAATATGTTTCGGGGCACCTGAGTGGCTCAGTCAGTTGAACGTCTGACTTCAGCTCGGGTCATGATCTCATGGTTTATGAGTTCAAGCTCCACGTCAGGTTCTGTGCTGACAACTCAGAGCCTGGAGCTGCTTCAGATTCTGTGTCTCCCTCTCTCTCTACCCCTCCCCCACTCGTTCTCTCTCTCTCTCTCTCTCTCTCTCTCTCAAAAATAAATACACATCAAAAAAGTTTTTTTTGATAAGTAAGAGAATATGTTCCAACAATACACACTGTTATAAGAATCTCTTTTGTCCACACTAGAAATAGGATGTACGAAGATATACTTGAGGATATAAGAAGAGCAAAGCTATTGTGTAAAATGTTAACACTGTACAGGAATATGGCCTGGTGACAGGAAGGGCAAGGATAGTTAAATCAATAGGTCCAAACATAAGAAATGCCTAAAGGAGAAACAAGTAGGATACCCACCAAAAAGCGAAAAAGACATAGAAAGGCAAAGATGATGTGGAAAACAAGCTTTACCAACTTCAGAAACAAGGATATTTCCTTTTCTTTTTTCACATGCGTCTAAAACCTGTGCACACAAAGGATTCATTTTGTATGACCACAGACATGTGCATCTGAGGGAAAGCTTTGCTTTCAACTAGATGATGCCAATATCACTTCCCTTGCTGTATGAGACATATTTGGCTCTATTGTAAACACGACCAGAAAATGGTTTAGTCAAACCATTATTCATCCAATAACAGTAAGTTAGGCAGTTAGGGTGTGCCAGGCACCACAGAAACTACAAAAATGATTAAGTCTGGTCCTTAACCTCAAGGAAACCAAAATTGAGTACGAAAGGCCAAACAGAGTATTTTACAGGAATTCAAGGAGAGAAAAAGAAAGAGAGATCCCTGAGGTGCCCATGGACGACTTCATGTTAGAAGTAGCTTTTCAGATACATCTTGAAAGATGAGTAGTATTTTGATGGACAGAGAAATAGGAGAACATCAAGAAGTAATGCCTGACCAGTGAAGCAGAGAGGGGAAAGCAATGTACATGTCCTAAAAATGGTAGTCCACAATGGCCAGAACAAAGGGGACATTTGGGGAGAAAGGTCAAAGTCCAAAAGTGGCCTGAGTCTAGATTATGGGGGACTTTGAATGCCAGATAAGGAATTTATCATATGAATTTTAGTGAAATGGGAATGTGTGTATGTGAGCAGACACTGTTAGTTACAGAATCAACAGCCTCTTCTGCTTGCTGGAAGAACTGTAATTACTCAGAGTCCACCTCTGAGAAGTCCTCTGTGAGGCCCTAAAGGGAGGTCAGCATGCCCCCCAGCTCTGGATGAGGGTGTGGGGATGATTATGGTTGGTTTAAGCCAACAGGAAAATTAGTGTGAAAAATGGCTAAGCTTATTGTATCTGTGGGAGATCCCAGAGGAGAGGTCTGGTTATAAATCAGTAATAGAGATCTAGAACTTAGGATAGGCTAAGACCAGAGATAATAGAGGGAATGGGGGGTCTTCCACATTCAAAATATAATCATCTAAGTGAGAATGAAAAGTACAATTGAAAGTACATAAAATGAAAGAAGGTGCTGAGAGCACGATGAGGGAAGTGTTAGAATTAATGGGCCAAGAAAGGAGGTTCTGTAAAGGAAACTGGGAAGGTTCTCCTCACAAGAAGGAGAACCATGAGGTGCCCTAGGAGCCAGAGAGCTTCAAGAGGTAGGTGATGGTTATGAGCATAAAGTTCCATAGCCTCTACTAGGTTTGTTAAGTTGCTTTAGGGGCTCCTGGGTGGCTCAGTCAGTTAAGCATCCTACTCAGTTTCAGTTCATATAATGATCTTACGATTCTTGGGATGGAGCCCCATATCGGGCTCTGTGCTGACAGTGTAGAGCCTGCTTGGGATTCTCTCTCTCCCTCCCCGCCCCCTGGCACTCGCTTGTGCTCTCTCTCTCTCAAGATAAATAAATATTTTTTTAAAAATAAGTTACTTTAGCTGTAGATGAGCCCTTATCATCATTTCAAAAACCCAACAGAAAAGGCATATTGGGGTGCCTGGGTGGCTCAGTCGGTTAAGCCTCTGATTTGGCTCAGGTCATGATCTCGCGGTGTATAAGTTCGAGCCCAACATCGGATTCTGTGCTGCCAGCTCAGAGCCTAGAGCCTGTTTCGGATTATGCGCCTCTGTCTCTCTCTGCCCTTCCCCTGCTCACACTCTGTCTCTCTCTCTCTCAAAAATAAGTAAATGTTAAAAAAAAATTTTTTTAAAAAGGAAAAGAAAAAGAAAAGGCATATTGAGGGGCACCTGGGTGGCTCAAAAGGTTAAGCGTCCAACTTCAGCCCAGGTCATGATCTCATAATCTGTGAGTTCAAGCCTCGCATCGGGCTCTCTGCTGTTGGCACAGAGCCTGCTTCAGATTCTCTGTCTCCCTCTCTTTCAGCCCCTCCCCCCATGTTCTCTCTCTTTCTCTCTCAAAAATAAATGAACATTTAAAAGTATTTAAAATAAAAATAAGGAAAAGGTATATTTGTCCGCAGTAGGACAGCATCAGCTAACCAAATATTAAGTTTCCCTGTTTTTTACTAGAATCATATAAAATCTGTGCAGTTACACTGACATTTTACAATGGACCCAAGTTGCTTCACTGTTGATGACATTATAGGACTTTCTGGGATGTGAATGGTGACCCTGTCACTACACACAGAGTATCCAGCGTATCATCAATCCCAGCCTAGGAAGCAATAGCCAGAAACCATGAACAGTGCGTAAGTGCCTATATGTTCACTTATCCTGATTGTTTTTGACCATTACAATCATAGCATTAATTCAATCAATGAGGCAAATTTATCATATCCTCTTAATAACAGTGAATCTTTGGTTCAAGTAGGGATGGATCAGAGATGGAATAAAATAAATAATGTAACTACAAATGGAAAAAGTCATTTTTACTATCGGCTCTCAAGACCTTTAATCTGCAGACCTAGCTGTGTTCAACCCTGAGTTTTGTCATAAACAAATATGGCCTCACCATATTTAAGAACCACAGCCCAACATAGAGCAGGGTTGCCATTGGCCTTGCTGCCCTCACTCTGTGTCCTCTGTGAGCATCCGTCTGCCATCAGCTGCACCCTTAGCATCTTCCTTTTACAGGCATTTTGAAGGATTGGGCTTGGTTTTAGGGAGGTCTAAGTCCTCTAAGAACAACTTCTGCTCTCAAGCCTGTCTATCTGACCTGGGCCTTGATTGCTTCTTAGTTTGGTTTTTTATTGGTTTCTTTTTTCAGCTTCACTTCCATCCACCTCCACTTCCTAACTGAATCCTGTTCCAACCTTAACAACTGGAGCAAAATTAGCTAGAATTCTGCACCTGAAAAATAGTACCATCTCTACACCCAAACTCCTGCTGTGCACTCCCACACCCTCTTAAAGGTACAGTAACACCACTCAGACCAAGGTCTGCTGGATGCCTTTGGGCACTGTGAATGGGACAGTTAGTCAACTCTCAGAAGAACCAATTCTTCTATCTCGTTAGTCCAAATAATAATAATAATATCAACAAAAACAATATTACAATTGTTAAGATTTTGGTTTTTATCATATTTCAGATACTGCTCTAAGCCATAAATATTTTATACTGGCCATGCCCTATGAAAAACCCAAAGCTTAGAAAGTTTATATAGTTTTCCCAAGGTCATATAGCTAGTAACCCAAGGAGCCAGGATTCACATCCAGATTAGTTTCCTTTCCCCATGGACACACCCCTGGGTTCCTGTGTGTTGGCCTGAGATAAAGAACTCTAGATAACTAATAAAATCTTTCAAAACATCATGGACAGGGCAAAAATAATAAAATTGATTCTTTGTGGTAGAAAAGTTGGGAGCCACTTATCTCTCCAATACTCTCCTCTGAGAACAAGATAAATCCAGAATCAGAATCTAGGCCACCTGACTCCGAGTCTAGTGCTCCTCTGCTGTGCTCCATGTGTTCTTCTAATGTTCTAAATATAACTGATTACATTTGTCAGGAAGTGTGACACAGTATTACAATGGAAAGTTAAACAGGATTTGAATTCATGGATCGGCTTCTTCAGTCATTTGCTTTATTCTTTAGTCACATGATAACATGTTTTGTACTCTGAGGTGATAATCAACATCATTTATGTATTCTCAATTCATTAAGCCAACAACTGGAGTCAGACTAAAAGTGTTTACCTAACGAAATAAAGAAGCTTTTTTGTTTCTTTCCCTTCTCATAGAACAGAGACTTCTCGTTCCTAATTTTTTTGTACTAGCATCTTGGAAGACTACCAGTCCCAAAATCTGTAAACAGTGCTTCCCTCCAGATAGAGCTTTTATCTTGATTGGGAAGAGAGAGATAAATTGCTCCCTCACTGATAGAGAGCTTTTTGAAGACGTTTACTGTATATAACCTCTGCTATGCACTGGAGGATAATTCCCAGGAAAGGGGGAAATATTGCTTATTGTTGATTGTACATTTCTATTTTCTTTTAGAGTAATACAGTGATTACAGATAAAATAAGAAAGCAAATAATTTGACAATACCACATCACAGTTGAATCTAAAATTGGGCATTTGTCCATCAACTCTTGGGTGATTCGTATGAAGGAAGAGACTGCTGGAACCAACTTCCCTGGAAATCTCTCTAAAGCTTGAGCTAGCATCATCCCTGGAAAGGCTCATCCCCTTCCAAGCCTGACACCAAGCAACCCACTCTGAGAAAAATTGGGAAATAATACCATATTTTGAAGGATTAAGGAGCTGCCACACTTACATGACAAAGTGTTTCCTAGTTAGGGTTCCTGTGGTCATCTCCTCGAAGAAGCCTGATGCAATTCTGAATTTCTAGTTATGCTCAACTGGACATTAATTGTGGCTATGCCATTTCAGATGTGGGGGGTTGTAAACCCCATTTGTATAATAATAGCATACCTGCCTTAGTTTTTGGATTGTCTTTCTCCAAAGGGACCACTCAGAGACAGAAAAATCAAGAGGCCAGCCAGGCAGCTTTTTAGAGGAACAATCCATAAGGGGAGACAAACATATCACCAAAATAAATCAGAACGATGGCCCCAGTTAGCCTGAGTAAAATGTAATTGGTCTGACTAGTCTTGAAACAGACAACATTCTGGAATGGGAAAATAAACACCACACGTGCGCTCGCGCGCGCGCACACACACACACACACACACACACACACATTTTTCTCTGTTGAGGATTTTGTTAATGCATATGTGCTAAATAATAACTAGTTGCCTTCAGCTGATTTTCTGAAACCAAATAATATATGGCATAATGTTTACTAAAGTGAATGAGTTGTTTATTACCTAAAATTTTAAGCCTTTTAATATACCTCCTAAGATGTTCTCGGGTTCAGAAAACCACAAAAGGAAACAGAAGTGCAAACAAGAATTATAGAAAAATGGAAAATAAACTCAAACAAAATTTATCACCAACCAGTGACGTCAATTAAATGACTCTTACTCTATACAAAGTTCATTACTATAAACTAGTTTCCTCCCACTCCCACTAACTAAAGGCTAAGTATTTTAAGAATATAATCTGAGTTGTGTTGCATTACTGGCTTGCTTGAAGTGCTCACAAAAAAATGTTGACCCAATGTCAAAAGTACTCATACTTTTTCACCATCAAACAAAGAGGAAAAAAAAAGCCCTCTGTCACTTTGGAAAACAGTTTGGCAGTTTCTTTAAAAGTTACACACATATCATCCATGTGATCCAACCATTTCACTCCTAGGTATTTACCCAAAAGAAAGGGAAATGCACGTCCAAACAAAGATTAGTACACAAATATTCATAGCATTATTTGTAATAGGCAAACGCTGGAAACAACCCAAATGTCTACCAACAGCTGAATGAATAAAGAAATTGCAGTTTTTCCCTACTCCCAGGTTATAAAGAAATTCATTCACATTTCTTCGAAAATAATAGAAATTGTGGTATATCCATACAATGGAATACTACTCAGAATAAAAAAGAATGAACTATTCGCTGAACAACATAGATAAATCTCAAAATAAATTTCACTTATGTCAAGTGAAAAAAGCCAGACCAGAAAGAGAACATTGTATGATTTCATTTATATAAAATTCTAGAAAATGCAAACTGTTCTGTAGTGACAAAAAGAAGATTGGTGATTGCTTGTATATGGAATGGACAGAAAGGAGTAGAGGGAAGAATTGTAAAAGGACATGAGAAAACAATGGAGGGTGATAGATATGCTCACAATCTTGATTGTAGTAATGGTTTTGTCAGAACTTGGTAATGTCAAAACTTAAATTGTACACTCCAAATATGTGTTGTTTGTTGTATATTAATTATACCTCTATAAAACTTTTTAAAATTAATTTGATAACTTGGTAAATAGGCATCTGTATTTGAAAGAACACATTCTGTGTCTTGCTTTTAGTTAAGAATCAGGAAGAACTTTTGGAGACCAATTAAATGATCCTGATCTTTTTGTTCAATGGCTAAAACATTGGTTCTCCAAATTTAGTAGACATAAGAATACCTGAAATGATCCTTTAAATGCAGATTCTTGTGTTTCACCCAGAGGTGTGCTGGAAAATGTTTAACAACTAGTTTTCCAAATAGCCAAAAAACAAAGCAATATAGCCATTTTATACATGCATAAATAATATACTCTGTTAATAAAATAGATGTGTAGTACACAATATACAGATAATAATATATTCAATGTGGTTTTTTTGTAAATTTCATAAATCTAATTCATTCTTAGAGAATGCTTGGTTGATTTTTGCCAAACTCGATCTACAGCTGGCCAATGGTTGCAGTTGACAAACAAGTGACATGAATGTTGGTTAATATTTTCATTTACATGAATGAATAAAACTGAAATGGAATAACATTTTTTAATAATGTGAGAGGGGCGCTTGGGTGGCTCAGTCGGTTGAGCATCAGACTTAGGCTCAGGTCATGATCTCGCGGTCTGTGAGTTCGAGTCCCGAGTCAGGCTCTGTGCTAACAGCTTGGAGCCTGGAGCCTGCTTCGGATTCTATGTCTCCCTCTCTCCCTGCCCCTCCCCAGCTCATGCTCTGTCTTTCTCTGTCAAAAATAAAATAAACATTAAAAAAAATTAACAAAAATAATGTGAGAGATTTATTTGCTGAATTGTATAACAGTTTTTGTATAACTCTGTACTATTCACAATGCAATGGCCATAGACATGACTTGCTCAAATTTAACCTGCATTAACATTGTCTCCATCACTTTCTGAAGTCTAGACAATAAACAAAACAACAGCTAACTCTGGTTACTGAGTGAAATTTGCCAATTTCCCTGGTATAAATGTCCCACATGGCCCATTTCAAGCTGCCACTGAATGTACAGTTGAGGAAAGATGCGTGTGGTGCACCATTATACAGCATTTCCACCACACAAATATAATGGACAAAACTTCAAGAGTGTAGATAATGGTAAAGCATGGTAAAGTATGTAGAAAGCAATGAATTTTGAGTATATATTACCTTTGTTTTTAACATAATTTACTTAATAGTAAGTTTCTATAATTTAATTTTTAATGATTTTTAGTAATTGGCTTATAAAATTCCTTAAAATTTAACAGTTGGTTCTAAAGAGCCAGTATAAATTGGCTCCAGCAAACCTCTGGATTCACCTCAGCCCTAAGGAATTAGATCCTCTGGGACTAAGGTTAAGGAATTTGCTTTTTTTTTTTTTTTTTTTTTGAGAGAGAGAGAGCGAGTGGGAAGGGACAGAGGAGAGAGAGAGAGAGAGAGAGAGAGAGAGAGAGAGAATCTTATGCAGACTCCATCCTCAACACAGAGCCCGACACGGGGCTCAATCCCAAGACCCTGGGATCACAACCTGAGAGAAAATCAAGAGTGGGACATTCAACTGTCTGGGCCACCCAGGTGCCCCAGGAATTTGCATTTTTAGTATTTCCAAGTGATTCTGATGTAAGAGATTGTAGAAAATGTAACTGCATTTTTCTTCCTTTTAGCTGGTAAGTAGGTAATCTTCAGAGACAACATGTTATGGGGAGAGAATAAAGAATTAAGTATTAGGAGCACTATAGTTCTCACTCTGGTTCTGCCATTAATTATATGGGCAAATCACTAACCCTCTAAGTTTCCTAATCTAATAAGGAGGGAGTGGGACTGAGAAAGGATTGGTAGATGTAATTTTAAAAAGATTTACTTGCATACCGTAGTATTTATGGATTTCATAATCTGATATCTATGATTTGCTTTGAAATACTTCAGCAAACAGAGAAAAATGTTGAGCTAGGAGGTAGGTAAATTAAGATTGGCAAACTGTTTTGGTAATGAGAACATGAGGATTTATTATACTATTCTACTTGGGAGTATTTTGAAATTTTCCATAATAAAAATTTCCTGGAAATTCACTAATAACTTTCCAAGATCCCTTTTATCTTTAAAAATATGTTTCACATCATCCTTGGGGCTCTAAATTATTTAATGGGACAGGGGTCAGAGATTAGCATCTACTACGTATTTGATGCTTAGGAACTTGAATCCACTTAGGAATCTCAGAGCAAACCAATGGCTGAGCCAGGATTCTAACAGCAGTCATCTGGGCTCCAAAGCCATGTGACTTTTTCAGTTACACCAAACACCTAACTGTGCTGCTGTGCCACGACAGCATCAAATAGGAACGTGGAGATGAGAAAGAGGGTGGATCTTCCAAGTCAAGCATCAATATTTTATTCAAAATACACCCTGCTTCTAATTACGTGCAAAACTGGGGGCAAACATTACCACAGGCAATTAAAAAGCCAGTCACAGAGAATCCTCTAAGCAAGCTCTGGGCTGTTGAGAAACTGTTTATATCACTCCTAATTCACTGATCATTTCAGAAGGAACATCAGAAAGACAGGATGGAATGTAGGTCAACAAAGTATTTTATTTCTCTCTCTCTCTCTCTCAAAATTAAATATTAAAAATTAAAAAACAAAAGCAAAAACCCTAAGAGCAACAACTAAGAAGTCTGACAATAGGGGCACCTGGGTGGTTCAGTTGGTTAAGCATCTGACTGTGGCTCAGGTCATGATCTCACAGTTCTTGTGTTCAAGCCCCACATTGGGATCTCTGCTGTCAGCATAGAGCCTGCTTCAGATCCTCTAGATCCTCTGTCTCCCTCTCTCTCTGCCCCTCCCCTGCTTGTTCTCTCTCTCCCTCTCAAAATAAATAAGAACTTAAAAAAAAGTCTGACAATAGCAAGTATTGGCAAGGCTATGAGTTATGGGAATTTTCATACGTGCTTTGGCAAACTGGCATTATCTTGGCAAAGTGAGAAGTGTATACTGTACAACGCAGCAGTTCCATTCCAATGTGCATAGTAGAAAAACTCACACACATATGCAGAGAAATAACAGTATTTTTAGCAACCAGCACATTCATAGTATTAAAAACTAGGAACTGGGGTTAGGGGTGTTATAACTAAATACTTAAACATCAGAAATTTATATTCCTACAGTTTTAGAGGCTAGATGTCAGAACTGAAGTTGTCTGCAGGTTAGGTTTCTTCTGAGGCCTCTTTCTTCTTGGCTTGCAGATGGCTGCCTCTTGCTATGTCCTCACATGGTCTTTCCTCTGTACATGCACATCCCTGAATTTTCTCTTATAGGACACAAGTCAGATCGGATTAGAGCCCATCCTATGGGCCTCATTTTAACTTAACCATCTCTTTAAAGACACTATCTCCAAATCCAGTCACATTCTTAGGTATTGGGGATTAGGGCTTCAAAATATGAATTTGAGGGAACACAGTTCAACCCATAACAAACCCAAATGTATATCAACAAGAGAATAGATAAATTCTGTAATAATCACCCAAAGAAATATCATACAGCAGTAACATAATGAACAACAACAACATGTGAAAAGGTGGATAGTGTTGAGTAGAAAAAGTAAGTCACAAAAGACTACCTCCATTATGGTATCCTTTTTGTATTGGAAATAAAAGCAAAACTAAAAATTATATAATTTAATTTTTAAAAGGCAAAGGAATGATAAAGATAAAAGTCAACATAGTGGTTACGTCTTGAGGAGAAGCAGGGGAATGGAGCTCAGGAGGAGCTCCCAGTATTGATAATATCCTAATTCATAAGCTGGGTGGTGGGCTTAGGAGTATTTGTTTAACATACTTTATGTACACATATGTATGCAATATATGCACATATATATAATTACTTATACATATTTTATATGGATCAATATTACTCAATAACATTAGATATTAAAAATACCTCTTGCAATAACATATTTTCATATAGACCTATTTGGGAATGGATGTTAACCTATTTATACTATTTCACATTTGTCTTAATTTCTTATTATAGCCTTAGAATAATTTAGCAGAGGGTATTAAATTATAATGTCTTCGTAGAGAATAGAACATGTCTCTAGCACATGATTATCTACATATTTAGACTCTCTTGCCTTCTTTTGTGGTTCAAATACAGTACAGTTGAGGGGTGCTTAGGTGGCTTAGTTGGTTAGCATCAGACTTCAGCTCAGGTCATGATCTCATGGTTTGTAGGTTCAAGCCCCATGTCAGGCTCTCCACTGATAGTGCAGAGCCTGCTTAAGATTCTTTCTCCCTCTCTCTCTGTCCCTCCCCCACTCACTCTCTGTCTCTCTCTCTCTCTTTCTCTCTCTTAAAATAAACAAACTTTTAAAACAACAAAAAACAAATACATTACAGTTGTGATTTTACCCCACGATCATAGCAACAGCACAGTCAAAATATACCTACTTCTTTCAATCTCCTTACCCTTGAAAATTAATGAGTGTAATTGTATAATCATACTACTTTCTTTAGAGTTGTTTTTCAACCTCAGCACTACTGACAATTTGGACCAGATAATTCCTTGCTGTGGGAAACTGTCCTGTGCTGATTTAAGACGTTTAGCAGCATCCCTGGCTTTTACCACTAGATGTCAGTAGCACACCCCTACCCCTCACCCCCAGTCCTGGCAATCAAAATATGTGTAGCAGTTGCCAAATGACCCTTGGGACAAAATCACCACTGTTTCAGAACGAATATTCTAGAGCATTCCTAATGCAGATGAAACTAGAATACCTCACACTGGAATTCCTTTTTTTTTTTTTCTATTTTATTCCACTTTCCTATCTTTCCAAATAAATCCCTATTTTGTTCATTAATGTAAGATCTTAGCCACCAAAACAGTATTGACCACACTGTGACATTGAAACACTAATGATCAACGAACTTGATTTTTTTTTTAATATTTAATTTCACAAAAGAGCTGTGCATGTAGAGTCAAGGCTCCTGAACAACTGTGCTGTACTGGTAGTAAACTTTAACTTCAGTCTCCCACAGCCGTGGAAATCCATGCTTTTACTTAAACTTTCCCCATTATGTCATGGAACTGTAAAATACTACACAGAAATTTTTCTTTCTACTTTCTCATATAAACCTCCTTATATATTTAAGAATATTTATTAGAATGAATTTATCAGAAATGAAATTATTGCTTCAAGGTTATGAAGTTTTAGAGCTCTTAACTGTGTTGCCAAATTGCTATACCAAGGGGTTGTACCATCTACCATCTCTGATTTGAAATAATACCACTTACTAGAAAACACTACTAAAACAATAAGACTTTTTCCATTCACCTTGAAGATACTGGCTTTCTCAGTTCTTTGGAATGTTTTCCAGTTTCTAAAAACTCAATTCTAGAAATTCAATTTCTAAAAGGAAATTTTTCCAACACGATAAAGGCAATATACAAAAAACAAAACAAAAACACAAAAGAAACCAACTCAGGTTTGGTTTAATAGTGAAAGCTTTTCTCCCAATCAGGAACAAGACAAGTATGTCCACTTTGCAACTTTCTTGCAATTAGGCAAGAAAAAGAAGTAAAGGCATCTGAAGTGGAAAGGAAGAAGTAAAATAATCTGTTTTCTGATGACATGATTTTATATGTTAAAAACTCTGAAGATCCTGCACCAAAAAACCTGTTAGAACTGATAAATGAATTCAATAAAGTTACAGAATACAAAAGCAACACATGAAAATCCATTCAGTTTCTGTATACAAGCAATGAACTTTCCCAAAAGGAAACTAAGAAAACAATTCCATTTATAATAGGATCCAAAGAATGAACACTTACAAATAAATTTAACTAAGGAGGCAAAACACTTCTACACTGAAACTATAAAACACTCCTGAAGGAAATTAAAGAAGGTATAAAAAAATAGAAAGACATCTTGTAGTCATGGGATGGGATAGTTTAATATTGTTAAGATGACAATATCATCCAAAGTGCTCTACAGATTCAGTATAATCCTTATCAAAATCCCAATGAGGGGGCCTGGCTGGCTCATTTGATGGAGTGTGGGGCTCTTGATCTTGGAGGTTGTGAGTTCAAGCCCCCCATGGGGTGTAGAGTTTACTTAAATAAATAAATAAAAACTTTTTTAAAAAATCCCAATGATTTCTTTTTGCAAAAAACAAGAAAAATCTAACTTAAATTCATATAGCATCTCAAATAGTCAAAACAATCTGTAAGACAACAACAAAGTTGGAAGTTATCACACTTCCTGATGTCAAAACTTACTATGAAGCTTCAGTAATCAAAACAGTGTGATACTGGCATAAGAACAGACATATAAACCAATGGAATAGGACATAGAGCCCCAAAATAAACCCTCACATATATGGTCAATTGATTTTTGACAAGGGTGTCAAGACCATTCAATGAGGAAAGGACTCTTCTCAACAAGTGGTGCTGGAAAAAATGGATATCTTTATACCGTATATACAAATTAAAAAATTAACAAAAATTTAATCAAAGACCTAAACTTAAAAGGTAAAACTATAAAACTTAAAAAAAAAACAGAAGAAAAATCTTCATAAGTCTGGGTCTGGTGATGATTGCTTGGATATGACACCAAAAGCACAGGCACCAAAAGAAAAAATAAATTTGATGTCATCAACATTTAAAACTTTTGTTCATAAAAGGTAAAAAGACAATCAATAGAGTATAAGTATATTTGCAAATCATATATCTGATATTAATATCCAGAATATATAAAGAACTCCTAGAACTCAACAACAACAAAAACCAAACAATTTAATTCATGAAAGGGCAAGGATTTGAATAGATATTTCTCTAAGGAAGATAAACAATGGTGAGTAAACACATGAAAGGCTACTCAACATGATTAGTCATTAGGGAAATGCAAATCAAAATCACAATGAGGTACCACTTCATACCCATTATGGTGGTTATTATAAAAAAGAAAAGAAAAGAACACATATTTGCCAGGATATGAAGAGATTGGACCTTTGTGCGTTGCTGGTAGGAATTTTAAGTAGTGCAGCTGTTGTAGAAAACATTTTAGCAGTTCCTCAAAAAGTTAAACAAAATTATCATATGATTTAGGAATCCTACTCCCAAAGAACTAAAGCAGAGATTCAAACAGATGCAGATACCTATACATCATTGCAGCACTATTCACAATGGCCAAAAGGTAGAAACATCTTTTGTGTCCAACAAAAGATAAATAGATAATTGAAGTGTAGTCTATACATACAAAGGGATATTATTCAGGCATTTAAAAAATGAACTTGTGATACATGCTACTACTTGGATGAACCTTGAAAACATAATGCTATGCCAGACACTAAAGAGAAAATATTATATGATTCCACTTATATGAGATTTGTAGAATAGGGAAATTTGGAGAAACAGAAAATAGAACAGAAGTATTAGAGGCTAGGAAGAGAGAGAAGGGAGAGTTACTTTTTAATGGGTCCAGAGTTTCTCTTCAGAATGATGCAAAAGTTCTGGAATCGGATATAGTAATGGTTGTACAACATTGTAAATGTACTTAATGCCACCGTTTTACACACTTAAAATGGTTAAAATGTATATTTATGCACAGAAAAATGAACAGATAGTTTGAGATATCAACTGCACAACTAGGTAAAATTGGAATTGAGGTGAAATGTTAAAATCAAGCTTTTAATTGATAAATCAAAATTTGAAAATCTGCTCACCCATAGTTCAGTTGACTGTGGTTAAATATGTAGTCTTACATGATTTAGCTAGATACTCCATCACACTACATTCTTTTAAACCCTTTACATGGGAAAAGTTAGCCACTTACCAATTTTTGAAAGAAAAAAAATGTGGTTTTTAATTAGGAACCAAGAGAACCTATTTCTGATACTTAAAAAGAGCATTTGCAAAAATCAGGTTTAAAAAAAAAGGTACAACTTTCTTTAATAACAACACTCAGCCATGTATAGGAAACAGCAGGCAAGTCCTGACTTTCTTCAACTGTAAAATGGGGTTAGCATTACCTGTTCTGTACCACTTTATCTGCCTTGCCCTTCCCTTCAACCATCACTAACAGGTAAACACCTGAGCAGAATTCAGGCTCTAAACCGAACACAAGAAAATGGATAATCTTCTTTTATTAAGTGTGTTCATTTATTTATTTAGAAAGAGAGAGAATAAGCAGGGGAGAGGCAGAGAAAGGGAGATAGAGAAAGAGAATCCCAAACAGGCTCTTAGTGCAGAACCCAACTCGGGCCTTGAACTCACAAACCATGAGATCATAACCTGAATGGAAATCCAGAGTCGGCACTTACCCAACTGAACCACCCAGATGCCCCAGATAATCTTATTTTTAAAAATTTTACTCCATCTTTAATATATATCTTAAATGATATATAGTACTTTCTTGTTTTAATTAAGCAAATTCTAAGGGAAAAAAAACTTTTCCCAGGGATGCACACACATAAACTTTTTTGTGTTTTGTATGAAGTCTTACTGAAATATAACATCTATTTTTATGTAACACTTTTTAAAAATAACATTGAATTATACACAAATCAAAGACACACCAAAAAGAGGCCCTCTTAAACTTCAGGATTTAAAACATGATAATGGAGACCCTGTGAATCCCTGGGAAAGCCTGGGATTATAGAACCCATGGTTTGGGGGTGCCTGTGTCACCATTTAGGGGGAAAATTGCATTTAGATCATCATCTCACAATATACATTCCAAAATTAATTTCTTGAAAACCTAAATTATACACATAGCATCACTTTATAATATATGCCAAAATAAAAACCATAGTAAAAACTAGCAAAAAAAAAAAAAATAGTATTTATTAGGCCTTTAAATGAAAGGCCTTTTCAAACTGAAAAGAATTTTCTTTAAATCACAAAAGAAAACATCAGCAAATTATATATATCAGCAATATATATATACATATATATATATTTCTAGCAAGCACAAAAGACAAAAGTAAATACCTTTTCTTCATAAGGAATATCAAACTCATCCCCCTCCCTCCCTCAACTGCCACCAAATTAAAAAAAAAAAAAAAAAAGCCTAACTCCTAAATCTTAGAGAAAGGTCTGGATATGTATATACCAAACTAGACCTGGGGGAGTAAGATTAAGGAGATGCATTCTATATTGTTTTAATTTTATGATAAGAGTGCATTACTCTTGTAATTTAAAAAGACATACATTTGGGGTGCCTGGATGGCTCAGTGAGTTGAGCACCCAACTTCGGCCCAGGTCATGATCTCAGGGTTCATGGGTTCCCCCACAATGGGCTTTGCACTGACAGCGCAGAACTGCTTTGGATTCTCTGACTCCCTCTCTCTGCCCCTTCCCCACTCACATGCACTCTCTCTCTCTCAAAAATAAATGTTAGGGGCGCCTGGGTGGCGCAGTCGGTTAAGCGTCCGACTTCAGCCAGGTCACGATCTCGCGGTCCATGAGTTCGAGCCCCGCGTCGGGCTCTGGGCTGATGGCTCGGAGCCTGGAGCCTGTTTCCGATTCTGTGTCTCCCTCTCTCTCTGCCCCTCCCCTGTTCATGCTCTGTCTCTCTCTGTCCCAAAAATAAATAAAAACGTTGAAAAAAAAAAAATTTTTAAAAAAAAATAAATAAATAAATAAATAAATGTTAAATAAATAAATAAATAAATAGGCATACATTTTTAAGGATAAAATGCAACATCACAACAGGTAAATAATTCATTAAAAAAGGAAATAATAGTAGTAAACATGAGTAAATGATTAAATTCAGTCTTAATAAAAAAAACTAATAAAGGGCACCTGGCTGGCTCAGTCAGAAGAGCATGTGACTCTTGATCTCAGAGTTCGAAGCACATGTTGGATATAGAGATTACTTAAAATAAATAAATAAATAAACTTTAAAAAGAAACTAATTAAATACACACAATGATTTTGCTTCTATCAAATTAGGAAAGAGTATGAAACATAATTCCCAGCACATTAGGCAACAATGCCAGCAGTATGAATTGCCATTAGTAAAGCAAGTTGAAAATACATTCAAGATTTCTGAAACTATTCATTAGCTTGAGCCAATAATCTCCTTTCCGACAAACATATTCTAAGAAATAATTCGTTCTGGGGTGCCTGGGTGGGTCAGTCCGTTAAGCGTCAGACTCTTGGTTTTGGCTGACAGCACAGAGCCTGCCTGGGAGTCTTTCTCTCCCTCTTTCTCTGCCCCTTCCACTCTCTCTCTCTCTCTCAAAATAAATAAACAAACTTTAAAAAATGACATCAAAGAATATGTAGCATCACAGAAAAATTTTTACAAAAAAATCAGAATTCAAAACTATTTATATACTTATACAATTATAACTACATAGTTTAAAAAATACCTATACACAAAAGAAAAAGAACAGAAACTAATAATTTTTTTAATTTTTTTTAATGTTTATTTATTTTTGAAGGAGAGAGAGCATGAGCAGGAGAAGAGCAGAGAGAGAGGAAGACAGAATCTGAAGCAGGCTCCCAGCTATCAGCACAGAGCCCAACGCGAGGCTCAAACTCACGAACTGTGAGATCATGACCTGAGCAGAAGTTGGACGCTTAACTGACTGAGCCACCCAGGGACCCAAGAACAAAAATCAATATTACCTATGTTACACAAAAAATGATTGTGTCTTCATGCAAGTAAGCTCTTACCACAGGCAAGTACATAGGCAGTATTCAATAGAGTAGCCATTAGTATTGTTCTGATTATTGATGGGACTACATACAGTTTGTTTGTATTTTTAAAGAGCATGCATTACTTTTTATTTTAATAAAAATTAATTCTTTCGAAAAGCATCAAAAACTAAATATCAGTGGTGGTGACTTCTGGGTAGTAGAATTGTGGATAATTTATATACTCTCTTTTGTTTGTCTTTTCTGAATTTCAAACAAGAAACATGCATTGCTCGTATACATTTTAAAGGGCTTTAAAGTTTTAAATTTTTTAACACATATATTTAATATGGCGTTTTTACTGATCTGAAAACATTGCTGTTCTTAAAAGCACCCTGAGCCAATTTACCAAATTGTATTAATTACAGTATGTTGATATTGGTCAAGATTAAGTGTTCTGGAAAATGAGACATACACTTTTTACCCCACACACTTCTGTAAAGCTTTACATTTAATACTGAACATGTGTAAATATATTACCTGTGTAATTTTTTAAATAATTTAAAAGAAAACTTGAAGAAAAGAAACCCTGCTTTGTTCTCAGACTATAATCAGAGCACACAATATTCTTGCTTAAAAAATTAATTCAGTAACTACTCAACCAGTCAACTCAAACTGGTAATCTCAAACAGTTACATAGCTTTTAGGATGGAGTTTACTGTGTTTAGAAGGTAGCTCAGAAAAAGAAAAAAGCCAAGTAGCCAGTTATTTCTTCGTTTTGTTGTCTTGGTAACTAAGGCAGCTGTATGAACTGTTTTCTATTATTTTCCAATTCTGTCACAGAAAGAAAATTTTCAAATGGGAAAGCGGATGTGCCAAGGGTATAATTAATCTCCCTGCAAATGGCCCATTAAAATAGTGTCAGTGGACATAGGACGAAAATGAATCCAAAGAAAAGAACTAGAAAAATACAAGCCCAAAGCCAACCAGAGTCACACATTTGGTTCCCTTTACACAGTAATGTAAGAGATGTTGCGACAGGCCAAAAATCTCTAGGGCTGGAATCTAAGAAGGCCTAGCCGAGCTTACCCAGAAAACAGAGTGGGAAAAAGCTTCCTGGGGCCAAAATCACTAATATAAATGAATAAAACTCCCACTGGTGAAAGCTCCAAAGAGGAAAGAGGATGACTTCATGGGATAAATCCCTCTAAATGGAGCCTGTTTTCAACAGCCATGTGTAAAATGAGCGATCAGTTCTGCTTGAAGTTAAGAAAACGAACTGTTGTATGCAGCCGCCATTACAAGGTTGTGTTCCTATAGGGACCCGTCACCGAGCACTTCCACATACAGAGCTTTCCAAAACAGGTCAGTTACAATTGAGCACATAGATTCCACCAATGTCTGTGAGGTGGGAATACAGAGACAGACTGCTCTCAGACTGCCCCTTGGCTAGTTTCAAGTTGGCCAAACTTGATGCAATTGGAAATGCTAACAACTTTTTACTAGGCTTTGAGGAGGTAAAATAGATCAGGGATCTTGTTTTCTACCATTGTGGGATTGTTTGTTTATTTGTTTGTTTGTTTTTTACTCTCCACAATGCCCAGGAAAGATGGATGATTTATTTCTCTTTTAGTGAATCAATAAACCAGCTGGGAAAATGTCAGAGATATTGGTTAGCAATTCAAAGAGAAATATCCTCAGTTTCAATTAATTGATACATAAAATAAGCAGCATTATTTTCTGGGTAAGCTAGCTTCAAAAAAATGTTTTTCTAAGTTAAAAAAAAAAAAACAACAAAAAACCTCAGGTCATCCCAAGAACCATACATTTTGAGTTACCCTTTACACAGGAAGAAAAAATTTTGAGTTCATAGGCCTTTTTTTTTTTAATATTTAAAAATAAAGTTTTCAGTTATTTTTACTACAAAAATAAATTATGCTCGTTGGTATCCCCTCATAAAGAAAGAGGAGAAAGACTTGGAGGAAGCAGAGGAGGGCAAAGAATAAAAATTGAAACAAGTGAAAGAAGAAAAGAAAACAAACACAATGAGGTCAAGTTTCCCAGAGACCACTGTGGACCATCTCGACATACGTGTTTCCAGACTCTCTTCTTTGCATGTACAAATTCCCCCCCCCCCACCAAATATATTATTTTATAATATATTTTTTTACATAAAAATATATATTGGGGGCACCTGGGTGGTTCAGTCAGCTGAGAGTCCAACTCTTGGTTCCAGCTGAGGTCATGATCTCACAGGTTTGTGAGTTCAAGCCCTGCATCAGGCTCTGTGCTGACAGTGGAAGCCTGCTTGGAATTCTGTCTCTCTTCCTCTCTCTCTTTGCCCCTTCCCTGCTCTCTCTCTCTCTCAAAATAAATAAATAAACTTAAAATAATGTATATTGTGTCTTTCTCTTTCCCTTCCTTTGCCTTATTGAGCAATTTGGTCCATGAGTCATGAGATCATTATGTGGGGCCCAGCAAGACAGGAACAGGTGTGGTTGAATCTGAGGGGGACAGGGGTAGGGTGCCCCAGAATGCAGGTTGTCAGAGTCCTGGGAGGACAGTGGGAGGATGAGGACTTGGGAAGCAACCTGATGGGAAGTGTGGGAAGCCAAGTAGGTGAGGAGGACATCAGCATGAGAGACAGCCTGACACACAGTGACCCCTCCCAGGATGAGGAGGGCATCTGTGAGAGGGCGGGGCAGCAAGGGTGTGGGGGCTGGTCTGCATACCTATGGGGAATTAAACTAACAAATATACTGAGGCTAATGGGAACCAGCTTTCTCACTGTTAGAGAAAAGAGGTACTAATGTGGAAAGGGAGAAGAGTAGAATGAAGCTTGTTGTTGTAAACTGAAGTTGGAGAGATCAGTGTGAATTCATGGTTTCTAATATATATATGCTTATTTATAAATGCATGTGTATAAATTTATACTTCCTAGCTCTAGTAACTGGGGTCTCCAAAAAATAATAAGCATACCAGCACTTGGATCTTGATTTTTAAATACCATTCTACACTCTAAATGAACCAGGGCTCCTTGAGAAATGGCTAATTATAGGACTAGAGCAAAGGGAAAACACTGTATTCATTTCTGAGACTGCCGTAAGAAACAACCACACACTCAGTGGCTTGAAACAACAGAAATTTATCCTCTCACAGTTACTGGAGGCCAGAAGTCCAAAATCAAGGTGTTGGTAGGGCTGTGCTCCTTCGGAGGCTTTCGGAAAGAATCTTCCCTTCCCTCTTCCAACTCTGGTGGCTCCGGGCGTTCCTCGTGGGGCATACCTCCAATCACGGCCTCTGTCTTCACATGGCCTTCTCTGTGTCTCTGTTTTTCCCTCTTCTGTCTCGTCTAAGGACACCAGCCATTGAATTTAGGGCCCACCAGATAACCCAGGATGATCTCCTTATCTCAAGATCTTTCACTTGATTATATCTGCAAAGACCCTTTGTACAAATCAGTTAACATTCACCAGCTCTGGGGATTTGGACATGGACATATCTTTTGGGAGGCCAACACTCAACTAGCAGAACCACTCACAATGATTCTGGAATAACTTGTGCCAGAAAGTAAAGAAGAGTTCAAAGAACGATGGGGACATGTCAAAAGAACATAGGAGACACCTTGAAAGGGCTCCCACTGAGCAAATATGAAACAAACTGAACATCAAATAATAATAATAATAACAAATAAATATGTACATTAATTAATTAGTTAATGGAGAGTTTGATGAAGAATAAAAGTTTACATAATGCCAAGTATCTCTCCACAAAATACTTACTAATTACGAAGTGAAAAAAGAGTAATTTTACAGTGAAGAAAGCTGACAGACTCCACCTGAATCAAGTGTTCCAGTAATGAGACATTTAAAGTTGTAAGCTATACCACTTGATATAGAATGCAAAGGTAAGCATCATTTTCTGTGAGACTTTCTTGCCAAAGACATATCACCCAAATCTAATCGAGCAAATCCCAAATAAGGAACATTCTACAAAACATCTGCAAAAGTGTCATGAGATCAAAGAAAGACTGAGGGACTATTCGTTTTATTTTTTTTCCCCCTGAGGGACTTTAGGGAGACTAAAGAGACATGACAACTAAATGCAACCCATTGTTCTGAACTGGATCCTTTTGCAAGAAAGGACCATTATTGGGACAATCATAAAAACCTCATTGGTAGTACAATATTGTGATGGTTAATTTTATGGTCAACTTGCATGGGCCACTTTGCCCAAATATTTGGTCAAATATTATATTTAATGTTTCTGCTTTTTGAATGAGATTAACATTTAAGTTGGTGGACTTTGAGTAAAGCAGATTACTCTCCATAATTTGGGTGGGCCTCATGCAATCAATTGAAGGCTTTCCTTGGGCAAAAATGAATTCTGCCAGCAGATGGCCTTTGGATTTGAACTGGACTTACACTCTTCCTTGGGTCTCTAGCCTACTAGCTTACCCTGCACAATTGTGTAAGCCAATTCCTTAAAATGCATTTCTATCTCTCTCACTCTCTCTTTCTCTCTCTCTCTCTATATATATACACATCCTATTGGTTCTGTTTCTCTGAAGAGTCCTCACTAATGCAATCAATGTTAATTTACTGATTTTGATGGTTGTATTGTGGTTATACAGGAGAATGACCCATACTTAACCATAGTAATCAAATATTCAGGGGATGAGGTGACATTATGATAGCAACTTATAAGGAAAAAAGTATTTATCGTTCCTATAAGTTTTCTATAAGTTTGAGATTATTTCAAAATGAAAAAAATTTTTTTATTTTATGTTTTTACATTTATTCATTTTTGAGAGACAGAGCACAAGCAGGGGAGGGGCAGAGAGAGAGGGAGACACAGAATCTGAAGCAGTCTCCAGGCTCCCAGCTACCAGCACAGAGCCCAACACAGGACTCCAACTCACAAACCGCAAGATCATGACCTGAACCGAAGTCGGATGCACAACCGACTGAGTCACCCAGGTTCCCCTCAAAATGAAAACTTTTAATTCAACAGCTCAGTTTTTAAAAAGTATATTGTAAACAATTTTCATATCAGCAGCTACATTCATGTAACATCATTTTAATAAATGATTTTATGCACTGGATGTATTTATCATTACTTATTTAACCAAATCTTCTATTGTTAGGCATTTACATTCTTTCCAACTTTGCATTATTTCAACATTATTGTATGTTGTACATACAGTATTATATTGTTGTACATATTGTATGTATGTATCTGAGTATATTCTTAATTATTTCCTTAACTCAAATTTCCAGAAGTGGAATTTCTGGGTCAAAGGACTTCATTTGAACCTTTTGCATACATATATTGCCAAATGGCCTTCTGAAACACCAAATTCCTCTGCCTCCAACAAACCTACAATATTACTTTAAGCAAAATTATAGGTCCCTGCTCAGCCAAGACTCACAATTCCTTAAATGCCCTAGCCTAGCTCTCAAAGTATCCAGATTCCAACTCCCACTTCTCTTTCCCACCTTAAAGACATCTTATTAACGTGGAGCTGCCATGCGAGACAGATGGTATTGATATTCAAAACCCTCCAAAGCATAAACCACACATGTGGGCTTTGGAATCAGAACTGTATTACAGTACCAGTTCAACCCCTTATTAGAACCAGCTAGTCTACTTTGGAAAAACTACTCATCTGGTACATAATTTAACCATATTATATGCTTTTTTTTTCAAAATTTTAAGATCAAAATAATTTTTATTTTTTTTTAATTTTTTTTTAACGTTTTATTTATTTTTGAGACAGAGAGAGACAGAGCATGAACGGGGGAGGGGCAGAGAGAGAGGGAGACACAGAATCGGAAGCAGGCTCCAGGCTCCAGGCTCCGAGCCATCAGCCCAGAGCCCGACGCGGGGCTCGAACTCACGGACCGCGAGATCGTGACCTGAGCTGAAGTCGGACGCTTAACCGACTGAGCCACCCAGGCGCCCCTCAAAATAATTTTTAAATATGAGATGGCAATGCCTGTGTGTTAATCCGGGTCCTCTGAAAAGTAAATACCAAAATGCTATTAATAGGTGAGGATTGTATTAAGGAAAACACCTGTGGGGAAAAAGGAGAGGGAGCCAGGAAGGTTGAGAGATCCATCAGACTGGGGTGCAAGAAAGGAGCACCCGAGCGAAGGAAGAAGGAAGGAAAGTGGTATGCAAACATCTTACAGCAAATGGCCGTGCATCAAGGCCTTTGACATTGACCCAAAGTCAGTTGACAGGGGGGCCAGTGTCTCCCAAGAATGGGATACCTCCATATCCCAGTGAAATATTGTGATTTATAAGAAATGTATATTTGGTCTTCATCCATAGATGTTGGCTCACAGTTCCCAAAATTCTTGGACTTTTCTGAGTGATAATAGCAATGGGAGCATCGTGTGTTACAGTATTTGGTCTCTTGTCCTCAGTTCCTGAAAATGCTTCAGAGCCATAAAGGTAAAATGGGTGTCTTGTTACTCAAAACAAGCCCCTTTCAACACTCTAATGTGTTTATGTTAAAGAAGTGACTCTTGGACATCCCCCAAAGATGGGGGCCAGTTGCCAGGGAACCAACTATGAATAGAGGGTCGGAACTTTCAGTCCCACCTTCTGATCTTTGGAGACAGGAGAGAGGCAGCAGGTTAAATCAATCACCAACAGCCAATGATTTAATCAAGTATGCTTATATAATGAATACTTCACAAAAACTCAAAAAGAGAAGGTTTAGAGAACTTCCAGTTTGGTGAAGCAGAATGCTTCCATGTGCCACCATGCTGGGACCCAAACCCCAGGAGGACAGAAGCTCCTTTGTTCAGGACATATCTCTTCATCTGACTGTTGATTCATACCCTTTAATATCCTTTGTAATAAACTGGTATCTAGTCAGTAAATGAGTTTCCTGAGTTCTGTCAGCCACCCTAGCAAATTAACTGAGCCCAATAAGGAGGTTGTGCAAGCCTCCAATTTACAGCCAGTTAGTCAGAAGTACAAGTAACCTGGACTTGTAATTGGTATCTGAGGTGGAGGGCAATCTTGTGGGACTGAGCCCTTAACCTGTAGAATCTGATGTTATCCTGGGTAAATAGTGTCAGAATTGAATTGAATTATAGGACACCCAGCTGGTGTTGGAGACTTGTTGGTTGATGTGGGGAATCCCCACACTCCATTTTGGATTTGGGTGCCTAACCCTTCACCAAGGCACTTTGAGTCATTGACTTGGAGCAGCAATGGATGTGACAGCACAGCTCTGGCCCTCATGCTGTTATGCTCCCTGAAGGTAGAGGGTGACAAGTCACATGCCCATGGCCACCACGTGCATCCCTGTGCCTGGAGGTTTCCAGCTGGGAGTAGGACAATATTTAACCCCATCTAGGGAATCAGCAGCCCCTTCTTGAAAACCAATTCTGCCTCTTGAAAGAAGGAGATCAGGAATTCTATTCTTCTAATCAGGAAAAGATTTGGAGGACCTATAGGAAGATATTGATAGAACTTCTGAGGACCATGAAATACTAGAAAAAAATGAATAAATATACTGTTTCCTAAATGGAAAGGTTCTTATGTTATGAAAATATCATTTCTTCCAAATTATTTGCCATTCCAATCAAAATACCCATAAAATTGATGAACTTGTCCTAATAGTCATCTTAAAGCATAAATGGGAAGGAATAGTTAAGAAAACATTGAAAAAATGGATAACAAAGAAAGGCTCTACACTTACCAGATAAGGAAAATTATAAAATTTAGTTATTAAAACAGTGTGATGGTGGGCATGGAAATAGGCAAACAGGTGGAAATTATTAGAGTGCTCAGCAACAGATCTAAATGCAAAGAATATTTAGTCTGTGGTGAATGGGGCCTTTTAAACCAGCACTGATATAAACGACTAAATGGTTTTAAAGGTGGCTATTTGGACAAATAAAAGCAGATCATTAAATGTCACCAAACACCAAAATAAATTACAGATGGTTTACATTTTTTAATGTGCCCAAAAAAGAATAATAAAATACTAAAATACATATGAGAAAATACTTATCTGAGTTCAGAATTAATAAAGCTCTTTTAAGCATACGTAAAGAGTCATAAACTAACATTAAAAGTTGACAAATTTAGGGGTGCCTGGGTGGCTCAGTCAGTTAAGCATCTGACTTCAGCTCAGGTCATGATCTCATGGTTCATAAGTTCGAGCCCTGCATTGGGCTCTCTGCTGTCAGCACAGAGCCCACTTTGGATCCTGTCTCCCTCTCTCTCTGTCCCTCCCCCCACTCAAAAATAAATAAACATTTTTTAAAGTTTTATAAAAAAGATTTACAAATTTGACTACACCAAAATTTAAAACTTCTGCAAGTCAAAAAAACACCAGAAATGATTCTGGGAGGATAGTGATGGGAGAGATGATATAGTTTGGGGGACTTCCTGAATCCCCACATAATAATAAACTAGAGGGGCACCTGGGTGGGTCAACAGGTTAATGTCCAACTCTTGATTTTGGCTCAGGTCATGATCCCATGGTTGGTAATATTGAGCCTTCACCCTCACCCTCCCATGCTGTCAGCATGGAGCCTGCTTGGGATTCTCTCTCTCCCCCCTCTCTGCCCCTCCCTTGCTGGTTCATGCACGCTTTCTTTTTCTCTCACTCTCTCAAAATAAATAAATAAAGTTTTAAAAAGATTAAATAATAAACTAGATGACATAGTCAACATTCACAATAAGTCTGGGTGACAGGATATCTGCCCCAAATCCCAAATACAAACCGGTAGGGGCAAACCAGCACCAGTCACAATTTCTGCAATGTATTACCATCTTTGTAGGAGGAAGCAGACAGAAGCAAGAATAAGGCATTTTTCAGATCTGAGAATAATAACACCATAAAACAGCAAATAGATGTTCCCTATTAAGCATAGTAGATCACCTTAAAAGCAAAAGCTAAAATTGTAATCCAATAGCAAGTGACAGCAAAAACCCATGTTTAGGCCTGAAAGGGCTCCAACCATCTAGACCCCCTATATTCTCAAAACTGACGAGCTAGCATTCCTTTCCAGAACTGAACTTCACACAAATGAGAAATTATTAGAAATGGGATCAAAATTGAGCAGGATAGCTATTAAACACTATAACCTTTGTCTTTATCCTGACTTAGATTTAGTTTTATTTTATTATATTTTTTGTTTTTAAATTTTCCCTCCCTCGGCCAACAGAGGCAAAGGAAAAATGAGGCACAAATAAAATGGGAGGGAGAACTGAACCAGGACACTTCAGAAAACAAGTTGCCATATTTTTCAACTTACACAAAAACAACAGAAGAGGAGACCTGTGAAGTCAGAAAAGCATGACTGAACCGCTCTTCCTTCAGAAAATTCAAAAAAACTAATTTCATCCAAAAATGAGCAGTTGACAATGATCAGGGTTAAAGCCCAAGAAAAAAATCCCAAGTGAAAATAAGGAGCAGAGTAACATCCCTGTGATCAATGAAAACACTCCAGAAAGATACACCCACAAAACATACTTTTACCTGTCATTTCATCATCCAAAAATTTTGAAACTCTTTGGAAATATAGGCAATTGAGCATCTGACTTATAAGGGCAAGAAAATTAGATGATCATCAAACTTTTTGAAAGCAACATTTTATGCTGGAAGTAAATTTAAGATGAAAGAAAGAAAGAAAGAAACAAAGAAAGAAAGAAAGAAAGAAAGAAAGAAAGAAAGAAAGAAAATGTAAGCCAGAGACTTTATATCCAGAAAACTAACTTTTATGTACAAAAAGCTAAAAAGACTATTATCAAAACAGGACTCAGGAAATAATTTTCTCATGAACCCTCTCAGAAATATCTTCTAGAAAAGAAGTTTCAGACGACCAAAATTATTAGAGACATTGACATAAATATTGGTCATGAGCATTAAATATATGGTTACTTTAAAACTAAGTCTGGGGCATCTGGGTGGCTCAGTCAGTTAAGCATCCGACTTTGGTTCAGGTCATGATCTCACAGTTTTTGAGTTCGAGCTCCGCACGGGCTCTGTGTTGACAGCTCGGAGCCTGGAGCCTGCATCAGATTCTGTGTCTCCCTCTTTCTCTCTGCCCCTCCCCTACTCGCTCTCTCTCTCTCTCTTTCTCTCAAAAATAAACAAACATTAAGAAAATCTAAAAACAAAAAAAAATAATAAAATAAAACTAAATCTAAGTCAGGATAAAGACAAAGGTTATAGTGTTTAATAGCTATATATGCTAACAAGATGAATAATATACAACCATTAAAAAATGGGGAAGACTGGGGAGAGCATAAGCAAAAAATTTTAAATATACTTCCAGTAGTCTTTTTTGTGACAGGACTATTAGTATTGTTATTCTCAGATTGCTGTAGATAAAACAAAAGTGCAGTATCAGATATTCTAATTCCATCATTCCCTGTGTCCTTCAGAATCAGAATACTCAGTATGGAAGGAAAAAAGTACAGTAATGTAGAAGGGATTTAAAATTCTAATTTTGTAAATACTAAATTTCAAGTATAAGATAGATAGGTAGCTAGATAGATGATAGATAGATAGATAGATGGAGATGTAATTCCTAGATCTGCCCACTCAAAAGGCTTATAAACGATAACCATCCAAGTAGCAATGGGCATCCATCAAACCCAGATAGTGACCTAAAATACCATTTCCCATTAAGTCACAAAATGAAACAAAACAAATTAATTTTTTTAAATGGTGTTATTGAAGTGATGGCTAATAACAGATCTCAACAGAAGATATAGAAGATAAACCTGGAACATCTTGTCACACCAGGTAAAAGGGACTCTGTTACAACACAAAATATTATACAAGAAGGTTCCAGTTCAGGATGGCAACATAGCAAGCTCCTAAATTCAACTCCTCCCACAGACACATTAAATCTCCAACTAGATTAAATTAAATCTAAGCTAGAAGCTTTTCCTTCTGAAAGAAACCTGAAAATTGACTCCTACACATTGGATAAATGAGAAAATACCCACATCAAAACAGGCAGGAGAGACTGAGATATGATCTTGCCATAAACCCCATCCCCTCTACAATGACATAAAGTCAAGAGGAAACTCACAAATCCAAGCTTCTGGACCCAACACCTAATACCCTGACTTTTAAGACTTATACCTAAGAGATGGATTCCCAAAACACCTCACTCTGGAAGCCAGTGGGGCTAGCATCCATGAATTGCACAAGACTATTCACCTGGGCTATCCTATCAGGCCTCAGAGCAGAGGCAGCACACGGTAACACCTAGTCTTTCCCTGAAAGAGGCCTATTTGCATATCTTAAAAGCTGCAGCCTGAGAGCCAGGCTTTTAATTTAACACAAAAGTAGGGACCAACTGCAGTCCTCTCCAGAGACCAGGGAGACTGATGGGTGCCATCTCTGCATTCTTTCTCTGCCCCACGCCAGGCTCCAGGTACCTCCCTGAAAAGAGCTTGTGCATGTATCTGGTGCCCTGGCTTCTGGTGCCCTGCCCTCTGCTGCCCAGAGATCTACCCCTTGATTGCCTGGTCTTGGTGGCCAGCAGGGCTTATGCTCCTAGGTCCCATAGGACTATAACAGAGAAAATGTTGTTAACCAGCTATCATCCAAAGGCTGAGTGCTGAGACATCAGTCAGAAATACCCAACTCCCAGTCTTTCCCTGAAAGAGGTCTATTTGCTTATCTTAAAAGCTACAGCCTGAGAGTCAGGCTTCTAATTTAATACATATCTAGGGGGTGACTTCAATCCTCTCCATAGACTGGGGAGGCCAGCAGGAGCAGTTTTCATATTCTCCCTCTGTCCCTTCCAAGTTACCAGGGTCACTGTGAAAGGAGTTTGTGCATACATCTGATACCCCAGGTTTTGTAGCTGCATCCAGAGGACACATGCCTTGATAGCCTGGCTTTGGTGACTAGCAGGACCTGTGTTTAGAGGTTCAATGGAACTGTAGCCAACAAAGAAACATTTCTTAACTGGCTATGCCCACAGAGCTTATAGCAGAAGGAGGAGAGAGAAATGCTCATCTCCCAATCTTTCCCTGAAAAAGGTCTATTTGCATTCTTTAAGAGCTGCTGCCTGAGGGCCTGGCTTCAAGTTAGCCTACATGTAGGTGCTGACCAAGATCCTTCCCTTTGGGACACTGAAAGTTCTAGGCTCACCCTCACCTACTGGGAGTCACTAAAAATGAAGAAGGTGGTTTCGACAATCACAAAAGTTTAAGAGATACCCAAGAGCCAGGTTTAAGGTTCATCTCCTATGCAAGACTGCTCACTCAAGCCTGGGAGAAGGGGCTGTTTTATCTAATGCATAGAGACCAATACACAGAGTCAAGGAAAATGAAGAAACAGAGGAATATGTTCCAAAAGAAAGAACAGGAGAAAACCTCAGGGGAAAAAAAAAAAAAAAAAAAAAACTTTAATGAAACAGAAGTAAGTGGTTTATCTGATAAAGAGTTCAAAGTATTGATTACAAAGATGCTCACCAAGGACAAGAGAACAATGCATGAAGAAAGAGAAGTTCAAAAAACAGAAAACATAAGAAAGTATCAAACAGAAATCACAGGGCTGAAGAATACAATAACTGAACTGAAAAATTCTACAGAGGAGCTCAACAGCAAACTAGATGAAATGAAAGAAAGGATCATCAAATTGGAAAACAGAGCAGCGGAACTCATCCAACCAGAAGAACAAAAAGAAAAAGAAAGAATGAAAAAGATAGGGCAAAATGGGTGAAGGGGAGTAGGAGACACAGGCGTCCAGTTATGGAATGAATAAGTTACAGGAATAAAAGGCACAACATAAGGAATATAGTTAATGGTATTGTAAATAGCATTGTATAGTGACAAATGGTAGCTACACTTGTGGTGAGCACATATAATGTACAGTGATGTTGGATCAATATGTAGTATACCTGAAACTAGTGTAACATAGTGTGTCAACTATATCCCATTTTTTTTAAGTTAAAAAAAATGAAAAAAAGTAGTTTAAGGAACTCATAGGAAACCATCAAGTAGACCAACTTTGCATTATAGGGTCCTTAGTAAAAGGGGAGAAAGAAAGGGGCAAAAAGTTTATTCAAAGATATAATGGCTGAAAGCTTCTCTGACACAGGGGAAGAAACTGAAATCCAGATCCAGGAAGCCCAGAGTTCCAAATAAGATGAGAGAAGAGTGATGAATGTATTAACTAGTTATGAGAATTTTTTTAAAATGTACAATGTGTAATGTTGAGGGGCACCTGGGTGGCTCAGTTGGTTGAGTGTCTGACTTCGGCCCAGGTCATGATCCTGCACTTTGTGGGTTCAAGTCCCATGTCGGGCTCTGTGCTGACAGCTCAGAGCCTGGAGCCTGCTTCAGATTCTGTGTCTCCCTTTCTCTCTGCCCCTCCCCCACTCTGTCACTCTATCTCCCAAAAATAAATAAATATTTAAAAAAATTATTTAAAAGGTACAGTTGACACTTGAACAGCACGTGTTTGAACTGTGAGGGTTCACTTGTATGCACATTTTTTTCAGTAAATACTCTACAGTACTGTATATCTATTTTCTCTTCCTCATGATTTCTTAATAACATTTTTAGCTTATTTTAAGAATACAGTATATAATACATATAACATACAAAATATGTGTTAATCAATTGTTTATGTTATTAGTAAGGCTTCCACTCAACAGTAGACTAGTAGTGAAGTTTGGTGGGGGAGCCAAAATTTATACATGGATTTTCAACTGTGTAGGGTGTTGGCACCCCTAACTTCCATGTTGTTCAAGGGTTAAATGTATTTGTATCATGATGTACACATGATGTAATCATCACGGTGTACACTTTTAATATCTTACAATTTTGTCAATTTTATCTCAAAACACCTGAAAAGTAATAGAACAACTGATTTTTAAAATGCTGTTCATGAGTTCAAGCCCCACATTGGGCTCTATGCTGACACTTCACTGCCTGGAGCCTGCTTCACATTCTGTGTCTCCCTCTCTCTCTGCTCCTCCCCCATTCACACTCTGTCTCTGTCTTTCACAGATAACATTAAAAATTTTTCTAAATAAAATACTATAGACTGGGTAGCTGATAAACAACAGAAATTTATTTCTCATAGTTCCAGAGGCTGGGAAGTCCAAGACCAAGGTGCCAACAGTTTCGGTGTCTGGTGAGGACCTACCTCCTGGTTACAGACAGCTGTCTTCTTACCATGTCCTCACATAGTGGGGGAAATGAGAGAGCTCTCTGTAATCTTTTTTAAGGGCACTAATCCTACTCACAAGGGCTTTGTTCTCATGACCTAACCATCTTGCAAAGGCCCCACAACCAAGTATCATCACATTGGGGATTAGGTTTTAATATATGAATTTTGTACACAAACATTCAGTCTACAGCAGATATGCAGGGAGTGATGTTAGGAGTCAGGATAGTGGTTACTTGTGAGAGGAGGGAGATATGGATGAACAATGAAGGGGTCTCTGGGGAGACAAAAGTTCTATTTCTTCATCCCATATTTGCCTTAGAATAATTCACTAAGCGATACATTTGTTTTATGCGGTCTTCTATATCCATGTTTTATTTCACAATAAAAATACTCTTTTTAAAAAACATCATGAACAAAGTTAAAAGGCACACTGGGAGAAGTATATATATGACAGCAAAGGATTAATGTTCTTATTTTACAATAATCTTTTTTAAATTTATAAGGAAAAAAATAATGTCTTTAATAAGCAATAAAGAAAAGTACTTCATAGAAGACCTACAATGGTCAGTAAGCATATATTAAAAAATTTTTTTAATTTTTTTTTATTTTTGAGAGAGAGAGACAGAGCACAAATGGGCAAGGAACACAGAGAGAGGGAGACACAGAATCTAAAGCAGGCTCCAAGCTCTGAGCTGTCAGCACAGAGTCTGATGCGGGGCTCCAACCCAAAAACTGTGAGCTCATGACCTGAGCCGAAGTCGAACACTTAACCGACTGAGCCACCCAGGTGCCCCTAATAAACATATATTAAAGTGTTCAGCCTTGATAATTATCCAAGAAATGTAAATTCAAGCAAAAATAAGGACATTGATCAAATTGGAAAAAATTAACAAAATGACAATGCCTAATGTGAAGGATGCAGAGAATTAGTATTCTCCTACGATGCTGGTTGGAATCTGGTTTGTCATAACTTTTTTACAAAATAATTTGGCAACATTTAATCTTAAAAAAATGCATGCACTTTATTTAAATAATTCCACTGTTAAGAATTTAGCCCAAAGAGGTGTGCCTGGGTGGCTTAGTCAGTTAAGTGTCTGACTTTGGCTCAGGCACCATCTTGCAGTTCATGAGTTCCAGCCTGGCATCAGGCTCTGTGCTGACAGCTCAGAGCCTGAAGCCTGCTTTGGATTCTGTGTCTCCCTCTCTCTCTCTGCTCCTCTCCTGTTCATGTTCTCGCTCTCTCTCTCTCTCAAATACAATAAACATTAAAAAAAAAAAAGAATTTAACTCAAAGAAACTATCATGAGTGACTGAAAAGGTATACTTACAAAGATGTTTAGCAAACTATTGTATATATTGAAAAAAAATTAGAAACAACTAAATGTCCAATGTTAAGGAACTTGTTAAATAAGCAGGTTAAGGGAATACTTGCTGCCATAAAAACTAGAACAACTAATGATGTTGGAAATGTTTATAAGATATTGTTTGCAGGAGCACCTGGGTGGCTCAGTCGGTTGAGCTTCCGACCGGCTCAGGTCATGATCTCATGGTCTGTGAGTTCGAGCCCTGTGTCGGGTTCTGTGCTGACAGCTCAGAGCCTGGAACCTGCTTCGGATTCTGTGTCTCCCTCTCTCTCTGCCCCTCTCCTGCTCATGCTCTGTCTCATTCTCTGTTAAAAATAAACATTAAAAAAAAATTTTAATTAAAAAAAAGATATTGTTTGTAAAAAGTAAATTTAAAAGCAGTGTCTCCTAGAATACTTTTGTTTCCTTTCAAACATTTTTGTTGTTCAGTATAACATATATTAATAATAGTGTACAAAGGAAACAGGTAGAGCTGGGGGCGCCTGGGTGGCTCAGTCAGTTAAGCGCCCAACTCTTGATCTTGGCTCAGGTCATGATCTCATGGGTTGTGGGATGGAGCCCCATGTCAGGCTCTGCACTGGCAACATGGAGCCTGCTTGGGATTCTTGCTCCCTCTCTATCTGCCCCTCTCCCATTTATGCACGTGTGTGTGCTCTCTCTCTCTCAAAATAAATAAACTTTAAAAAAAGAAAAGAAACAGGTACAGCTGATTTATCACAAAATGAATATCTTGTAACCAGCCAGATCCAAAAATAGGATTCAAGCATTCCAGAAGTGCACTCCTGCCATGTCCCTTCTTCCCAAATGACCCACATTCCTGATGTAATTGTGATTATTTCCTTACCTTTCCTTTATGGTTTTACCACTTGTGTATATATCAGTAACATGCTATAGTTTAGTTTTATCTACTTGCAAGCTTTACATAAATGGAATGATATGGCATGTGCACTTTTACATTTGGCCTCTTCCACTCCTTCTTGTTGCACATTGAAGTCATTGTTCCTTGTTATATATTGAAATGGGGAAAGCTTTTCTAATTGGTTGCATGAATATACCACAATTTATTTATTCATTCTGCTCTTGAAGGATATTTGGAGCCATTATGTGTAATGCTACTATGAACATTCTTCTATATGTCTTTATTGCATAGGAGCACACATACTATTGAGTAAATATTTAGGAGTGAAACTGATAGATGAAATGATAGATGGATCTTCAGTTTTAGTAGATATGGCAGTTTCCCAAATTACCTGCAACCAATTGACACTCTCACCAGAGAGTGTCATAATATCCACATCCTTAATAATATTGGTTATTATTGTCTGCCTTTCTTAATTTTAATAATCGTATGGTTATGTAGCAATATCTTATGATTTTAATTTGTATGTATCTTCCTTATTTCTAATGGATTTATCGGTCATTTAGGCATAATCCTTTATGAATTGTCTGTTCTAATCTCTTGTCCACTTTTTTCCTGTTGGATTGTTTCTCTTTTTCTTTAAAAGTATAGAATATAAGTGGGGGGAAAAAAAGATTTTTAAAAAAACAACTGCATAGGAGCCCCTGGGTGGCTCAGTTGGTTGAGTATCTGACTCTTGATCTTGGCTCAGGTCATGATTTCCTGGTAAGTGGGATCAAGTCCTGCATCAGACTGCACACTGACAGTACAGACAGAGCCTGCTTGGAATTCTCTCTCCCTCTCTCTCTGCCCCTGCCCTGCTCATGCGTGCTCTCTCTCTCTCTCCTTCTCTCAAAAATAAATAAATAAACATCAAAAAAAGACAGAGACAACTCTATATTAAAAAAAAAACACATAGATATTCAATCATGGTAATAATAGTTATTTCTGAGTGATGGAATAATGAGTGATTTATATTTTCTTCCTTATGCTTTTCTGCACTTTTCTAATTTCCTAAACTGATTATGTATTATTTTCAGAACATTAAGTGTTGCATCATTCTAATGAATAAAAACAATGGGTTTTTTCAAAAGATACCATCTAGGGAATAAAGACTGAATGCTGACCTGGTAAATTTATGAGATATTTAGATGATTTATGGTAGTGATTTTCAAATGATGCCAAAGTGTTCTATAGCTAAAATTGAATAATAGCACCCCTTTCCAATTTTCAGTGGTTTGCTTTATGTTGTTTAATGCCTTAGAACCAAATTTAATACATTAAGTTACCAAACTATACATGCATCAATGAATTATTAGTATGCCAAATAGGATCCAGCAGAAACAAAAATTATGGGAGAAGTTTACCATAGTTAGGACATTCATACTCTTATATCAAGAAGAATTTCTGTTTTCACTTCCATCAGAGCTCCTATTAATGTAGTTTCTAAAATAAAAATATTTGCATCCTGACAAATCATAAATTAAAAGGTTTTAGATTTCTTATACTCTGTAAAATTAAGTATCAAATATTAATTAACTAAAACTGTTCCCAATAGTGTGTAACATAAAAAAGATTTAGATGCATGACCTCAAAAAGCTTGCCATCTCATTGGAGAAATAAATCAAGCCCTTATGAAAGAAACAAATTGCATGGTAGTGTATAAATGATATAAGGAGTCCAGGAAAGCAGATTTAGAGGTAGGACAAAGCCTTAAGAGAATGCCTAATACAAGAGGAATATAAACTTTGGGTAAGTATTCTCTCCTTATAATTGGGACTCTACCTGAGCACTCTGTCCCACAGTAGAAGCTACCATACAACAATATAAGAATTTTTGTCTAAATTTATGCTACCTTCTTAACTGTTATAGTGGCAAATCAATGGTTTTATGATGGTCTCTCCAGGATCCCAATCCTTTCTCTGTTGCTTTGTTATGCTCTACATCTTGTGTATACAAACAAATGTGCTTTCTTTCAGCCAAGGTTCCAAGTGTGCCCTTATATAACCTGGAATATAATTTGAAGAAGCTTTTAAAATGTTATTAAAAATTAATTTCCAGCTATCACTCTCAATAATTCTAAATTCCACACAGCAATTTGCAGTCAGTTTTGCAGTCAGTTAAAGTGGAATTTTGACACCGAGAATTTTAAAATGAACTGTTCCAGAAAGTAAGACTAAGTAAGCCTGGGCTGTCAGGGAAGATAGCAGTGTACGAAGTTCCAGGAATTTGCTCTCCAGCTGGACAACTTTGCATTGGCAAAAACTATCTTGTGTAACCATGATAGAATTCTACAGTCTATTTAAAGACTTGCAGCTTCCTGGGGACAACCTGCCTGGTAAATTGTGATTCATTTTCATAAGTTTCACTCAGTAGGGTAGTAGCTACACATCTTCCCACTCCCAGCCCCATGGTAGGCAGCTATACCAATGTTCCTAGACTGGTCTGCAAAGGCCAGAGGGGCAAAAGGACTTGGTCCTCCAAACACCAGGGATCTGTGTTCTGACCACCCATTGCTGCATCTGATCATGAAGAGGTAGACACAGAGGTAGGCAGCCACTGTTGCATCTCTCACTGCCATTGTTTTATGCTCCTCCAACTGAAGCAGCTTCCAGGAGGTTTAAAGAAACAATAGGTATTTTATTTTCTTCATGTTTCCCTTTTGCCCCTTTTAGGAAGCCAAACATTTCAAGATTAATTATACATACAGGGAAAGTTAGAAGGTCACCATACATGCCCAAGATGCAGGCTCAGAAAAGACCTGAGAAGGCCTTAAGTTACACCTCAGGGTGATCCCTGACACAGAGACACCTTACAAAATTTTTTAAAGAAACAAAGCAAAACAGCAAACCCTG
Source organism: Panthera onca (assembly GCF_046562875.1). Lineage (NCBI taxonomy): Eukaryota > Metazoa > Chordata > Mammalia > Carnivora > Felidae > Panthera > Panthera onca. The sequence continues at coordinate 165,204,178 of NC_138342.1, read as the reverse complement.
GGGAAGGGGGGAATCTGATGTCCAGAATTGCCATATTATAAGATTTAAATGTTCAATTTTCAATTAAAAATCACAAGGAATACAGAGAAACAAGAAAGTGTGGCACATTAAAAAAACAAAGAAATAAAACAGAAACTATTCCTGAGCAAGACCTGATATAATAGGTGGGATTTATTTCAAACTGAAAAAAAAAAGTTATAATGACAAAATAGTCACAGTAATTTTCTGGAGTGAGTTCTGGTTCTGGTCTTGAAGGGTTGGTTCAAATTGCACTTCTATAAACAACTAACAAACTAGAAAACATAAACAACTGTGTTCAAGCACTGGACAATATTCAGCTTAGGGCTACAATCCTGGAAAAAAAAAAAAAGGAGGCATAGCAGGTGAGATTCAAATCCACTTGGGCTTTCTCTCTGGAGGCATTTTCAAAAACAGTATAGGAAAAGGAAGGCCAGGCAGAGAACTGTCTCTAGGCAAAGAAACTGAGGTTGGAATTCAGAGTTGCTAAGGTATGTGAAATTTGAGGGGCAGGTTATTAGAAAGGAAGGGGCTACAGAGAAAGAATTTCCAAAATCTGCCTAGAGTTCCCCTGGAGGTTTTTATAGATCCTAAGCTATGTATGTAAAGGATGAGGCTCTGAGAAGTCTAGCAGAGAAAAGCTGTTAAGGGATTGAAAGCTGAAAAGAAATATCAGGGATTTCACGGGGCCAGGAAGACACTGACCCAGCCTGAAAGGAGAGACATTGGTCAATATCTTTGCTATTCAGTTTTGACACCGGAATGCCCATTTCTTAGAAGACCGTGACCTAGAATTGAAGGCAAAATTGAAATAACCAACACCTAAAAACCTAAAACTAAGCCTTAATAAGTTCAAGGTGGTCCACATTAATTTAGCTACCTGCAAAAATAAAGTTCAACACTGTTTTAAAGAAAATACAATAATCCAAGGGCCCCTGGGTGGCTCAGCTGGTTAAGCACCCAACTTTGGCTCAGGTCATGAATTCATGGTTCATGACTTCAAGCCCCACATTGGGCCCTCTGCTGTCAGCTCAGAGCTTGCTTCAGATTCTTTGTCCCCCCTCTCTTTCTGCCTCTCTCTGTCTCTCTCTCTCTCTCAAAAATAAACATTAAATTTTTTTTTAAAAAAGATAAGAATCAAAAGCCTCCAAAATAAGTCATCAACTGTCTAGTATACAGTCAAAAATTACTTGAAATTCAAAGGAAAAAAAAGTGATCGAGAGTAAAAGGAATGTCAGTGAATAGAAACAGACACATAGATACCTCAGATGTTGAAATTAGCAGTAATGAGGACTTAAAAATAACTATAATACTAAGTAATATAATCCAAGGGAAAGGTCGAATATAAAGGGTAAAGAGATAAGTAATTTTAGGAGAGTTCTAAAAATCTATACATATGAAAAAAGAAACAAATGGAAACACCAAAACTGAAAAAACAATATCTGGAATCAAATATTCATTGGATGGGATTAACTAAAGATTGGACACAACAGAAGAAAGGATTAGTGAATTTTAAGATAACTCAAAAGAAATAACTTAAATTGAAACACAAAGCATAAAATGTTAGGATAGAAACAAAGAACAAAGCCTCAATGACCTGTGGAAAATATCATATGGTCTAACATTAAGTGTAGTTAGAATTCCAGAAGGAAAGGAGACAGAAATAAAGCAAGAATAATATTTGAGGGATTTTTTATCACAATTCCAAATTTGATCAAAAAAGAAACCCACAGACAGGAAAAATCAATGAACCCCAACCAGAAAAAAAAATTACACCTAGAAAGAAATACAACTGCAAAGAAAATCACACCTAAGTACACCATAGTCAAATTGCTGAAAACCAAAGTTAAAGATAAAAATGTTAAAAGCAAGCAGATGTAGGGGCTTGAAGAGCTATCTGTGTTCTATAGTGGCATTATTCACAATAACCAAAAGGTGGAAACAACCCAAGTATCCATTAACAGATAAATGGATAAAGTAAATGTGGTATATATATACAATGGAATATTATTTAGTCTTGTAAAGGAAGGAAGTTATGATACATGCTACAACGTGGATGAACCATGAAATAATCCAGTCATGAAAAAATAAATACTGTATGATTCCACGTATGTAAGTGATCTAGAGTAGAATACTGGTTGTCAGAGGCTAGGGGGATAGGAGAAGGAGAGTCGTTCAATGGGCATAATTTTACAAGATTAAAGTTTTGGAGGTTGGTAACACACAATGTGAATATACTTAACACTAAAGACCTATATGCTTAAAAGTCATTAAAATGGTAAATCCTGTGTTATGTATAGTTTATATCAAAACTCTTTTTGAAGAATTCAAACAGTAAACAGAAAGGGGCAGTTGGGTGGCTCAGTTGGTTAAGCATCCAACTTTTGATATCAGCTCAGGTCATGATCTTGCGGTTGTGGGATCAAGCCCTGCCTGCTTAGGATTCTCTCTCCCTCTTGCTTTCTGCTTCTCCCCCACTCATTTTCTCTCTCTCTCTCTCTTAAAATAAATAAGCATTTTTTTTTTTTAAAAGTAAATGGAAAAAAAGAGATAGTAAATGCAAATGAAAAGCAATTAAAAAAATGAAGCTGACTTCTCATTAGTAGAGGGCAGAAAAAAGTAAGGGCATCTTTAAAGTGCCAAAACAAAATTAAAACTATCAACTATCAACCTAAAATTCTATATATTAAGTGAAAATATCCTTCAAAAATGAATGCAGGAACTCCTGGGTGGCTCAGTTATTTAAGTATGTGACTCTTGATTTCGGCTCAGGTCATGATCTCAGGGTCGTAAGATAGAGCCTGCGGTCGGGCTCCATGCTGGGCATGAGGCCTGTTTAAGATTCTCTCTAAGATCTGCTTAAGATCTCCCTCTACTGCTCACATTGTTCTCTATCTCTCAAAAACAAAAAACAAAAAACAAAACTATTTTAATAAATAAGTAAGAAAGCAAAATAGAGACCTGTTCACATAAATGAAAATTTAAATAATTTGTTGCCCACAAATCTATACTACAAGAAATATGAAAGAAAATTCTTTAGGCTGCAGGAAAATAATACCATACAGAAATTCATATTTATAAGAAGGCAAAATGAGCACTGAAAATGCTTTAAAGGTCAAAGATTTAAAGAGAGATTATTCAAACTGAATGACCTGTGGGACAGTATCGTATAGTCTATAATTAATTAACAAAATAATTAACAGTATATTATACCATTTATAACATATGCAGAGGTAATATATACAATAATAGCACAAAGAGTAGGAAAGAGTTAAGAGGATTTTGCTGTTTTCTCTTCAAGAACTGGTATAACAAAGAAAAACTGCAATGATGTGTTAGAAGCATTTTTATTTTATTGATTGATTGATTGATTTTTTATGTTTTTATTTTATTTTATTTTTTTTTTTTTTTAATTTTTTTCAACGTTTATTTATTTTTGGGACAGAGAGAGACAGAGCATGAACGGGGGAGGGACAGAGAGAGAGGGAGACACAGAATCGGAAACAGGCTCCAGGCTCTGAGCCATCAGCCCAGAGCCTGACGCGGGGCTCGAACTCACGGACCGTGAGATCGTGACCTGGCTGAAGTCGGACGCTTAACCGACTGCGCCACCCAGGCGCCCCTGTTTTTATTTTATTTTTGAGAGAGAGAGAGATACATAGAGAGAGCGGGGGAGGGGCAGAGAGAGACAGAGACAGAATCTGAAGCAGGCTCCAGGCTCTGCGCTGTCAGCGCAGAGCCTGACAACGTGGGGCTGGAACTCACAAACTGTGAGATCATGACCTGAGCCGAAGTTGGACGCCCATCCAACTGAGCCACCCAGGCTCCCCGGAAGTATTTTTAGAATGGATTTGCATGCAGCAAGAGCACAGCAAAGGACAATAGTCAATTCCTCACAGTACGTAGTGAAGGGTTGAGTGCTGTTTATTCCTCATTCTCTGCTTTTTTTTGCCCTCTATTCTCCAACTGGCTGAACCCTAGAGATTGTTAGCTGAGTTCCCTCTAGCTTCTGGTTAGGTTCATCCAATGGGAAGTACCATGGGATCTTGGAGGGCAGAAGGAAAGAGAAGTAAAGTATTTCTTGTCCACTGTCTCTTTCTGTATCAGCACAAGAGGTTTGGCAGTGGCTATGTCCCTCTATAGCATCAGCTTCTGCTACAATGCCCCTTCTCCATGACTTCAGCATTCATCCTTCAGGTAGAAAGGTTGTAATCCTGCTGTCACTAGTTCCTGGTCACTCAACATACCCTGTTGGTTCTCTTAACTCTGTGCACACTGCTGTAAATGGCCCCTTCATTAAATACACACAGGGAAATGGAACACTAGAAAACAATAGCATGCTGTGGCATCAGGCTTACTCAAATTATGACATGCAAATTATGGGATGGAGTACAGTGAGGAGAAAAGACAGAGAATCACTGGATTACTGTGGTAATAATAAGTGGGTTGGCAACTTTGAAAAAGAGAAGCCTGGTGTCTTGAACTTTCAAATTAAGGCATGGGTTGAAGTCAGATGGCCTGTGATGGCCTCCAAGGAGTTTGTTATCTCTTTGCTGCTAGGCTATAATGACTACAGACGGGGTGCCTATTCTGCAAGAGTTACCCCATTATCCCTCATTGTCTCCAGGCATATAAAAAGAGTTAAATTTCAGAATGGTATGGCCTTGATGTATCTCTCTACAGTTTGCTCATTGTTGCAAGGGCGGGGGGGGGGGGGGAATAATAACTGGAGAAATCAGATAACACCTTGAATGAGTGATCAAAATAAACATCATCAATGAGGGACAGATGGACATTGTACACTTCCAGATGTGATACATTGAGAAGGATATATCACATATGTAGTATTCATTCCACCTGGGAATGCATACATGAATCTAAGGAAGGATCAGATGAGCCCAGAATGAGGATCTTTCTATTTAAAGAAAATGGAGGATGCTCTTTCTCTTGCTCTCTCTCCCTCTCTCTCTCAAAATAAATAAATATTTTTTAAAAAGAAAACAAAAATGCAGGGGAGTTAAATTGTTCAAAAATGTCAATACCATAAAAGACAAAGAAAGACTGTGGAAATATTCTAGATGAAGAACACTAAATGATAAGTAAATGCAATACCTGATCCAAGACTGGATTCCTCACTAGGGGGGAGAAATGCTACAAAATAACATGTTAAAAATTGTCATAGAGATGGTAGCTTGGATAAAACAATTTTATTAAGCTTAGGGGTGCCTGAGTGGCTCAGTTGGTTAAGTATCTGACTTCGGCTCATGTCATGATCTCACAATTCATGAGTTTGAGTGCCATGTCAGGTTCTGTGCTAACAGCTCAGAGCCTGGAGACTGCTTCAGATTCTTTGTCTCCCTCTTTCTCTGCCCATCCTCCCCCCCCCTCTCTCTCTGTCTCTCTCTCTCTGTCTCTCTCTCTCAAAAATAAATAAACGTGTAAAAAATTTCAAAAAAATAATTTTGTTAAGCTAAAATTTACTGAAGTTGATAACTGTACAGTGGCTAATGTGAGAGAATAGCCATATTCTTAGAAAACACATACTGAAATATTTAGGAGTAAAAGACCATGACATACAGTTTGTTCTCAAATTGTTCAGTAAAAATACATACTATATATATATACATATATATGCATATAGAGAGGGAAAAAGAGAGAAAATTCATGTACATGTTGTAGCAAATGGAGTAAAATGTAAACAATAAATGAACGTGGGTAACGGGTACATATTAGTTTGCTAGAGCTGCCATAAACAAAGTACTACAAACTCTGTAGTATTAGTACTACTATTGACTTACACAACAGAAATGTTGTCTCGCAGTTCTGGAGGCTGGAAATCTGAGATCAAGGTGTCAATAGGGTTGGTTCCTTCTAAAGACTGTGAGGGGGGAATCTATTCCAGGCCTATCTCCTGGCTTCTGGAGGGTTGCTCACAATCTTTGGCATTCCTTGGCTTGTATATACAGTCCCATGACTTCTGCCCTTATGTTCACATGGCATTCTCCCCATGTGCACATATGTCTCCATGTCCTTCCCCTTTTGCATACTGGATGAGGGCCTAAGCTAAAGTACTGACCTTAACTTTAAAACCTAATTACCTCTGGGGCACCTGCATGGGTCAGTCAGTTGAGCATCCAACTCTTGAGCATCCAACTCTTCAGCTCAGGTTATGATCTCATGGTTTCATGAGTTTGAGCCCTGGGTTGGGCTCTGCGCTGGCAGCATGGAGACCATTTGGGATTCTCTCTCCCTTTCTCTCTCTGCCTCTTCCCCACTTGTGCTGTCTCTGTCTCTCTCAAATAAATGAATAAACTTAAAATAATAACAATAATAATAATAATAATAATAATAAAATTTGATTACCTATGTAAAGATCCTGTTTCCAAATAAGATTAAATTCTAAGGTACTGGGAGTTAGGACTTCCACATATCCATTTGGGGAGAACACAATTCAACCCATAACAGATACACAAATAATTTTTATACTATTTTTATTCTTGCAACTTTTCTGTAAGTTTGAAATTATTTCCAAGTAAAACATTTTGTTAAAAGAAAAAGAAATTCCTATATGCCAAAAAGAGTGAATTACAAAACCTATTCCAGGAATAGATAAAGGAATATATCCCAAAGGAATTGTAGGATTCTACCAATTCACGATCACAGGACCTTGGCATGGATCTTGGAATTAATAATCACAAGACCCTTGGAATAAGGATATTGACCAAAAAAGGACAAATTGTAAAATTAGGGCCAAATTTATCAATAGGAGTGCACTTACCAAGAATTCTAGATTCAATATGTCCAGTACCAATCTAGGAACTGCTATTCAAATGCACATTTTTTTGGTCCAATAGGCCTTGCCAGAGTTCCATACAGCCTCACTATCTCTCACATTTTGAATTCTATTGGATCTGTTGCAATAGTTTCAGATCTGTCTTCCGCTTTGCTCCTGAAATGGCTATTAGAGTACCAAATGGCTCTAAGAATTTGCTTGTACAGCCTGGTTCAAAGATGACCTAGGGCACATGGGTGGCTCAGTTGGTTAGGCATCTGACTCTTGATTTTGGTGCAGGTCATGAACCCAGAGTCATGGGATTTAGCCCCATATCAGGCTCTGTGCTGAGTATGGAGCCTGCTTAAGATTCTCTCTCTCTCTTTCTCTCTCTCTCTCCCCCACTCACTCTTTTCTCTCCCAGAAGAAGAAGAAGAAGAAGAAGAAGAAGAAGAAGAAGAAGAAGAAGAAAGATGGCCTAGATTGACATGCTGGAATTTTCCTAGAATACTTTAGAGAAAAGAGTGTGATGATTTAATAAAATGGGAATGTTGAAGTTAATTCATTATGTGCAGCTTGCTTAGCCAACCCCTATCATACAACCCAAGATGGTCCAAAAATACATTAGTGAAGGGAGTACCAGCATCCATAAAAATCTTTTTTTTTTTAAATTTTTTTAACATTTATTTATTTTTGAGACAGAGAGTGACAGAGCATGAGCAGGGAGGGGCAGAGAGAGAGGGAGACACAGAATCTGAAACAGGCTCCAGGCTCTGAGCGGTCAGCACAGAGCCCGACGCGGGGCTCGAACTCACAGACTGTGAGATCATGACCTGAGCCGAAGTCGGATGCTTAACCAACCAAGCCACTCAGGCGCCCCTAAAAATCTTTATATTAACCATTCACTGTAGGCCAGAGATGCTGGTGGGAGATACTGCCGTAGAATTGGGCTTCCTGCACAGCAAAGAAAATTATCAATAAAATGAAAGGGCAACCTACTGAGTGGGAGAAAATATTTGCAATCATATATGTGAGAAAGGATTAATATGTAAAATATACAAAAAATGCTTACATCCTCATAGCAAAAAACCAAAACAATCTATTTACAAATGGGCAGATGATTTTCAATAATGTGGATGGAACTAGAGAGTATTATCCTAAGCAAAGTAAGTCAGGCACAGAAAGACAAATATCATATGATTTCACTCACATGTGGAATTTAAGAAACACAACAGATGAACATAGGGGAAGGGAAGGAAAAATAAGATAAAAAGAGAGAGGGAGGCAAACCATAAGAGACTCTTAAATACAGAGAACAAACTGAGGGTTGCTGGAGGGAGGTGGGTGGGGGGATGGGCTAAATGGGTGATGGGCATTAAGAAGGGCACTTGTTGGATGAGCACTGGGTGTTATATGTAAGTGATGAATCACTGGTTTCTACCCCTGAAGCCAATACTACATTGTATGTTAACTAACTTGAATTTAAATAAATAAAATTTTAAAAAACATTTTTTTAAAGGAAAAGAAAATGAAATAAATAAATAAATAAAAATGGGCAGATGAGGGGCACCTAGGTGGCTCAGTCGGTTGAGCGTCTGACTTCAGCTCAGGTCATGATCTTGTGGTTTGTGAGTTTGAGCCCCGCATCAGGCTCTGTGCTGACAGCTGAGAGCCTGGAGCCTGCTTCGGATTCTGTGTCTCCTTCTCTCTATGCCCATCCCCCACTTGTGTTCTGTCTCTCAAAAATAAATAAATAAATGTAAAAAAATTTTTTTAAATGGGCAGATGATCTGGATAGACATTTTTCCAAAGAAAATATATAGACACAACAGGCACCTGAAAAGATGCTTAACATTAAAAAAAAAAAAAGGAAGAAAGAAAAAAGAAAGATGCTCAACATCACTAATCATCAGAGAAATGCAAATCAAAATCACAATGAGATGTCACTTCATCCCTGTTAAAATGGCTAACATCAAAAAGATAAGAAATAACAAGTGTTGGTGTGTATGTGGAAAAACAGGAACCCTTGTGCACTGTCAGTAAGAATGTAAACTGGTGCAGCCACTATGGAAAACAGTATGAAGTTTCCTCAAAAAATCATATGTAGAACTATCATATGATCCAGCAATTCACTTCTGGGTATTTATCAGAAGACAATAAAAACACTAATTCCAAAAGATATATGCACCCCATGTTCAATGCAGCATTATTTACAATAGCCAAGATATGGAAACAACCTAATCATTGATAGAAGAATGGATAAAGATGTGGTGTGTGTGTATATATATATATGTGTATATGTGGAATTTAAGAAACACAACAGATGAACATAGGGGAAGGGAAGGAAAAATAAGATAAAAAGAGAGAGGGAGGCAAACCATAAGAGACTCTTAAATACAGAGAACAAACTGAGGGTTGCTGGAGGGGAGGTGGGTGGGGGGATGGGCTAAATGGGTGATAGGCATTAAGAAGGGCACTTGTTGGATGAGCACTGGGTGTTATATGTAAGTGATGAATCACTGGTTTCTACCCCTGAAGCCAATACTACATATATATATACACACACACATATATATACACATATATACATATATATATACATATATATATACATATATATATGTAATGGAATGCAATACTATTTAGCCATAAAAAAGAATGGAATTTTGCCATTTGTGACAACATGAATGGTCCTTGGGAGCATTATGCTAAGTGAAATAAGTCAGAGAAAGGTAAATACCATACGATCTTATTTAGATGTAGAATCTAAAAACCAAAGCAGACAAACAAACAAAAACCCTAAAACCAAAAAACCAAGCTCATAGATACAGAGAACAGACTGGTGGATGCTGGCAGGGCTGGGGGGGGGAGGGTGTACAAAATGGGAAGAAGGTCAAAAGGTGCAAAATTTCCACTGTAAAATAAAGAAGTCATGGGGATGTAATGTACAGCATGGTGACTATAGTTAATACTGTTTTGCATATTTGAAAGTTGCTAAGATAGTAATCTTAAGTCTTCACCACAAGAAAAAAGGTTTTTGTAACAGTGAATGATAACTATATACAGATAGAGGTTAACTAGACTTATTGTGGTGGTCATTTCATAATATATACAAATGTCTAATCACTATGTTGCAACACCTAAAACCAACATAATATGCTTTTTAAAAATTTGTTTGATGTTTATTTATTTTTGAGAGAGACAGAGACAGAATGCGAGTGGGTTAGGGGAAGAGATAGAGGGAGACACAGAATCCGAAGCAGGCTCCAGGCTCTGAGCTGTCAGCACAGAGCCCGACGCGGGGCTTGAACTCACAAGCTGTGAGATCACAAACTGAGCCGAAGTTGGACGCTCAACCGGCTGAGCCACCCAGGCGCCCCTAACATAATGTTATATGTTAATTATGCCTGAAAAAAAAAAGAATTGGGCTTCCCTATTTCAATAGGAATTGTGGGATTCCTGCATAGTAAATGTCAGGTGGTAACACTTGACCTTCAGAGACAAAGTGAAGACAATGATCATAATAAGCCTCAAAGACAGAGAGGCAATAAGAGTATTTTGGCCCTCAGGGGTCTATGGCAGTAGTTAACTGACAATAAAGTTGCCAAGAATAAGGTAGATGGGCAGCCTACCGATTCATAAAATCAGAGGAAATCTAAGCCAAGTGAGCAGATATCTGACTTTAGTGACTGTAGGGGAAAGTACACAATTCCCAGATCCTGGTCAGTTCCCAGATCCAGGGTTCCGTGACTGAGGTAGAGGCCACATCCCTTTGTAAAAGGACTTTATGGGATGCCTGAGGGCCCACAGCACCACATTAACCTACCAGTCAGGTAGGTTGCAGTGTGTCCAACAAAGATCACAGGAATTAATCCTGTAATTATTTCCCCACAGACATGCTTAGCAACTAACAGAAAGAATCTTCTAATTGGTTTTCTAGCAGAGTAGGAGCCATTGTGTAGGAAGGGTAGAGTGAAAGTCTCTGTTACTCGAAAGGTGGCATGGTAGGGAATTCCCATTACATCCCATTTAACTCACCTAGTGGTTCATCCTTAAAGAAGCAAGATAAGTCTTGGAGAGCGACTAGTTGTCATGAACTTAATCAGGTATTGGTGTTAACCGCAGCTGCTATTTCAGACATGTATCTTTACTTTGTAATAAAGCAAATTAGCATAATTCCTGAACTTGGTAAGCAGCTATTCCTCTAGGCAATATCAGTTGAGGGGGGCCCAATGCAGCAGAGATTCTAATAGAATCCTATGCCTATGATATAGGGATATTGTGTGGAGCATCTGACAAGGGCTAACAAGAGGAACCACAGTGCAAGCCCAAAGCAAGACCATTTGCAAAGAAGCTCCTAGATTGCTACTGGAGCCTGGTGGACATTGACCCCTGACCTATAGGATATCAACTGACCTGTGATCTGAGGTGCATATCGTGAACTTGGTATTATCTAAAACATCGTTTATGATCCCATGATTAAGTTGAGAGTGTGTACAATCATTTTACTATTTAGTGGAAATATAATAGATAAAAGAGGCCTGAGCAGGTCTGAAAACCACAAGAAATTTTCATGAGCATGACTCAGAGTCCCGTGTAGATATGTCTACTGCCTTACTACCTTTCCCTGAGCTCACATCAGTGGCCTCATGAGAGAGAGTACCTAGTGTAAAAAGGGTGTGCAAGGCATCTGGAAGTAGGTGACCACCAAATGACAGTCAGACGCAGGGTTAGCCCTAAAACACGGTAAAGGGAAATACTCCAGCAGATAGAAAATGGTCCACTCTGGAAAGACAGCCTGAGGTATGAATCTCTACTGACATGAGAAGTCACTGATAGACTGACAGATCAAGAACTTGGAAAGAGCAAAATTGTAAGATTGGTGACAAAGAGGTCTGGGAGAGAAGTATGTGGACTCTCAGAATGGGTGCAAAATGTAAAGGCAGCTGGGTTTTACATAAATGCTCCCCAGAGGACATCCACAGCAAAGAAGACTCTCCCTAATTAGGTGGAAACAAGATGACTCATCCTGTGGATGTCAGTCAACTGCTCTCCCCAGTCACCCAGTGTTTGCTCAGTGGATCCATGGACAAAGTGGCCATGGCAGCAGGGATGCTATGTGTGAGCTCAACATGAACTTACTCTCACCAAGGATGACATGAATAAAGCTACTACTGGGTGACCAAATGGCCAAGGACAGAAGCCAAAACAAGACCTCCAATATGGCACCATTTCCTCAGGGGGCCCAGCCAGCTACCTAGTGGAAAGTTGATTACTTGACATTGGACCTGTTCTTCATGGAGAAGGGAGTGATTTGTCTTCATGGGAATTCATACTGTTAGAATTTGCCCCCATAACATACTTCCTGTTCCACCATTCATGCACTAATAGAACACCTTATTCACCATTGTATCCCATACAATATCATTTCAGAACCAATAACTCATTTTATGACAAAAAAAAAATATGGCAGAGGGAACAGGCTCAATACATTCACTGGTCTTACTGGTCTTACTCTGTTCCTATCATCCAGAAGTAGGTGGCCTGATAGAATGGTGGAATATGGCCTACTGGAGGCTTAATTAGGGTGTCAGCTAAACCACATTCTGCAAAGTTGGGAAGTGTTCTATCGATGCAGGGAATGCTTTAAATCAAGCAAGGGCAGGAGGATGGAGTGACCCCCTCAAAATACACCTAATAATCCACTAATGGAATTTTTCCTAACTGTCCCCCTCAATCTTGTGCTCTGAGAATTTGGAAGTCCTAATTCTGAAGAAAGGAGGGTAACCACCAGGGAACGTAGTCAGGGTTCCACTGAATTGGAAGCAAGACTTCCCCCTGACCATTTGGTGCTCCTTGTACCACTGAACCAACAGGCAGAAAAGAAAAGGGCTACTTTATTACTCAGATGATTGGTCCTAATTCCCAAAGGAAAATGGTTGCCACTACACAAACAATGTAAAAGGACTACGTCTAGAATCCAGAGGATTCATCAGGTACCTCATAGTATTCCCGTGTCCAGTAATAATTATTGTCTGAGGCTGGGTTACCTAGAAATGCCTGAGACAGAGATTTGGGAACACATAACTTACTGAGGGAGTGCCCTTCTAGAGAAGCCTATAAAGGAGGGAAGCAGGATAGAGAAGGATAAAGATCTGAATGTGGATGTGGTCTCAGACAAACTTGCTCTGAACATTAACTATTCCACAGATTTCTTCCCTTTGAGGCAAGGGCACTACCTTGTATTACCCGTATTACTTGTACCATGTATTACTCCTTTGGGAATGGCCAACTTTTGAAGGAAGCTGAAGGCAATTCTCTAAAGAAGGGAGCAGCTGAGCAGTTAGTGGCCAATATAGCAGTAGGGGATGGGTGTGCTGCCTGGTAAAGGGGAACTGTGCAGAATAGGGAGCTGTAGCAATGCCTCCAAAACATGTCCTCTTCTGGAAGGAACCAGTAGAAATATATTGACACTGTAGATGTGAGAATAACTGATAAGGCAGATTCTCTGAGGAAGCCAGGGCTTCAGAGGATTCAGAGAACAAGTGAAGATTTTGGCCTTGAACAAAAAGGACCCTCTATCTTCTGAAACCAGAGGGAACAAAATCTATGTAAAAAGAAAGGTTTTATGCAAATTTATAAGTGAAGCATAAAAAAATTCAAAATTCACCTAAATTTTATTGAAAGCTTACTATTAATACATATCTGAGGGGCTGAGACAGTAATAGCATAAAAGATATTCCATTCCTGATCTAATGGAGCTTAATGTCTCATAAACCATCAATTATAAAACAGTATAAGGACAATGGAACCAAGGAACAAGGAAGGAAGGTCAAGGAAGGTTTCCCTGGGGAAGTGCTATCTGAGACACAAAGGATTAGTCCTCAGAGGCTAGCAGTGGAGAGTGTTCTAAGCAGAGCAGAAATGATAGCCCATGTGAATGCCTTAAGATGATAGAGAACACACCACAAGGAAGAACTGAAAGAAGTTCTGGGTTGGGGGTGGTAGCAAAAGATAAGGCAGAGCCTTGGCTATCAGCCAGATATCAGTACACTTGGAAATCACCAAAGTGGTTTAAGAATATGTACACCAACAGATGTTTGGTCTTGAAAGATAAATAGGGCCATGGTGTCCAAAACTGAAGGAGGTTAAGTAAGGCCTGTTGGCCTCAATCTTCTCAGTTAAAGGCAAAATCATCTGTTCAAGATGAAGAGAATACATACAGTTGGGAAAAATGGCAAAGGCTTAGAATAGCTGGTGAAAGAATGGGAGTTGGAATGGTTAAGAGCCCAAATTGATACTAAACCCTAGAATTTGGTACAGCATCAATTGGCATGTTTGTATATTATTCTCCAACAGAACTATCCACAGACACTTGGAAGGCCAGAAAGGAGTGGCAGGATGTATTCAATGTGTTGAATTGGAAAAACATGTAAACAGAATTTATTATCCAGCAAGGCTGTCACTCAAAATACAAGGAGAAATAAAGAGTTTCCCAGACAAACAAAAACTAAAGGAGTTCATGACCACTAAACCAGCCCCACAAGAAATTTTAAGGGGACCCTTTGAGTGGAAAAAAGACACACACACACACACACACACACACACACACACAGAGAGAGAGAGAGAGAGAGAGAGCGCGCAAAAGCAACAAAGACTAGAAAGGACCAGAGAATACCACCAGAAACTCCAACTCTACAGGCAACCCAATGGCACTAAATTTCAGTACTCATTCCAAATGTCAATGGACTAAATGCTCCAATCAAAAGATATAGGGTATCAGAACAGATAAGAAAACAAGAGCCATCTATATGCTGCTTATCAGAGACTCATTTTAGACTTAAAGACACCTGCAGATTGAAAGTAAGGGTCAATCCATAGATAGATAGTGGAGATCCATCTATCATCCTAATGGTTGTCAAAAGAAAGCTGGTGTGGCCATACTTATATCAGACAAACTAGACTATAAAATAAAGACTGTAACAAGAGATGAAGAAGGGCATTATATCATAATTAAGGGGTCTATCCACCAAGAAGATCTAACAATTGTAAACATTTATGCCCCCAACGTGAAATAACCCAAATATATAAATCAATTAATCACAAACATAAAGAAACTCATTGATAATAATACCATAATAGTAGGGGACTTCAACACCCCACTTACAACAATGGACAGATCATCTAAGCAGAAAATCAACAAGGAAACAATGACTTTGAATGACTCATTGAACCAGATGGACTTAACAGATACATTCAGAACATTTCATCCTAAAGCAGCAGAATCACATTCTTCTCCAGTGCACATGTAACATTCCCCAAAATAGATCACATAGCGAGTCACAAATCAGCCCTTAACAAGTACAAAAAGATCAAGATCATACCGTGCATATTTTCAGACCACAACGCTATGAAACTCGAAATAAAACACAAGGAAAAAATTGGAAAGACCAT
Organism: Panthera onca; assembly: GCF_046562875.1. Taxonomy (NCBI): domain Eukaryota; kingdom Metazoa; phylum Chordata; class Mammalia; order Carnivora; family Felidae; genus Panthera; species Panthera onca. The sequence continues at coordinate 165,188,934 of NC_138342.1, read as the reverse complement.
GAATACTTGGAGATTAAAGAATATCCTACTAAAGAATGAATGGGTTAACCAAGAAATTAAAGAGGAAATTAAAAAGTACACGGAAGCTAATGAAATGATAACACCACAGCCCAAAACCTCTGGGATGCAGCAAAAGGTGGCCATAAGAGGGAAGTATATAGCAATCGAGGCCTTCCTAAAGAAGGAAAAAAGGTCTCAAATACACAACCTAACTTTATACCTAAAAGAGCTGGAAAAAGAACAGCAAATAAAGCCCCAAACCAGCAGAATAAGGGAAATAATAGAGATTAGAGCAAAAATCAATGATACCGAAATTAAAAAAACAGTAGAACAGATCAGTGACACCAGAAGCTGGTTCTTTGAAAGAATTAACAAAACTGATAAACCCCTAGCCAGAATGATCAAAAAGAAAAAGGAAAGGACCCAAATAAATAAAATAATGAAAGAGGAGAGATCACAATCAACACTGCAGAAATACAAACAATAATAAAAGAATATTATGAACAATTATATGCCAACAAATTGGGCAATCTGGAAGAAATGGGCAAATTCCTAGAAACATATAAACTATCAAAACTGAAATGGGAAGAAATAGAAAATTTGAATAGAATTTTCATAACCAGTAAAGAAATTGAATCAGTAATCAAAAGTCTCCCAACAAAGAGTCCAGGGCTGGATGGCCTTCCAGGGGAATTCTACCATACATTTAAAAACAGTTAACACCTATTCTTTTGAAGCTGTTCCAAAAAATAGAAATGGAAGGAAAACTTCCAAACTCATTCTACAAGGCCAGCATTACCTTGATTCCAAAACCGGACAAAGACCCCACTAAAAAGGAGAACTACAAACCAATTTCCCTGATGAACATGAATGCAAAAATTCTCAACAAGATACTAGCCAACTGGATCCAACTACATTAAAAGAATTATTCCCCACAATCAAGTGGGATTTATTCCTGGGATGCAGGGCTGGTTCAATATCCACAAATCAATGTGACACATCACATTAATAAAAGAAAGGATAAGAACATATAATCCTCTCAATAGATGCTGAAAAAGCATTTGACAAAATACAGCATCCTTTCTTGATAAACACCTTCAAGAAAGTAGGGAGAGAAGGATCATATCTCAAGATCATAAAGGCCATATATGAAAGACTCACAGCTAATGTCATCTTCAATGAGGAAAAACTGAGAGCTTTCCCCCTAAGGTCAGGAACACAACAGGGATGTCCATTCTCACAAGTGTTATTCAACATAGTGTTGCAAGTCCTGGCCTCAGCAATTAGACAACACAAAGGAATAAATAAAAGGCATCCAAATCAACAAGGAGGAAGTCAAACTTTCATTCTTCGTAGATGACTTAATACTTAAAAGACTGCCAAAAAACTGAACTGATACATGAATTCAACAAACTCGCAGGATATAAAATCAATGTACAGAAATCAGCTGCATTTCTATACCCCAATAATGAAGCAGGAGAAAGAGAAATCAAGGAATCAATCCCATTTATAATTGTACCAAAACCCATAAAATACATAGGAATAAACCTAACCAAAGAGGTGAAAAATCTCTACACTAAAAATGATAGAAAGCTGATGAAAGAAATTGAAGAAGACACACACAAAAAAAATGGAAAAAAATTCCATGTTCATGGATTGGAAAAACAAATACTGTTAAAATGTTGATACTACCCAGGGGCACCTGGGTGACTAAGTCGGTTAAGCATCTGACTCTTGGTTTTGGCTCAGGTCATGGTCTCACAGCTCATGAGCTCAAGCTCCACATTGGCTCTGTGCTGACAGTGGGGAGTCTGCTTGGGGTTCTCCCTCTCCCTCTCTCTCTCTCTCCCTCTCTCAAAATAAACTTTTAAAAATTAAAAAAATGTCAATACTACCCAAAGCAATCTACATATTTAAGGCAATCCCTATCAAAATAACACCAGCATTCTTCACAGAGCTACAACAAACAATCCTAAAATTTGTATGAAACTATAAAAGACCCCGAATGGCCAAAGCAATCCTGAAAAACAAAAACTAAAGCTGTAAGCATCACAATTTTGGACTTCAAGCTGTATTACAAAGCTGTAATCATCAAGACAGTATGGTACTGGGATAAAAATGGACACATAGATCAATGGAACAGAATAGAGAACCCAGAAATGGACCTACAAACATATGGCCAACTAATCTTTGACAAAGCAGGAAAGAATATCCAATGGAAAAAAGTCTCTTCAGCAAATGGTGCTGGGAAAACTGGACAGTGACATGCAGAAGAATGAACCTGGACCACTTTCTTACACCACACACAAAAATAAACTCAAAATGGATAAAAGACCTAACTGTAAGACAGGAGGCCATCAAAATCCTATAGGAGAAAACAGGCAACAACCTCTTTGACCTCAGCCACAGCAACTTCTTATTTGACATGTCTCTGGAGGCAAGGGAAACAAAAGCAAAAATGAACCATTGGAACCTCATTAAGATTAAAAGCTTTTGCACAGCCAAGGGAACAATCAGCAAAACTAAAAGGCAACCAATGTAATGGGAGAAGATATTTGCAAATGACCTATCAGATAAAGGGTTAGTATCCAAAATCTGTAAAGAACTTATCAATCTCAACATCCATAAAACAAATAATCCAGTGACACGGTGGGCAAAAGACATAAATAGACACTTTTCCAAAGAAGACATCTGGATGGCTAATGGACACATGAAAAGATGTTCAACATCACTCATCATCAGGGAAATACAAATCAAAACCACAATGAGATACCACCTCACACCTGTCAGAATGGCTAAAATTAACAACTCAGGCAACAACATATGTTGGCGAGGATGCAGAGAAAGAGGAACTCTTTTGCACTGTTGGTGGGAACCCAAACTGGCACAGCCACTCTGGAAAACAGTGTGGAGGTTCCTTAAAAAATTAAAAATAGAACTACTCTACGACCCACCAATTACATTACTAGGTACTTATCCAAAGGATAGAGGAGTGCTGATTCGAAGGGTCACATGCACCCCAATGTTTATAGCAGCACTATCAACAATAGCCAAAGTATGGAAAGAGCCCAAATGTCCATTAACTGATGAGTGGATAAAGAAGATATGGTGTATATATACACACACACACACAATGAAATATGAAATCTTGCCATTTGCAACGACTGGATGGAACTAGAGTATATTATGCTAAGTGAAATAAGTCAGTCAGAGAAAGACAAATATCATATGATTTCACTCTTAAGTACAATTTAAGATATAAAACAGATGAACATAAAGGAAGGGAAGCAAAAATAATATAAAAATAGAGAGGGAGACAAAGAATAAGAGACTCTTAAATACAGAGAACAACCAGAGGGTTGCTGGTGGGATGCTGCATGAGGGGAAGGGCTAAAGGGGTAAGGAGCATTAAGGGAAACACTTGTTGGGATGAGCACTGGGTGTTATATGTAGAGGATGAATCACAAAAATTCTATTCCTGAAATTATCATTACACTATACGTTAACTAATTTGGATTTAATTTAAAATAAATAAATAAATAAATAGAAAAAAACCCAAATTAGTCATTTTGCCACTCGTAAATCCTTGCATAACACTTTATGTATTAAAATCAATTAAATAATGAAAAAAATTTAAGTTAGCAACCCATTTTTATAACCTATACATTATAACGTAAAAATGACACTGAGCTATTTGTTCAATTTTGTATTTTCTTTTCTACAAAGCCAAAAACATTCTGTCACTGAGCAATTCTGGCCTACAAAGTGATGGCACAATTAGGCTCTGGTTGTCCATAATAAGGGCACATTAAATAGCACCTTTGGAACCTGAATGTTTCCTGAAGCATTCAATCAATAGATCACAGAACGACTGATGTTAATGCAGGGACTCTTAGCTAAAGACATCATTGGGGATACTAATGAAACAAAATCAAATTTTCAGAATTTTGAGAAAGGGAAGATATTTAAAAGTGTTATTTTTAGAATGGTATCATAAGCAAAATAGCAAAATAAAAGAGCCTGGACATTAATAGATTTGAAAGCACTGGGGCTTTATACTGCTGCTTTGTGTCTGCCCTTTCTATACTTATCTCTAAAATTAGCTCATCATTAACTTTAAGATCGTTTATTCATAAATTATCACAATTAGTTGGCATATATTAAACCTTACATATAACCATGAATAGTAATGTATATACCCATGTTTATTAAAAATATAAATTTTCATGTATAGAAACACATAGTAACTTCTATTTTTAAAACAAATCAGCTTTGAACCCTTAATTTCTTGGCTTTAAATTGAATAAATTGAAGATACCAGATGTAAACAGAACTTGCTAAACTTTCTGTATATAGAACTTGGACTGAAAACTAATGAATCCACATTTTGGTACATTCTTCCTATTAGGCAGGTAAATAGTGCTTCTCCAGCTCTGAAATGCAGCCTCCCTTCTCCAGAGCAGGGAGATTATTTCGCTTTCCTTCTCTCAAATGGAAAACAAATCTGGAATTTTGGTGAAAATGACAGTGATTGGGTGGAAAGAGATCATTAAAACGGCCTATTTTTCTGTAGGTCACATGCCCACATCATTGTAAAACTTCTGCTGGGACAAGAATCATCTTTGTAGCTCCCACCGCATGCAGCAAAGCACTTTCCAAGTACTAATTACTGCAAGAGCTCAATGCTTGTTTCAGAAATCAGCAAATAAAGGCATAACGATGTAATGTGGACATACTTTGAAAAGATAAAATGCACCAGAGCGATCTCTAGGCATTACCATGCCTCTCTGACCTTGGACGCTAGTCTGGCCTCAGACTTTTTCTCGTAAACTTAAAGCCGGGCAATGAGCCAGGGGCAGGTTCCTCAACTCTGCCCTGGCCAAGGGAGCTCCCCGCGCGCTCTTTCCCGCCGCCTTCTAGGCCCCCCTCTGCCTGTTCCTCTCAAACTTCTTGTATATAGAAGTTTGTCAGCCAGGTTCGGGTGCCAGACCTCGAGACACCCAGATACCGCCCACCCGCAGGTCTCCGGGAGAGGAACGGAAGAACACCGTGCCGTAACTCAGCAACTAGAGGCTCTAGCGCATGCCCCCTGTTAACAAGAGTCGCGCTAGAGCCCGCAAGCGTGGAAATCCACTTCTCCACATTTTGGAGGTGACCTGGAAAGGTCGGTACCAAAACACTGGGTCCTCAAAGAACGAAGGGGCTGGAAGGTCAATGAGAGCGGACCGGAAGAGGGTGCTCGCAAAACCCGGGAAATGATTCCGGATGCGCCAACCCCGACATGCGCAGAAGCCTCCCCTGCGACGGCGGCGGCGGCGGCGGCGGAGGCGGCGGCGTCTCCAGAGCCGGAAGGTACGGCCTGAGCGGCCGGCTGCCTGACGTCTCCTGGGTCATGTCGGCCCAGGGGGACTGCGAGTTCCTGGTGCAGCGAGCCCGGGAACTGGTGCAGCAGGACCTGTGGGCAGCCAAGGCTTGGCTGATCACAGCCCGCAGCCTCTACCCCGCCGACTTTAACATCCAGGTGAGGTCAGGCCCGTGCATGCGGCAGCATCCGTGAAGGTGTGAGTGCTTCGCCGCGCCGGGGCTGCCCTGGCCGCGAGCTGCTCCCGCCCGCCCCGGGGGCCGGACCGCCCCGCTCCCTCTCGTCCCACTTCTCTCCACCTCCCTCGCCCTGCTCTCCGACGCCCTCACACGCCTCCTCCCCTTCGAGGCCAGCACCTGGAGACACCGGGGACCCCGCTCGAGGTCGGAGTGACTGGAAGTGTGGGGGTGCTGTGCTGCTCGGTGGCCCGAACGGTGGCCTCGGCCTTGGGAGAGGCCTTTCGCTCCCTCATTCATCATCATGGCAGCCATTTGTTTAGTGCCTGCTACTTTTGAGACGTTATTCCCCAATCTTGGGAGCCGAAGGGCCCTAGGGTCGCACTCCTAAGCGCCGTGGCCCTGCGTCACCACGTGATGCTTTACTATCAGGCCCTCCCGAGTTGGGGGTGCCCAGTGAAGGCCAACTAGCGCTGCGCGCGGTGAGCCAGGACCGCCCCCGGGCGGAGGTTGTGACCTCTGAGTCTGATCTGTGTTGCAGTATGAGATGTACACCATCGAGCGGAATGCAGAGAGGACTGCCACCGCCGGGAGACTGCTGTACGACATGTGAGTGGGGATGCTGGACTTCAAGCTTGCACTGCCCTGGATCTTTCACGGAGGTTTTGTTTGTGTGTGAAAGTGGGAGTTGGGGGAAGATCTTCAAGTTCATCTACGTCTCTGGTATCTAAAGCTTACGTAGTCGTGAGTCTAGGCCTTCAATTAACTGCTGACATGCTTTCTGCAGAGAAGTCTTCTGTTTTATTCTTGTTAAAACTTTTCTTTCCATAATTCATTTTATTTTGGAAATAATACATGCTCTTTGCAGAAGTTCAGACAATACTGAAGTATAGAGAATGACAAGTGAAAGTCCCTACAACTCAACCTGAGTTAAGTTTTGGGTGTCTCTGTATACATGCATACACAGTACAGAAGACATAAAAGTATTTGTGGGGAAGGGTTACAAAAGTGAGATCATACTACTTATATCATGCTGCAGCTTGCTTTCTTCACCCATTTTAATGGAGAGATGCTTTCTCAGGATGTAGAGCTCTTTTTCATATTTGCATAAGGTTTCGTAACATTGGTGGACATTTAGATACTTTCCAATTATTTGAGATTGTATTCAGTGTCAGTAAGGAATTTTGTACCCATATTGTGGTGTTTTTCTATAGAGTAGATTCTTAAACATTGATTTTCACAGTCAAGGGTATAGTATTTTATATGTTGATACACTACCAAATCACTCTCCAAAAAATACTATTCCACTTTACATTTCTACCAACAATGTATAAGAGTGCCCATTTTCCCACACATTTGCCAACATTGTATGTATCAGTCTTTTAGATTTTAATTTTTGCCATTGTGATGGAAAGTGGTATGTTGCTTTTTTAAAAAAATTGTGTTCATTGTATTACTAATAAGACTGAGTATCTTTTTAAGTGTTCTCTTTGCATTGTTTCTGTGATTTGCCTTTGCCCACTTTTGGGTAGTTGTTTGTTTTTGGTTTTGGGGTTTTTTTTTTTTTAGTCCCTTTTTCTTGTTGATGTTTACAAATGCTTTATATATTATGGTCGTTTGTCTTTTCACTTACAAAAACTCTAAAGACTGTTGTGATTAACTTCATTTTCCTTAGTTTTTATTTTATATCTTTATTTTGCTTTGTTTTGTTACATCTACATATTTACTTGGAATAAAGAAAAATGTGTTTTTCTCTATATGCTAATCTTATTTTCTTTTTTGAATACTATATAGAATCTGACATTTTAATTTAATGCATTCATTTTAAAAATAGGTTTGTGAATTTCCCAGATCAGCCGGTGGTGTGGAGAGAAATCAGCATTATTACATCAGCATTAAGGAATGATTCACAGGATAAACAAACCCAATTTTTAAGAAGTAAGAATGGAGTGATAACTTATTGGGTGTATAAATTACCATTTCTGGACTACTAAGTTATATATGGTAACTCACATCTGTAGTATTGGTACCCACATGTATATTTTGCTCTTGACAACTGAAGTTTGTACAAATGGTGTCACTTGGTCTCTTGAGCATTTGCTTAGAAACCCATAAGCTTCCTTAAAGGGTGCAAATTTATCAGTTAGCCCAGGGAATTGAATATATTTTTAACAGGTTTTGCAGTGATCGGAAAGCATCTATAGATTAAACATATCTCCACAAAATGGGAGAGAAACTTTTAGCAATTTATGACCTTTCTTGTTAACCCTCACTTTGTGTTGATTGCTATAGCCAAAGATTTCAAATTCTGGATAAAATAGAAAGTAGGTAGTTAAGGTCATTTCAGCATAAACAAGTGCATCCTCTTTATCTCAGCCAACAGCAAGCACTATTGTGACCCTTCACATAAGCCATTCTTGTCTCCTGGATCCAATAAGGCCTCCAAGGGTTTTAGGGTCATTCAGCAAACATCTGTGTCCATTACCATCTAACCCAAAAGCCTTCTAGGTTGTAGGTGAAACTCAGTTATTCTAAATGTAGTATTTATTGTTCTGTACATGAAAATGCCTTACTTCCATATTAGTTTCAAGATTTTCTTTCTGAAAGAAATTTTTTAAAGTAAAATGTGTTATGTACAGGTTTGTTTGAAACTCTCCCTGGTCGAGTCCAGTGCGAAATGTTACTAAAGGTAACAGAACAATGCTTCAACACGTTGGAACGATCAGAAATGTTGCTTCTGCTTTTGAGACGCTTCCCTGAAACAGTGGTACAGCATGGGGTATGATTTGATCATTTCCTTTTTCTTAAGAGAAAATAAAATTGATCAACACATTCATCAGTTGGGTTAAAAGCAATAGTGTGTATTATTTTAGAGCAGAAATTCTGAAGAGCACTAGGTAAGATTGAATATAAGAAATTTTTGTCAGTAAAGCTAAAAGTATGTCACTGTTATCAAACTTTATAAATTTCCAGTAGAAGTTGTCCTGTCGGTGTAAGGAAACAGCCAGCTTTGACAGTGCTGTTTATTTGCAGTCTGTAAAGTACAGTAAAATTATTTTAAAAATCCTACTCCATTGTAGTCAGGAACATGTTTGAATTTAAATGAGAGCCATAGTCTGTAGTCTTAACAGGCATGTTTTTCATGTACTTTTCCCTCAATTACTTATATCTGTAATAATTATTGAATGCTATTGGCAGGCATTGGTAAGTGTTCGGTATCTCCTGTACTTCCCAGACCCTTTGAGGTAGATAGTATCCGACTGTACAGATGAAGAAACTGAATCTTAAATATGTTAGTAATTTCCATAGCCATCAAATGGAAGAGTCAGGATTCAAATCACTAACTCTTAATTCCAGCTCTGTTGCTTATTCTTTCCCGCACCATTTTTCAAGCTTTGGCCCCAGTTAACCTTTTCTGTACCTCCCTATATCAGTTGCCTAGGGCTGCTATAACAAAGTACCAGAAAACTGAGTGGCTTAAGACAACAGAAATTTATTCTCTCACAGTTCTGGAAGCTGAAAGTTGAAAAAAGCAAGGTGTGGGCAGGGCCATGCTCCCTATAAAGGCTCTAGGGAAGAATGCTTCCTACTCTTCCTAGCTTCTGGTGGTCACCAGCAGTCTGTCATTTCTTGGCTTGCAGCTACATCATTTCAGTGTCTGCCTCTGTTGTCATATGGCCTCCTTCTCTGTGTGTCTTCCCTGTGTTCCTGTGTCTTCACATGACCTTGTAAAGATTGTAGTCATTGGATTTAGGGCCTGTCCTAACCTAGTATGCCTTCATCTTAACTAATTGCATCTACAAAGACCTTATTTTTTTTTTATAGCATAAAGTATATGTAAGGTCACATGCTGAGTGGAGGTGGACATGAATTTTGGGAGGATGCTATTCAACCCAATGCATTCTTTAATCATTACTCAACTTTTAACTGTTTGTATTATATTATCTTTTACATTGTTCTACCCCTACCCCAAGCATCCCCAAGTGACCCCAAGGAGATAACACAGACACCTTGATGGGTTTTGATAAGCTAACTTTCTACTATGCTAGGAAATATATAGTAGAAAGTAATGGAAAGGTGGCCTTAAATGTCAGACAGTTGTGGGACACCTGGGTGCTCATTCAGTTAGGCATCTGACTCTTAATTGTGGCTGGGGTCATGATCTCGTGGTTCTTGTGGGTTTAAGCCCTGCATCAGGCTCTGTGCTGATGATGTGGAGTCTGCTTAGCTTTCTGTCTCTTTCCCTGTCTGCGGCCCTCCCCTGCTCACACTGTTTCTTTATCTCTGTCAAAAATTAAAAAAAAAAGTCAAACAGATGTGTCTAGCCTAGCCTAGGCTGTATGATTGCCTATTTGTGACAACTCTTGAAAGTGATAAGGTTTGCCAACATAATATATTTTGATGCAGAGAATAGTTTCTATGTTTGGTACAAAATCTATTATTCTAATCAGTTCCAACCCTTCCTTTAAGTTTCTGTAGACATTTAATTTTCATTTTAATTTTACTAGTTCAGAGGAGCATAACCAAGACAGAGTAGTTGTTGATCAGGTGAATTTAGGGTTTCCTTCTGGGCTGTGTTGCTGATGTATCCTTTTGTTTTCTAGTCTTTAAAATGAGAATATTTGTTTCCTGGGGAAGTTTGCATATACAGACTGTGGTAAATTTTAAAAGCCATTTCTTTTTTTTTTTTTTTTTTTTTTTTTTTTTTTTTTTTAATTTTTTTTTAACGTTTATTTATTTTTGAGACAGAGAGAGACAGAGCATGAACAGGGGAGGGGCAGAGAGAGAGGGAGACACAGAATCCGAAACAGGCTCCAGGCTCTGAGCCGTCAGCACAGAGCCCGAGGCGGGGCTCGAACTCACAGACGGTGAGATCATGACCTGAGCTGAAGTCAGACGCTTAACCGACCAAGCCACCCAGGCGCCCCTAAAAGCCATTTCTTTATGTAATTCTGACATCTTAAACTGTAACCCATTTAAATGACTAATTGTATTTTGAAACAGGTTGGCCTTGGGGAAGCACTATTAGAGGCTGAAACTATTGAAGAACAAGAATCTCCTGTTAACTGCTTTAGAAAATTATTTGGTAAGAAAAATTGTATTTTGTACTAATTCTTTGCAGTGAGTAGAATATGCTGGAGTAAGTATCATTTTAGGGATAAGGTCATTTCTGGAAAGCAAAAGAACTTTTCATATTATGAAATTTAAATCCTGGTTTATTTTTTTAGTCCAGAAAGCATTTTAAACAACTTCTAAATTTTTATTGTCATATTTGATACCTCCAAAAGAATATGTACAACCATATATTCAAGTATGAAGCATAATAATAAACATCTGAATTGTCACTAGTTCAAGAACTAGACCAGTACCCATAATGTAGAATCTGCCTGTGTGTTTCCTTGCTAGCTCCAGCCACTAGTGCCCTGTGCACTGTAAATTTTAAATAAATGTGCCATAAGGGGGTTGTTCCCCTATATATTTTAGGTAATTACATTAAGTGAAGTCTAAAACAAATTCTGTTTTTCTCACAATTGTAGGGTAGACAGACAACTTCATCGTTTTTTCTTATTTTTCTCCTTCAACAGTTTGTGATGTTCTTCCACTAATAATTAACAACCATGATGTTCGATTGCCTGCCAATTTATTATATAAGTACTTGAACAAAGCAGCTGAATTTTATATCAATTACGTCACTAGGTCTACTCAAATAGAGAGTCAGCACCAAGGTAAGTGAAAATATCCTGCAGTTTTATTTATACAGACTTTAGTAAATTGCAAACTCAGAAATCCCTCATCATTCTGATTATTCTCTGGATACACACCAGTTTGATAGTGTTTCTAAAAGATGGTTCCTGGAAAAAAAATACTACAAGTAAGAGATAAAACTTTTCTGGAACCAGTTTTACCATTTGACTGAAACAGTCAACTTGCTGAACTATGATGTGAGTGCACCAAGCTTCATACGTGTACCACAGCTCAAAAGTCATTTTCTGCTATACCCGTGGCCAGTTGTGGGTCTTTAAACAAAGCACATAATGTGTTTGTATTCTGTGCTCTTGTCCTTTGAATGGGGATTCTTTTTCTTTCTCTGTCAGGTATCACATACATAGTAAGTAGTACAATTAATTGTAGACTACTCTTCTCATTTCTCAGGTGCCCAAGAATCATCTGATTTAATGTCACCTAGCAAACGGAGCTCTCAGAAGTACATAATAGAAGGGCTGACTGAAAAATCATCCCAGATTGTGGACCCTTGGGAGAGGTTGTTTAAGATTTTAAATGTTGTTGGAATGAGATGTGAATGGCAGATGGATAAAGGAAGACGGTAAAACATTATTCATTTCTAGAATTGCTTAGCAAGTCTTCTGATACCATGTTCTCAAGATCTTTAAAAACAAAATCACATTCTTAAAAAGCGTATAATGCATAGGTATACTTTTGTTTGGGCAAATTCTGTAACCATGGTATTTATGCAAAAGAGGGTGGTTTTTCACTTTATTAAAAGATTCGCGGGGCGCCTGGGTGGCGCAGTCGGTTAAGCGTCCGACTTCAGCCAGGTCACGATCTCGCGGTCCGTGAGTTCGAGCCCCGCGTCAGGCTCTGGGCTGATGGCTCGGAGCCTGGAGCCTGTTTCCGATTCTGTGTCTCCCTCTCTCTCTGCCCCTCCCCCGTTCATGCTCTGTCTCTCTCTGTCCCAAAAATAAATAAAAAACGTTGAAAAAATTTAAAAAAAAAAAAAAAAAAAAAGATTCGCAATGAAAGTGTGAACTCTTAAGAAGATGTTGAGGTTGAAGCATTCCTTCGCATTCAGAGGAAACAATAGCTATTTTGTTGTGTCTGTGTCCTGAAATAGTGATCTGATTATTGCTCTAATTCAGAAGGGGAATTTCAAATGCCTGCTGCTACATTTGGCAAATGTAATGCTTCTGTTAGGGCTTTTCTCTAGACCTTTTGCTGTCAAGCCCAGAGTAATTAATTTTTGTCATCCTTCATCTTTCAGAAGCTATGGTGATATTTTGCATAGAATGAAGGATCTCTGCAGATACATGACCAACTTTGATAATGAAGCTCATGCAAAATATAAAAACCAAGTGGTTTATTCCACTATGTTGGTCTTCTTTAAGAATGCATTCCAGTATGTCAACAGCATACAACCATCTCTGTTCCAAGGTTGGTTTAAGAATTTTAGAGTCTCCCAAAATACTGACTTTGGCTAGGATGATGAAAGATGAAAATGGTAACCTTAACATTGTTCTTAGATGCAAATAACTGCGGGGTAACACCAGGGCTTTCTTTTAGTTGTTGGTAGTTTTTATGTAAGTATGTTTTCATTTACAGTTTCCATATTAAAGGATATAGTGGTACCGTGAAACTAAATACAGATATTCAGTGCCTCTGTTTTTAAAAAGCAGCAGATGTAGCAAAGTGTTAAAGTAGATTTCACAAAGACTTTGCAGTAGACAGAGATTTTTTAAGTAATATATTTGCATATAAATTCATATAAAACATGAAAAATAGAAAAATAAGAGCATGAAATCACCTACCCATCCAATATAACTACTCTCATTTTTGTGTATTGCCTTATAGCCTTTCATATATTTAGATATTGTTTGGAATTTGTAGCTATAATGTATTGTACATATAATACACTCTTAGTGTTTTTTGCTAATTTTATGATTCATGATAGCTATAAAAAATTTCTGGATAAGTAAGAACAAATAACAAAGAAGGAACTTTGATTTATAATCTGTCATTGAGAGAGAACCTTTATTAACTATTTGGTGTATATCTGTATAGTCTTCTATTCTTGCACACTTGTTTGTCTACCTAACTGAGATCACACTGAACATACTTTTTAATGACCTGTATTTACAGCTGAGTAAACTTCTACCTGATATTGTTTTCTTTTCCTTGCCGCATTTTTAAGTGTTGGTGTTTCCCCCCATCCATAGGTCCTAATGCCCCAAGCCAAGTTCCACTGGTTCTTCTTGAGGATGTATCAAATGTGTATGGTGATGTAGAAATTGATCGTAACAAACATATACATAAAAAGAGGAAACTAGCTGAGGGAAGAGAAAAAACCATGGTAATCCTTTCAGATATGATTATTAACAGATTATGTGTTTATGGTTTGCTGGAAATGAGTCTTTGTAAAATATAGCTTTGGAGCTGAATTGATAAAGTTGTTGGGGCTTTTCGTCATAATTACCGTATAAATCAGCGGTTCTCAACTAAAGTGATTTTGCCGCCCTCCCCCTCCCCCCCGGACATATGGCAGTGTCTGGGGACATTTTTTTATTTCCACGGCTTGGTGTGGAGGAATTGCTATTAATATCTACCATGTAGAGGCCAGAGATGCCGCTAACCATGCCAGAGTGACCAGGACAGGCCCACGACAAAGAGTTGTCCAGCCCAAAAGGCAAATGTTGAGAAACCCTGGTGTAAGTTAATTCTACCTCTTTTGACAGCATGACATCAAATGTAAAAAGCAAAGGCAAATGAACTGCATTGAACGTCTAGACAGAGTGCTATGCTGAGTCCTGGCCTCAGAATGGAAAGTGCTGAGGTGTTCCAGCTAGGAAGTAATTACAACCCAAGGGGACATGTCAGAAAGGTTTCATGAAGGAGGTCAGCATTTGAAATCAGCCTTGAAGGATGTATAGCATTTTGTCATTTGCAATTGGGGGGTGAAATTTGTGAAGAGTAGACAGTTTGCACAAGATGTAAGAGGCCAGAGAATGTGAAGAACCACTGGTCTTCTGATTAGGCCAGGCAGCAGGCCTGGACGGGACAGTGATTTCTAAATTTAATTTTAATGCAGAGGAATCCTTTCAAGAAAAGCTTTAGTGGAGGCCCAGTGGAGATGCTTTAGGTCAGGAGTCAGCGAACTTTCTCTGTAAAGGGCCAGGTAATAAGTAGGTTAGGCTTTAGAGGCTCAGCGGTCTCTGCTGCAGCTAGCTACTCAGCTCTGCTGTTACAATACAAAAAAACAGCGATAGACAATAGTAAACAAATGAAGTGGCCGTGTTCTAATAAAACTTTATTTACTAAAGGACCATTTGACCTGCAGGTCACAGTTTGCTAATCCCTGCTCCAGGTGAATACCTCAGGGGAGCCCAGAGTTTCACCTACTTCCTGTCCCCTCTCCTCCTTTCAGTCCCCTCACTACTTCTTCAGCCCCTAAGTAACATTTACTAGACCGGGGCATGAGGAGATAATGTGCCTTAAGATCAGTTTAATCTGGGTGCCTGGGTGGCTCGGTTAGTTGAGCGTCTGACTTCAGTTTAGGTCACAATTTCACAGTTTGTGAGTTTGAGCCCCATGTTGGGCTCTGCGCTGACAGAGCCTAGAGCTTGCTTTGGATTCTGTGTCTGCCTTTCTCTCCACCCCTTCTCTGCTCACACTCTGACACTCTCTCTCTCAAGAAATTTTTTTTTAATTTTTAAAAAAATGTCAGTTTAATCTGATGTTTTTATAGATTGTATGAGATAGAATGGAGCAGGGAAGACCAAGCCTTCTGAAGGTTTTTAAGGTTATTAAACCTTATGATAAATTCATTTGTTTCCTCCCACAGAAAAATGCACACATTTACTGTTCTACAAATAATTTCAGAGGTTGAGAGATTTCAGGGTTGAAATCCAACCCTGAACCCCATTTTGAGAACTCTGTGCCAATCAGACTTTCCTGGATGCCCTCTGAGTCATGCTTTAAAAAGATTCCTAAGGCTGCTAGGTACCTACTCTTTCCTTCTTTGCTGACATTCCCAGGAGGGATAACTCGTTCACTCTCCCTTTTGGTTTCCATGAGTGCGTGGTTTATCTGGGTGTGTCACGTTAAGACCACAGATACCTGCCATGTAATAATAGGTTGTAATAATACTGGTTTTAGCTAAAAGCAATGACATGTCCCATATAAATCAGTATAAATAACATGGCTCTCAGTCTGTTTCTCCATCTCCACCACTTCCTCCCTGTCCAAGGCATCCCAGTCTTTCGTATATCATCGGGATCATCCTCTTCCTGCTTGCCCTCTTGCTCCCTGCCATCTCTCTTCTCTACCCAGCAGGCTTAGTGACGTTTTAAAGACATGAAGCAGACATCACTCCTTTTCTTTACCACCTCTAGTGGCTTCCCATCATGCTCAGAATAAAAGCCAAACTCTTCACTTTGGCTTTAAGGCAGTTACTGATCAGGCCTTTGCATCCTCCAGTGCTCTGAGCCCCTTCCTACCCCTGGACCTCTGCCCCTGGGCTGTGCTCTAGGGTTGGAGTACTTCTCTCTGGCAGGCTGTGTGCTAGTCTCTTAGCTGTAAGCCCAGACTTTTGTCCCTCTGCAGCCTCCTTAAACCCTCTGGCCCTCTGGTTCCTCCTGTTCTTCACCTGTCATGTGTCACCTGGCAGGCCCTGCTCTCATACTCTGGCTCTCCAGCCAATCTGTGTTTCCATCTATTTTTGTTTTTACTCTCCTAACTGATTTCTTCCTGGTTTTCATTCTGTGCCACAGTCTGCACCCCCCCCAACCCCCCTCCTTCCCTGCCAGGTCTGTGTGTGCCATCACAGCAGAGGACATATCTGATGGCCCAAAGTTCAGCTTATCAGCTCATCTTGTTGTAGTGTTTTGTTTCTTTTAATAACTGTCAAAAAATTGGGAGATTTCTCACAACAGTATCTGATACACTGGCCCCCTAACGCTGGCACATATTTGGAGCAGGGCAGAGGCTGCCCACCTGAGATGGGTGTGCATTCTCCACCCAGCTGAATTCCTTGGCTCACGTGACATGTCAGGTGGCTGGAGCTGGGGGCTGTCCTCTCCCACGGGCAATAAGTTCTCCACCCGCACACATTTGTGTGTGTTCCCTGTAGTCAGGATTCTTGCTTACAGCATTCCCTCGGAACTTCAGAGGCTACTTTTGCATTTCGAAAGTAATTTCTCTAAATTCTAGAAACTGTTTAGAACTCCATACTATTCCCACCACATCTGAGGTCCCTTCCATAAACTCCCAATCTCATTTTGAGGCAGGAATGTTTTCTCTAAGTTGCAACACCAGTGGCTACCCCATTCATATCAGTGTATCTTATTAGATTGGCAACATGTGGCAAGGAGCTGGACCCTGAAAAAATAAGATGCCTAGCAGGTTTTGATTGTGAAAGGGATGGGGTATGTGTCATTACTGAGGGAGGATAAGAATGTGGCAGCTAAATAGAGTGGGTAGGGAGGGTCCCCAAGCATCAGGAGTAGCAGGAGGATACTAAGTCTGAGGGGGAGAAAGGTGGGAGGGAAGGACTTGTTTTTTCTGAGATTAGCTTGAGGAATTGAGTTTTTAGCTAAAATATTTGTACATATTTTTAAATGATCTTAGTGATGTAAAAATTTGCAGGGAGAATTTAATTTGGGTCATTAAGTTGGCAAAATAACCTAGATAGAATAAGAGTCAAGAAATTCTCAGCAAAATAAAATTAAATGGAGCTGTTTTACCTTTACTATTTTTTGGCAAAATGTCTAACCATGCTCACTGGCACTTACAACACTTACAACACTTACAACAAGCAATTCTCTGAGACCTCTCTTTTCTTTGGCTAAATATTTCTTGGGATGAAGAACAAGAAACGTAGAACTCTTTTGTAAAATACAGAAGGCATTAATAGATAAGTATTATTGTTAAGCATAAGTAATTCCTGGCCGACACCTTGCATTGGGGGAGCAGAGCCAAAGAGAGGGGTGGCCACAGGAGAAGATATATCTAGGGAACAAAAAAATAAGTAACTCATTTCTCTCAATTCTTAGGGCATTTGGGCTTTAATTTTATTCCACGACATGACAAACTTATTTGGAAGCAAATTGAATGATGTCACATATTGGGGGGGAAAGTAAACTATAAAACAGATGCTACTTAAGCTTTATCTCTGAATATAAAAATCTGATTTGGGGCTTTTATAACACTGATAATGTTTTTAAATTATTGGAGCTTTACTTGAAAGCAACATAAGCTTAGAATTTATCATGAGAAAAACATAAGCTTAGGGGCACCTGAGTGGCTCAGTCGGTTGGGTGTCTGACTTCAGCTCAGGTCATGATCTCACGGTTCGTGGGTTCAAGCCTGGCATCGGGCTCTGTGCTGACAGCTCAGCGCCTGGGGCCTGCTTTGGATTCTGTGTCTCATTCTCTCTCTGTCCCTCCCCCACTTGCGCTCTGTCTCTGTCTCTCAAAAATAAATAAAAATGTAAAAAAAAATTTTTTAAAAATAAGCTTAATTTTTAAGGTAAAAATTGAATGTGTAAGAGTGAAAAGATGGAAAATTTACATTAATTTTTAAAGCTAAATTGTTAAATTCAAAAATTATACTCAGGATAGTATCCTTTGATAAAGTCCATATGGTAATCAGAATTGGTGGCAACAAATATAATAACACACCAGTGCAGCTGACCCTTGAACAAGGGGGTTAGGGGCGCCAGCCCTATGCGCCCTACACAGTCACAGATCTGTGTATAACTTTTGACTCCCCCCAAAACTTAACTACTAACAGCCTACTATTGACCAGAAGCCTTACCAACAACATAAGTAGTTGGTTATTCTGTATTTGTTATGTGTTATGTATTATATACTGTATTCTTACAATAAAGTAAGCTGGAGAAAAAAATGTTATTAAGGAAATCATGAGGAGAAAAAACATTTACACTGCTGTACTGTAAAAAAATCTGTGTATAAATGGATCTGTGTCATTCAAACCCATGCTGTTGAAGGGTCACGCATACATAACTATAAGTTAGTCCTATTCTTCACCTTCTCTAAACAGAGTTCGGATGATGAAGACTGTTCGGCAAAAGGAAGGAATCGTCACATTGTAGTCAATAAAGCAGAGCTTGCTAACTCCATTGAAGTGCTAGAAAGCTTTAAGCTGGCCAGGGAGAGCTGGGAGTTGCTCTACTCCCTAGAATTCCTTGACAAGGGTAAGAACATGCTGTTGTATTGGTGCTGTTTAATTTTTATATAAGGTTAGTGTGCTAATAAAAACACTATTCTGCTTGAAATAAGACATGGCTAACTAAATTGATTACAGTAGTTGACATGTTTTATAGGATTCTTTTTGAGTAGGACACCTAATCAGTTATTGATCAAATAACCATTTACCTCTTAGCTTTTACTATGAGTGGTTTTTTTTTTTAAAGTTTACTTATTTTGAGAGAGAAAGAGAGCCTGTGAACACGCAGGGGAGGGGCACAGAGAGAGAGAGAGAGAGAGGAATCCCAAGCAGGTTCCGTGCAGTTAGGGTAGAGCCCTGTGAGGGGCTCGAACTCCGGAACCGTGAGATCATGACCTGAACCAAAATCAAGAGCCGGAGGCTTAACTGACTGAGCCACCCAGGTGCCCCTACTCTGAGTATAATTATAATTAGGGTTGGGGTGGAGTGTCAGGGAGAGCTTTAGGTCTTTTAACATTTGTATTGCTGGCCTCTTTTTCTTGCTGGGTTTGTTTGTTTTGTGCTTTTGGTTCTTCTGACCTACTGCCTTGTATCTTCCTTATGTAGTGTAGCCAAGCATACAAAAGGTAATGCTATTTTTATCTGCATTAACTCTATTACCTGAAAAACTCACACTACAGAAAGCTTGTTTTCCTTTGAGAATAGACCTAAAACTAGGGGAAGTTTTACAGTGATTAAGTATTTCAGGAGCAGTTGGATGGCTCTCAGTCAGTTAAGCCCTGGACTCTTTGATTTATTCCCAGGTCATGATCTCATGGTTCCTGAGTTCAAGCCCCAAACTGGGCTCTGCACTGACAGCGTGGAGTCTGCTTGGAATTCTCTCACTGTCTCCCTGTCCCTCCCCAATATGTGCATGTGCTCTTTTTCTCTGTGTCAAACAAATAGACATGTTTTTTAAAAAGTATTTCAACATTACTTAGAAATCAGTAGCACTTTGCTAACCAATGTATTTTTACTGTAATTTGGAACCAAGGCTCTTTACTTTCCTTCTGGCCAGTGGACCTTCATCCCTTGCCCACTTGCATCACATACCTGTACAGAACCCATGATCAGATGTGTCATGTCATTTTCATTTTTTCTGAGTAAATATAGCATCACTTGGTTTCTTCGGTTGCCTCTAGAATTATAAACATGTATGTGACCTTGACCTTTGGAGGGGATTTTTCTTTATTTGTAAATTGACTTTTTAAAAAATGAGTAGAACTCTTAGTGTTATATCTTTGTTATCCAGTTAACTGGGTGAAAATAAAACAATACCTTTTTCTGAGGTGAGCAAAGTTATTTACAAGATAAATGAGATAATATGTGAACTGTATTTTGAACAGCTCTTGGGACATTGTATGTGCTTAATAATTGTTGGTGCCTAGTGAAAATACTGCTTGTGTATTATATTCTAACTTCACTGTCTAATTGAAATTATAGACCATTGTTTTTTTGTTTGTTTGTTTATTTTTGAGAGAGAGATAGAACGTGATTGGGGGAGGGACAAAGAGAGAGTGGGACACAGAATCTGAAGCAGGCTCCAGGCTCTGAGCTGTCAGCACAGAGCCCGAGGAGCAGCTTGAACTCACCAGCTGTAAGATCATGACTTGAGGGGAAGTCAGAAGCTCAACTGACTGAGCCACTCAGTCACCCGAAATTCTAGACCATTGTTTTAGAAATCGAAGTCTATAGTTGCTGTCCATTTTTTGGTAGTTTTTCTCTGTTGTTTTGCTGGGTTTGTTTTGTTTTCTGCTTCTCTGTTAACATGTTTTTGGTAAATTTGCTTCTGAATTCTCAGAATTTACAAGAATTTGTTTGGCATGGAAGACAGATACTTGGCTTTGGTTAAGAATCTTCCTCACTGATATGATCATCTATCAGGTAATGTGATATATGATTTAAGTTCCTGTGTTTGTGTAGAATGACTATTACTGTGAACCGACTGTAGCATGCGAGGTGTGCGTGTTTCTTCTGTAGACTAGTCATGCTCTGAAGACATGTTGTGTCTTTCATTTCAAAATAACCCCAAAATGACAAGGCTGCATCTTCTGTGTTACTTTTGTGATGTCCAGCCACACCCCTCTGTAAAAGTAAGATTTTTACTTTTCAATAAAAAATGAATACTTCCCACCCCTCCTTGTCTGCACTGTGATGGAGGCCTTCTGCCTGGCTCTCCTTATGCCTGGAAGGGAGAGAGCAAATTCCCTATGGGGGTACAGAGCTCCCAGCCTCCATTGTTGAAATGGACAGGGTGCTGCTTCCATCCTACGTAAAGGAGAGATGGTATTAGT
This sequence comes from Panthera onca, assembly GCF_046562875.1. NCBI lineage: Eukaryota > Metazoa > Chordata > Mammalia > Carnivora > Felidae > Panthera > Panthera onca. The sequence goes on along the minus strand of NC_138342.1, from coordinate 165,168,145 downwards.
AGTAAAATATTTATAAGAAATGGTATATCCAAAATGTACGTTATCCAAAAGTTGGTGTTATTTTATTTAGTATTAAGAATTAAGACCAAGGGTGCCTGGCTGACCCAGTCAGTAGAGCATGTGATTCTGGATCTTGGAGTCATGAGTTCAATCCCCACTTTGAGTGTAGAGGGTACTAAAAAATCATTAAATAAACTGAAAGCAGTGGGCGGTGGGGAGGCACCTGGGTGGCTCGGTCGGTTAAGGGTCCGACTTTGGCTCGGGTCATGATCTCATGGTTTGTGAGTTCAAGCCCCGCGTCGGGCTCTGTGCTGGCAGCTCGGAACCTGGAGTCTGCTTCAGATTCTGTGTCTCCCTCTCTCTGCCCCTCCCCTGCTCATGCACTATCTCACTCTCTCGAAATAAATAAACATAAAAAAAAAAAAGGAATTAAGACCAGAGAGAAAACTCTTTGTATGTGTAAAGTACCTCCATTGAGAACCCCCCATCTTTCTTTAAGTAAGTTGGTTTGATTATTGCTAAGTCTCCTCTTTCCTCCTGTGATGATCAAGCAGAGCTACCTTATTTGGAGTTGCTTGCTGCTTGCTTAATTAACTCTGGAGATTTATTTAAATGACAGTGTTTTTCATCTCCTCGCTGTTATGTCTTTTTTAGGGTCAATATAAAAAAGCAATAGCCAGCCTGCATCATTTAGCAGCTCTCCAGGGATCACTTCCTCAGCCACAGATCACGGGACAGGGGACCCTGGAGCATCAGCGAGCACTCATCCAGCTAGCGACTTGCCACTTCGCTCTAGGAGAGTACAGAGTGAGTAGTGTGTGCCTTGCACGGGGACCCTCATTCACTAAGCTTCCCTGGGGCTTCCTCTTTTTCCTATAGTGGGCTTTTAATACAACGCATGTTTATTTGAAAAAGGGTCTTTCTGCCTAGATTTTAATCAACTAATCTGCTGATGAAAATCTTGATGATTTTGTTTTACTCCGTTTTCTGTTTACTTACAGCTTTCCTGAAATAGACTTCAGTACTTTTCAGATTCCATTTTATTGGAGGATGATTTATTTTTTTCTTTACTTTCTTATCTGGATTCCCTTTAGAGCAGAATCAGTCCTATTGTACTTGGACAGAAGAGGCATATACTAAGTGGGAAAGGGAGGATTTCCATAGCTTATCTGAGCCTCAGATTTGCTTTTTACATGATGATTATACCTCATGGGGTATTCCAGGTCTGTTTCCTTTATGATTGTGAGCCCCTGCTACCACAGGGTGGGGACCCTGTTCTTTACATTTAAGTCCCTCATAACACCTGCCACAGTGGTTTGCACAGCTTTGATACTTAATAAATGTTTGAATTGAGTGATAAGCACATTCTTTATATAAACATGGGTACTGTATAAATTCAGGACCACAACTTAACACACAAACTCTGATTTCTTCTCATCTCTCTATATGTTAAGTTGATTACTTTGTGATTAGTAACCCCAAATTAGGTTTTTAAACTTAAACTTTGAAACACAATTTATAATTCATCATGTAGGAAGAAACAATTAGTATGTAAAGTATGTGCATTGAAAATTGAAAATACTTTTCTGCCATCATTTATGTAATTATTAGGTACCTAATTGTAAGTTTTAGTAAATTCCTTATAAGAATTTAAAATAAAACATATTATTTACTCACATAGATATTCATATATCATACAGAATTAGACAGTTACACAAGGCACTGCTGTTCAGCATTGTATTAGGGAATATAAAACGGGTAGATTTAAGTAAGGTAGGCAAATTCATTCTCTTTGAGGACTTCCATTAAAGCTGATCGCAGTTAGGCCTACCTCTTTGGTTTATAACTTATTCCTGATCCCAGCTGCCTTCAGCTGTCTGTCTTCAGCTCAGACCCATCACATCCAGATGTGAGTTTCCCTCGTTCTCTGGCCCGTAGATGCGAAACTCTCAAATCAAATGGTTGCCTCTCACTCTAGCTAATCTTTTTGATTCTTCCAGTATGAAGCTAATGTCTTTGGTATAGTGCCTTTTATTTCCTTTGCTACCATCCTAAGCAATGGCTCTGAACTGAGTTTTTTGCCTGTAATTTTTTTTTATCTCTAAGTTACGGTCGTTGCTTCCTATTGCTGTCATCATTCCACTTACTTGAAATATTGACTTCCAAAGTGCCCAGAGTTGAGCCACGTGCTGGGGTGGAAAATATAAGCAGAGTGTGGGGAATGTGGGATCCCTGCATTCAGGACATATAATTTGAGTTACAGAGAAAAGTGCAAGTATTTATATAAGACAGTTAAAAGTCAGATATTAAGTGGTGTGCCCCTGACATATGCACAGTAGGCATTCAGGGAAGGGAGTTTTCACCAGGGTCCATGTAGTCAAGGAGGGATTTACAAAAAAGATTGGCTGGAGGTGGGCATTGAAGGATGGTAGCATATGTCTCTGGAGTACACATCCTGGCCTTCCCACTTGCCAGCTCTGTAACCTGGGCCAAGTTACCTCACCAAGCTTTCTAATTCCAGTGTTCAAGTTTTTAACTACCGAGCTGTTGAGCTCTTGAAGCTAGAGCTTCACACCCTTGTGGCCATGGGTGAGTTCTGGATGTGCCAAGATACTGACCCTTTTAGTTAGTGGCTTAAGGCAGCTGGAGCCTCCAGGTTAGTACTGCCAGCTCTGAGCAGCCTTACAGATATTTTCTGAATGTGCCAAGACATGAAAAAGGTTAAGAGGCATGGGTTTAACACTGCACTTCCTCATCTGTAGAATGAGGATAATGAGAGGGTTGTGCCTGACACATAGAATATGCTCCCTAAATGGAATCTAGTTGTTAACATTAGAATTGGACAGGTAGACCGTAGGTGATGGCTTACTGTCTGTGGATGGAGACCAGCCTGCTCAGTGTGGCACTTGAGGCTTCCCTCAGCACCAGTGCAGCTTCTGACCAGTTTTGTGTATTTCCTAAACCACACCCTCCTTTTACTTAAACAATACCCAGCCCTTCCCCACATCTTTCTCTCCTCTGAAACTGCTTTTTTCTCTTTTCCACATTTCAAATCATTGCCCCCCTTTAAGACTTGGTGAAGGTAACCTTCCTACATAAACTGTTTCCAGCTAGTTTAGCTTGTATATATTTCTCCTTCATTTTAAATTATGCTCTAGATCATACCATTTAATCCACTACTCTGTGTCCCATTTTGTTGACTTTTCTCTTCATTGAGGTAGTAAATGTCTTTAAGACTGGGATATTCTTCCTTTGGATGCCACTGTGCTGTTAAACACATAGGTAGTTTAGGTAATACTTGACTAATTTTTAATTTTTGTTCTTTTGTTTTACCAGCAAAGAAGGAGTTATTATTCCCTCAAAAGTCTAGTACCTATATTTAATCTTACTTTTTCTACGTTTGCTGTTGAGCAAACAGTGATGGTCCCATAAATAGTCTTGAGGGGTGCCTGGGTTGCTCAGTCAGTTAAGCGTCTGACTTCAGCTCAGGTCATGATCTTGTGGTTTGTGAGTTCGAACTCTGCATCAGGCTCTGTGCTGACAGCTCAGAGCCTGGAGCCTGCTTCAGATTCTGTCTCTCTCTCTGTCTCTGACCCTGCCCAACTTGTGCTCTTTCTCTCTCTCAGAAATAAAAATAAAACTTTAAAAAAAAATTTAAAAATTTGAGGCCGCACCGTAGACCTACATGTACACACGTTGCCCTGTTGTATGCTATAAGTGTGTTAGTTGTTATGTTGATTTACTTCCGGTGAGAAAATTTCAGATTAGTACCTTTTCATCTGATCTTCTTTAGATGACATGTGAAAAAGTCCTTGATTTGATGTGCTACATGGTACTCCCCATTCAAGATGGAGGCAAATCACAGGAAGAACCCTCAAAAATAAAGCCCAAATTTAGAAAAGGTACAGTGACAAGTTTTATTCTTATTTTGTAAAAATGGCTTTACCCAAGGCTGGAAAATTCTTTACAATTCCTGATGAGATGATACATGATCTGCAGGGTTTGACAGACTATATAAAAAGTTAATCCCTTGCCAAGCTTGTCCTTGGCACTGATTTCATAAGCAGCTGCAAATCTTTCTTCCAAAATTCTCTTCACTTCCTGAGTTTGTTATCTCTGAAGAATATCTGATAATTCCTTTTCCTATCTTTATCAATTCTCGGAAAATTTGCAGATGATTCGTTAAGAAGTGTTTCCTGGCATATCGCTTGTAGGCTATTTTGAGCTTCACCTCAAGTAGCACATTGATTGTAAAACTATATAAATTTAGTTGTAATACTTAGAAATTAGAAAAAGAGGGGCGCTTGGGTGGCTCAGACAGTTAAGCGTCCAACTCTTGATTTAGGCTCAGGTCATAATCTTACCGTTTGTGAGTTAGAGCCCCGCATCAGGTTCTGCATTGACAGAACAGAGCCTGCTTGGGATTCTCTCTCTCTGCCCCTCCCCCACTTGTGTTCTCATTCTCTTTCATATTCTCTCTCTCTCTCTCTCTCTCTCAAAAATAAATAAACTTAAATAAAAAAAAGAAGTTAGAAAAAGATAAGCAAGTTAAACCCAAAGAAAATAGAAGACAGGAAATAATTTTAGTGGTAGAAATCAATGTAATAGAAAATGAAATAGAGGAAATTAATGAAGCTAAAAGTTGGGTTTTTTGAAAAAAAAATAAAATTGATAAACTCCTAACAAGATTGATCAGGAAGAGAGCACAAATTACCAATAGCAGGAATGATCCTACTGAAATCAAAAGGACACTAGGAGAATAAATTATTAATGACTTTATGCCAATAAATTCAACAACTTAATGAAATGGAAAAATTCCTTGAAAAACACAACTAATCAAAACTGACACAGATCAAATAGAAAATATAAATGTTCCTACATCTATCAAAGAAATTATATTTGTTATCAAAAACCTTTCCACAAGACTGCAGATCTGAATGGCTTCACTGATGAATTCTGTCAAGCACTTAGGAAGAAGTAACACCAATCTTACACATACTCTGAGAAAATAGAGTAGAAGAGAACACTTCCCAATTCAGTTTTTAAGGCCAACATAACCCTAAAAGCAAAATCGTGTAAGAGCATTACCAGAAGAGAACATTAAAGGCCAGTATCCATCATAAACATAGATTCTAAAATCCTCAAAGTCTTAGCAAATAGAATACAGCAGTATATAAGAAGGGTAATACATATCCAAGTATACTGGGAATGCAAAAGTGGTTTAACATAGGAAAATCAGTCCCTGTAATATTACCACTTTAATATATTAAAGGAGAAAAATCATAATTTTCCTAATAGATGCAGATAGAAATGTATCTATATGCATTTATGCAGTTATGTTTGCATTTATTCATAATTATTAAAAAATCTTAGCAAACTAGAAACATGTTCCTCAACATCGTACTTAACTATGAAATATCAAATGCTTTCCCCAAGATCAGCAACAATTTAATAAGAGTATCTATCTCCTCTTACCACTTCAATTAAACATACTAGAGATTCTAGCCAGTACAATAGGCAGAAAAGGAAAGGTATAAAGGTTGAAAAATAGTTATCTTCATTCACAGATATGACTGCCTTTATTTGCAGCAACGTATGTGGCTATGTTAGAAAAACCTAAGGGGGGTGCCTGGGTGGCTCAGTCAGTTAAGTGTCTGACTCTAGATTTCGGCTCAGGTCGTGATCTTAAGTTGGTGAGACTGAGCCCTGAATCAGGCCCTGCACTAATAGCGCAGAGCCTGCTTGGGATTCTGTCTCTCCCTCTCTGCCACTCTCCTACTCACGTGTGTGATCTCTCTCTCTCTCTCCCTCTCTCCCTCTCTCCCTCTCTCCCTCTCTCCCTCTCTCTCTCTCTCTCTCTCTCCCTCTCTCTCTCTCTCTCTCTCTCTCTCTCTCTCTCCCTCTCTCCCTCCCTCCCTCCCTCCCTCTCTCTCTCTCCCCCTCTCTCCCTCCCTCTCTCTCTCCCTCTCTCTTTCTCTCTCTCACTCTCTCAAAATAGCTAAAGTTAAAACAAAAAAAAAAAAAAAAAAAAGAAAAGAAAAGTCTAAGGAATCTCCAAATAGAATAATATCAAAAAACATAAAATACTTAGGGATAAATGTATTGAAAAGTATGCAAAATCATGTTCATAGATCAGAAGACTCCAATGTTTTAGGGTTCTGGTCCTCCTCAAATGTGTGTACAGATTCAATGCAATCCCAATTAAAATCCCATCAGACTTTTTTTTTTTTTTTTATTTCTTTATTTTGAGAGAAGGGGAGGGGCAGAGAGAGAGAGAATTCCAAGTAGGCTCTGCACTGTTAGCACAGAGCCTGACGCGGGGCTTGAACTTAAGAACCATGAGATCATGACCTGAGCCAAAACCAAGAGCTAGATGCTCAACTGACTGAGCCACCTAGGTGCCCCTAGACAAGCTTGATTCTAAAATCTATATAGAAGTGCAACCTAGAATAGCCAAAACAGTTTTGAAAAAGACTAACAAAACTGGGCAACTTACCCTACCTGATAGCAAGACTTTTTTTTTTTTAATGTTTATTTATTTTTGAGAGAGAGAAAGAGTGCGAGCAAGAGAGGGGCAGAGAGAGAGGGAGACACGGAATGCAAAGCAGGCCCCAGGCTCTGAGCTGTCAGCACAGAGCCCAATGTGGGGCTCAAATTCATGAGCTGTGAGATCATGACCTGAGCTAAAGTCAGCCACTCAACTGACTGAGCCACCCAGGCGCCCCCTGATAGCAAGACTTTTGAGTAAAGCTACAGTTATCCAAACAGTATGGGCAGAAGAATGGAGAACCCAGAGAGACCCACACAAATATGGTCAGGTGATTTTTAGTGAAGACACCAGAGTAATTCTTTGGAGAAAGGAAAGCTGAGATGGGGCTGAGACTAAATGGAAAAGTTAAAACGATAACATTTTTTATAAGAAAAGGTCTTTGCGACTAGTAGGTAGATTTATTAAGACACTAAAAATTTCCTAGAAGACAAAAGCATGACAATTTTGATCATTATTGAAGCTCTCTAAGGTACTTGGGAGACTTAAAAAAAAAAAGAAAGAAAGAAATAGCCCAGACCCCTTGAAAATTAAGTATCTCTGTGAAACAGAAGCAGGTCTAGTGGGTAAGACTGGACCTAGCTGACATCAAGACTTATTTTAAAGCTATAGTAATAAAGATAGTGTAGTATTGGCATAGAGATCGACTGATGGAATAGAGAACCAAGAAGCACGTGGTATTGCAATTAAGTGGAGGAAGAGTGAATTTATCTAATCAGTGGTGCTGGGATAATTGATCCAAATGTAAAAACAACAGAAATGTGATCCCTCCTTCACACTACACAAAAATTCTTTAAATTTTAAGATTTAAAAATGGAAACTAAAACTTCCAAACTTTTAGAAGAAAATACAGAAAAGATTCTTTGTGCCTTCTAGGTGGAGAAGGATTTAGGCTACAGAAAGCATGCAACATAAATTTAGTCCCAGTAAAATTAAAATACCAATGAAAGATAGTGTCATCAAAGTGAAAGGCTAAGCCATGGACTGTAAGAAAATTGTCCAGCACACAGAATCAACAAAAAGTGAGCATCCAGAATTTTGAAACAGCTCCTTCAAACCAGTGAGAAACAACCAACCAACCCCTCACAGAAAAACAGGCAAAGAATACGAACAGATTCACAGAAGCAGAAATCCAAATGGCCACAAACTATTTGAAAAAACGCTCAGAGCCCCTTGGTGGCTCAGTCAGTTAAGCATCCGACCCTTGATTTTGGCTCGGGTCATGATCTTGTGGGTTCATAGGTTCAACTTTAAAAAAAAAAAAAAGAAAACTTTTAACCTATTAGCAATATGGGGACTTCAGATTAAAACAGTAAGCTACCATTTCACACACATCAGAATGCAGGGATTAGAAAGTAGCAACCCTGGTTACCAGGATATGAAGACACACATTGCCTGTCTGCTTCTGGAAGGTATATAAACTCACACCAACACTTTGGAGACCAATTTAGCTGTTGCAGTTGAACATCTCATTACCTAGTTGTATACCTCTTCTAGTTAAATTTCTTAGATCAGTGCCTTTCCAACTTGGGTCCTTACCCACTGGGTCATGAATTTCAAACAAATGTTTTCTTTTTTAATGACATAGAGTCTAATAGTATCATTAAAATGAGTGCATCTCCTGTACAAAGGCTAAATTGAACCCTTTGTTCAATGAACCTTTTGTTTTAGATACATAAACATGTGTAAATATGTGTGCATAACATCTCCATTATTTCTTGCTACTTTTGTCCTCAGGGTAGAGAAGGATTTAGGATATAAAGAGCATACACCATAAAGGAAAGGATTAAGGTCTTGGTTGGAAAATTATTGCCTGAAGTTTTTTTTCCACAAGTGCACAAGAAAATGTATATAAGAATGTTTATTTCAGCATTGTTTGTAATAGTGAAAAATTGGATAGCTCAGTGTCCCCCATAAAAGAATGGATAAATGAATTGTGGCATATGTAAATAGCAGAATAATACATAAAGAGTAAAAACTGTCAGCTAGAACTATAGGTATTAGTACCAAAAACCGTTTTCAGAAGGATGCATATAATATGATGCCATTTATATAGTAAACTGAACACTTGCAAAACTTTCTTCTTTGTTGTTGCATAGAAATGAAAAACATCACATTCAGGATAATAGTTACATTAGGGTGATGGAAGAGGACATGGTCTAAAAAGGTACACAGGAGGCTTCAACTGAATTTGTGATATTTTATATAAAATCTTTAAAGCAAAATGTTAACATTTTATAGAGCTGAGTGTTGATCACAGTGGTATTTGTAATATTCTTTATGTAATTTTCTATACATTTGAAATGTTTTTTAAAAAGTATTTAAGCAGGGTTAGGAAAGAAGATTGATAAGTGAAATCCAGAGACCCTTCAAAAAACCAATTTCATCATCACTACATATAATCATGGTTTAACTATATTTGAAGTCATATGACTGTTGCTTATCTTTTTTTTTCTGGAAAAAGTCTTAAACATTTGCTTTTCAAAGCTGTTTTCTTCGATAATAACAAACATATTGTGGACTTTTTATTAGGTTCAGACCTGAAGCTTCTGCCTTGTACCAGTAAGGCCATCATGCCGTACTGCCTGCATTTAATGTTAGCTTGTTTTAAGGTAAGCTGAAAGTTGATTGGCATGAAAGAAATTTAATTTGGAACATTGCTGTGATGATCTAGAGTGACCTGGTGTAGTGGGGAGATTACATGAGCTAGGAATTGACAAATACTAGTTGTGAACTGTACTAGGCACTAATGAGTAGGAGATGACCCCCATCCTTGAGCAGTTTACAAAGAATAGTGGGACAGTTATGCAAATATCCTTGCCCATAGTGATGTTCAGTAAATACTTTATGCATTAACGTATGTCAGAATGTATTGGCTAGAAGAAGAGAATACAAATGCCATTGGGTTCGTAGAGGGATGTGAGTTTATTATCCTAAAGATGTGGGGGGTAAAAGCATTCCAGGCATTAGGATGACCACCACCAGATGACCACTGGGCCAGTTTAAAGATTGTCGGAAGAACACTAGGCCTGTGGCTGCAGGTGGAGCGGAGCCTCGGCCTGCATTTCACCAAGGCTTGTGAGCAGGAGAACAGCAGTATTGGGTCTCTGCTTTAGGGCCATAATTCCCGGATTCAACTCATGGTCAGAATCACCTGGGGAGACAGAAACCATTTGAAGTGTGATTTGAAGCCTCGCTGCTCATTTAGAACAAAAAGTTCTTTTGCCGTTTCTCCAGTTCACACACCTGCTTCCTTCTTTGTTGCTCAGTGCCTTTCTTCTCCCCAGTCCATGTTCTCCTCACACCCTCCTCTCCTACAAGGCTTCTTGCCCACCCTGGCCCACAACCGTCTCCTTAAAAGAAATCCCCAAATTCCTCTCTCTGATATACAGAACGACTCAACTTCTGTTGCCCTTTTCCCAAAGACTAAGCTTCCAGCCCACCATGCACATCCAGCTCCCATCACAATGCTCACGGAGTGCGCTGCCAGAGACCTTGTTCACAGCACAGAGGGAACCGAGGTTTCTTTGGTTAGGACCCACCCCCATCAGAAGGCAGTTGTGATGTTTGCATAGCAAGTGGGTATTCTGTTTTGTTCTTGATATCACACATTTTCATACAGCAGCATTTTTTTTTAATCTTGATTTTGAGAGAGAGACAGAGTGCAAGCAGGGGAGGGCAGAGAGAGAGGGAGACACAGAATCCAAAGCAGGCTGCAGCCTCTGAGCTGTCAGCACAGAACCCAGTGCGGGCCTCAAACCCACGAACTACAAAATCATGACCTGAGCCAAAGTAAGACACTCTACCAACTGACCTACCCAGGTGCCCCATATAGCAGCATTTTTTAAGGAAGTGATATTTGACATATTTAAGATCACCCCATGATTTCCTTTTCCTTCTGTGTCTGCACAAATCCTTGTCTTGCAGCTGCGAGCTTTCACAGACAGCAGGGACGACATGGCACTGGGGCATGTGATCGTCTTGCTTCAGCAAGAGTGGCCACGGGGAGAGAATCTCTTCTTGAAAGCTGTCAATAAGATTTGCCAACAAGGAAATTTCCAATATGAGAATTTTTTCAATTATGTTACAAGTATCCTTTTTCTTATTTAAGCATAAGAAATTCTTACTTTTTTTTTATAGAATTAACACATGGTACAAGAAATCAACCATTCTAGGTAGAAATAATGGTTTTCTCTGGGGGAAAGAAAGACAGAATGGTGATTAAAAATGGGACTGTGGCAGTTGGTCTCATGAGAGTCATAAAAGGCTTCACAGAGGTGATGCAATGAATCAGGAATATTAGTAGCCCAAATACATTTTCCACTTGCAGCGGCTTCTGGGAAGATACCCAAGATGCCTAAATTAATAGCCTTCAGGTTCCTGACAGGCCCAGATTGGCTGTGAGGCCATAGAATATAACAGTTCATTGGCCTTCATCTATTGGCAGAGGGCCTCCTTGGGCCTCACTTAGGGCCCTGACTGTCCCCCGGGGGTCAGCTGTTAGAGCACCATGTCACAGCTGTTACAGCTGCCACTGAGTCCCCACCAAACATGCGTGTAGCCCAGCAGTTGTTTTGACACTAGGGAGGAAGTGTTGTATTTCATACTCTTCCTAGGGAAAGACCACCTATGGTGTAAGGAATGTGCTGTCTTTGTCCAAGCGCCTAGAGCAGGATTTCTTAACTATTTTCAGGGATACAACACCACTACACCACTGCCACTTTCATTTCTTACTAAGAAAACAAAAGATTTTGCTGGGGTGCCTGGGTGGCTCAGTTAGTTAAGCGTCCCACTGTTGATTTCAGCCCAGGTCTTGATCTCAGGATTGTGAGTTCAAGCCCTACGTGGGGCTCCGTGCTGAGCGTGAAGCCTACTTAAAAAAACCAAAAACAGATTTTGCTGTTATGACCATACAGAATGTCTTTATTAGCATCTGTATGAGAAATAAATTTATCTTAATGAGGTGGTTTGGTTGGTATAAGAATCACTAATTTGGCAACAAGACAGACCCGGGTTCCAGTACTGACTCTAGTTAGCGGGTTGGCCATGGGCAAGTTACGCAGTCACTGCAAGCCTGTTCCACATCTCAGAGAGCAGGGCACCTTGTTTCTACATGTGGTTAACCTGAATCTGGCCTGCAGATATTGATATGCTGGAGGAATTCGCCTACTTAAGAACTCAAGAAGGTGGGAAAATCCATCTGGAATTACTACCCAATCAAGGAATGCTGATCAAGTAAGCATGCTGTCTTGCTCTTCTGTGCTAAGTGCTCACCTTTTGTGTGCTTGTAGGAAGTATTTATAAGTTCCTGTGTCTTTCAGAAATGTAATAGAAAGGAATCCAAACCTGGTCTCTGTTTTTGAGAGTAGAGTTGATTCTGGGTACCTTCTGAAACTTGGTGTTTCCTTAAGTACATTTCCAGTAAAACGTTGTTCAAATTGGGGTACCTCTGTCACTTTTGAAACCTTTTCACTAAACAGAAGTCTCATTCATGATTATCTTTTCCTTTCCAAAATTGACAGGGTAACCCTATAAATTTCTGGTTAGACATAGATGTTTTTAATTAAGAAGAGTCATGTGTAATTAAAGTTGTATTGGATTAGGGAAAACTACAGACTTTATTTAGAAACTATACTTGGATTTCAGTGTTTATTTGAAGCCTTTCTAAGCAGTAATTGCTTACATAGCACAAGGGACAGTAGCTGGGTCTAGTGCCCCCACACAAAACACACCTGCCCCAAGAAATAATGGTGGGGTGCCTGGTCTCAGGCATGCCCTCCCACCCCTAGATAAAGTTAGTGACCATTTATGATTTTTAAATAGCTCATAAATCTTGCTTCTATCCTTCAATACTCATTGTAGTTTGGATAATATATCCTCTGTGCTGTAAATGCCACGTGTAGTTTTATTTTCATACTTCCTCCTTTGCGTCCTGCATACTCAGCATGGCTGTGAGTCATTGTCAGAGTCACTGCAAGAGACTGAGCCCTGAGTGAGAAGGGAGTGTTACTAAGGCTGAAAACATTTTCCTTTTTCTCTCAATTGTGACATGAACAAGTTTTCAGTTATTGAGAGCAAAAATTCACATCTTGTTCTATCTTTGTAGAGCCTTAGAGATGTTGAGAGGGAAGTATGAGATGCTCATTCTGGATATGTATCACCTCAGTAATTTGGGGCATAGCAAACATTACTCCTGTTGAGAAAAGGGTCTTGTGGAATCCATTCTAAAGAATGAGAGGAGATTAAATGGGGTTTTTGTCCTTCATCTTGTAAATATTATTAATAAATATTCTAAATATCTAAAATAACAGAACAAAATGCTCTTTTTTAAAAACACAAGACCTTTATACAGTAGGATGCTTAGGTGAGCCGGTCTGGACATGCTCCTCTTCCTCTCTCCATTCTCTTCTGCAAGACTACAACTAAGAATTATGGGGAAAATAATTGCATCATTAAAATACTCTTAACAGTGTTTGAGAATAAAGATGACTTTTTTGATATGGGAGCTTAGGTAACCCCTTTTGTGGGCTTAAAAGATTCCTAGGTTTTGAGGCTGGATATACAAAACATATCTATTATTAATAGGTTTTTAGTTAATTCACAGTAACACTCACCATCCAAATCACCGTAATCTGGAGACAGCCTTAGTAGCATCAACTCCATTTACTTAGGGTTATACTTACAGGTGATCTCTCACTTCAGATAATGCTTAACCATTTGTGGAGATGTGAGGGAACGGGCTGTTAAAAAATCAACAGTTGGATCTCAAATTTCATTATACTGAACCTTTCTTCTGTAGGCAGTTTGTATGGTGCTGAACAGTGACCTGGTTACCTGCAGAAACCCCTAGGACAAGGAACGAAAGCAGGGGCTTTTCAGCGCCCAGATGATCTGATTGTAAAGGGTTGTTTAGAGTAAGGTAGGGATGCGCAGCATGCGTGTCTAGGCTTTGAGAGATAATTCCGTGCTCCCCCACCTTGGTCACTATAAACTTCAATTTCTTCTAACTCCCTGTTGAAGACCATTAAGCCTCTTGGTAAGCCTGCTGTTCTATCATCGTGGAAGCAGGAATAGGGATTGTTACTTAGCCGTATTTCTTGTAGGAATTTGCCCAGTCTTTGCTGTGTGAATCTCAAAGTTCATTTGAAACCTGCGTTTCAAATTACCCATAAACTACATCAGGAGAAGGATGCTGTGAAAGCCCTAGAGCTCGTCTAAGGGGGCTAGGATTTGAATCTTGAGTAAAACTATCTATATTCCTTTTCCCTTTGGGTTCCAAACAAATTCTCTGAAGCCATCACAGATCTTTGTGGGTTGCCTCCAGCTGAGTAGCAGAGGTGTTGAGAGCAGTATACAGCCCTCCCCTTGGGTAAGATTGTGAGTCCATCCTGGCCTGCTCAGATGCCAAGTGGGGACAGTACCGATGCTGAGGGCACCCGGGGCCTGACCAACAGAAGGAATAAGCCCTTTATTCATTACATAGACATTCTGTCGTTACATATTTTAAAATAGAGAACTATTTCTATGCTGATATTTGCAGTCTCTTAGTTGGCATTAGACTAGATGAAAATGGAAAAACAGTGTCCTGTGCACTAAATCTTTGTTATGAAATTCTGCAAAGCCATGGGTCCCAGACTTTTTTTTGCCCCCATCTATTCCTTTTCTCAATACTTTTTGAAATTCAGGCTCAACCTTTCTTTATCAAACACATTGCCAGCCCCTCTAGGCCTCTTGGAAGTGCCTCTTCAGTTGGAGGCTTCAGTCCTGGCAACGATGGTTACCAGCAATCCCCAGGTTTATCAGTGGGATTGGCGGGGGCCTGAGCAGAGTGGAGAGTGAAGGAGGCTGGATTTGAAATGTGTCTTCTCACGTGTTAGCCCCACTGCTGTTCAGTTGCATCCCGCCATCCTCTTCCTCGGTGGCTTTTACACCAGATGTTGAGTGGGCTGAGCTCGGGGCCCCGGAACAAGATGCTCTGGACATGCCCCAGCAGCAGGTGCAGGGAGAAGGCTGCTAGCTTCTCCCGTCCTCCCCCAAGACACCACTGTTGCCAGGGGCCCTCTGGAAGTTCAAGGGTTTCTGCATAGTCTGTTCCAGTCTTGTGCATTTTCTCTGGCGTGTTGTTTTTGCAGTGCAGGGTGAGTCGGTGTGGGTGTTTGAATGCTGCTGTTTGCTGTTTTTTAAAGGCCTTCTAGCCCTCCCATGGGGTTACTGCAGCAGGAATTCTTACCTGTGCTTCAGCCCAGCATACAGACTGCTGACAGGTACCAAGTGGAAAACACCTGCTCATAGTGTGCGTTTTGTCCACATGTTGTACTGCCCATGGTTTTCAGCTCTCTGTGCCTCAGTGCTCTTTTTCATGCTTTATTTATTTTTTTAATTTGTTCTGCATTCCTTGGCAAACCATCTGGTTGTAATATTGTAACATTTCTTATTTTTTTCCATAAGTTGCCAGTGTTTTTGTGTTCAATTTAAAAATCATTATGGATCTGGAAAAAAATGGAAGTTATATTAAAAAACTGTGTTAAAGTGCACATTAGGTTAGGCACTAGACTGTGTTATATCTTTTGATAAAACATAAGGCATTCATTCATAAATATGTAAGGATGCTGAAGCTTATTTTAAATAAATTTTTATTTGTGGATTTTTCATCTTAGTGACCATTGTTGATGTTCTGGTCTAACTGGGCCTTAGCACACTATTTCCCTGCCACTGATACTGATTTTCAGACCTTCCCTTTCTAAATTGAAAATATTTGGAATGCTGCCTTTATTAGCTGATTTATCCGGCCCTTAAACTACAAAAGCTAACTAATTCTCATCTTCATCCAAACTTACCAGAGGAATAGAGACTCTGATAGAAATATAATTGAGTTGCACTGCTTTATATGTAGAAACAATGCCATTGAGCCATCAGCAGGATACACATTTTATTATATTTTTACTGGTGTTAAGGGAAGAATTTGCTTTGAGCTTTCAAAGCCTGTTAGTTTGCTGTCTGCAAATACCAGTAACTTCCGGGTGGTCAGTGGGTTGGCTCCCATTTGGGGTTGCAGTCTGAGACGCAGAAAAGAGGATCTCAGGGCTGCTGAAATGGGTCCATGTCTATTCCCAGTGTGACTCATGGCCTCAGCCTCACTGACACTGTGCCCTTAATACTGAGTGAACCAGCCAACTTCACTGAAAATGTCCACAAAGGACCCTGTGTTTTCTCCATGGCACTGCTGCTGTTTTACTGTATAGTTCTTTAAAATGCCGGGCATTGTAGAGTGTCCTGTAATATCTTTGTTAGCCTGACAGAGCCTAGTTTTGTTTTTACTTCTGTTGCATTGTAACTTTTTGACTTGTTGTATTTTATTTTATATGATAATACAAGTTTTAAAAAATCAGGAACATTTTAGAGTGGTTTCAACAGTTTTATTTTGGCCAGTGTATAAAAAGCTAAGTTAAAATCCCTGTTAGTGTGTCTGAGGGAAGTGAGGCAGTAGAGACACGGGGAATGGAGGTGCCTTCTATTGGTCTACACCTACTACATTACTCACCTGGTAGTTAAAACTCCTCTCCTCTTAACTGAACCCATTGAGTTTTGCTAGAGTTTTCTTTTCCTTTCTTCATTTTGGTGCCTTAAGTTTTCTGGGATTTTGTGGGATTTCCTTTGTGAGCTCCTTCTCTGCAGCACAACTTCCGGGCGTAGCTAGACACTTTGCGTGCGCTCCCACTGAGCCTTCCACAAAGGTGCACGCCTCCTGAGCGCGTGGACCGCATCTGGTCCCCAGTAGGCTTTTGCAGGCCACTGGCTGTTCTTTGGCGGTTTTGCTTCTCTCTTCCCACCGCTGCCAGACTCTTGTCTTGGGACCTCCAGCTCCTCCCGCTGCTTCTCACACAGACCGAGTCTGGGTGGGCTCAGCACTTAGCGGAGCTGTCCTGTTCTGGCATCACCGGGAGAGAGACCCGCTTGGAACCACAGTGGCTGTGTACAAGCCCCTGGCCTCTCTGAGCCTTATCACAGCGCCCCAGGCCCGAGCTCAGTGTGGTGACTGGCTTATTCTGCTCTCCCTCCTCCCTGCTGCTGCCTCTGCACTCAGCTGGCCTGTCCGGACAGGAGCTGTGTGGCCACGTGGACTGGACCCAGGCGGCCCAGAGTAACAGAACTGTGCACAAGTCAGCACAGGGATGCGTTAGCATCAGACCTGCAAGAGTTCAGAAGCAAAGAGGGTGGCACTTTACTGGATGTTTGGGTGTTAAAAGAGACTTTAATGGAATGGGGAAATGTCTGTCTAGTTTTAAGTTTCTGAGAAGGAATGGGCAGGGGGGGTTGTTTGGTTAGGGCTTTTCTTCCTTTTTTAAATGTTTTACTTATACGTAGATTTCAGTCAGGTTTTACTCCTGCCCCAGAAACACTGACCGGTGATGCCGGCACTAACTGTGGTATCCACCTGTTTCCCTGTCGCTGCCCTCAGGCACCACACAGTTACTCGGGGCATCACCAAGGGCGTGAAGGAGGACTTCCGCCTGGCCATGGAGCGTCAGGTGTCCCGCTGTGGTGAGAACTTGATGGTGGTGCTACACAGGTTCTGCATCAACGAGAAGATCTTGCTCCTTCAGACTCTGGCCTGACCAGAGCCCTTTCCACCAGAGGAAGGCAGCGCAGAGCCGTGTGATTTTTTTGTGAAGCGATAAAGCATTCATAAATGTTGCTGTTACAACTCTTAGAAAGAAGAAAACCATCTGAGTTCTGACTCCTTGTTGCTTAAAAGTAGTTCCCAAGAGCCTAAGAAGCTATTTCTATTTTTAAGTCATTTTTGTAAGTTTTGTAAAACAAAAGAACCTGTTTTGTAAATAAAAGTCATTCTAAATTTGGGGCTTTTAAAAATTTATTTCAGTTCTTGTGAGATTCTGAACAAGAGTGTACTTTACTTAAAGGGATAGTATTCATGACCTCAAGGTTTTCTTTTCCGTAGTTAGGCTTTGGTAGGTATTACATATCAAAATACTTTTCAGACCTTTTCATTCAGGAAGTTTTAATACCGAAAACTTTTGTGCCAAAATGAACCTGAGTAAACTTCCAGTGAAGGAGCAGCCAGTGGGGGGGCGTGGCACCTCCTCCCTTCCACCTAGCCCCTGACTCCCAGCCCTTTCCTGCCCTTCCCCAACCCCCCCACCCCCCACTCTGGGACAGGCTAACTCTGTGCCTCAGGCACTCCCCTCACAGCTGTGAAGAAGTGTTACCTCTTGTGAAATCTGTGGATGAACAACTGTCCCAAGTGCTCGGCAAGTGTTAGCTCTCAGGTTTATCTCCTTCTTTTGCTGTCCTGAAGTATGTCAGGTAAACATCAGACAAATATTGTTTCTAGGGGCTAAGAATGAAAGGCTAAGAAGTTATTCAGTTATGTGCATTAAAAATTTTAGATACACAGTTGACCCTTGATCGATGTAGGGGGCCCCTGAGGGTGCTGGCATGCCCCCCACTCACTGCACAGTCGAAATCCACATACAACTTTTGACTCCTCCAAAACTTATCTAATAGCCTACTGTCGACTAGAAGCCTTACTGATAACATAAACCGTTAGCACGTATTTTGTATATTATATGTACTACATACTATATTCTTAAAGTATGCTAGAGGGGCGCCTGGGTGGCTCAGTCTGTTAAGCGTCTGACTCTTGATTTCAGCCCAGGTCATAATCTCATGGTTTGTGAGTTCAAGCCCTGCATCTGGGAGCCTGCTTGGGATTCTTTCTCTCCCTCTCTCTCTGCCCTTCCCCTGTTCACCCTTGCTTGCATGCGCTCTCTCTCGCTCTCTAAGATAAACTTAAAAGAGGCTAAAGAAAATGTTAAGGAAATCATAAAAAAATACATTTACAATACTGTGCTGTAAAAAGCCCATGTATAAATGGACCCGTGCTTTTCAAACCTTTGTTGTTCAGGGGTCTGTGGTAGGGTCCCCTCCCTAAAGAAGAAAAAAAAAAACCTCAAGACAACCTTGCTATTCTATTACTTGACCACATCCCTCAGGACCTTGTAACATGAGACCACTTAATCAGACTACATGTTTTTGTGTTACCAAATATGGGAGACAAAGAAGTAAAAAATACATAAAAACTATGCCATGTGGTGTTCGGGACTCAGTTCTTTGGGTAGGAACCCAACTGAATGGTGCTGGCAGGAATAAAGTTGCTTCCTGGAAAGAAAAACTTCTGTGTCATGACTCCCTGTGCAAGAATCCTGCTACAGGTCAACTGTATTAAAATCAGTAAAGTGGTTTAATAGACATCTGCTTTCAGAAAATATTCCCCCAGCTCGTTTTAAAAGTTTTTGCCAATTTAATATGTTGATTACAAATATATAAACCATCCTGTTTTTATCGAGGAGTGTGTTGGACCCAAAACAGCTTTCAAATTAAACACTCTTACCTTTTGGTTTTATAATCCTTACTCAGATCAGTGTTTGGGGGCAGTATACATGAAAACAAGACTTTCTGATACCCAAATGTGTAGGTATAAAAAAGAACCAATCATCTTTTATAATTCAGTGGTGCCCCTCCTGTGTGAAGAATTGCAGGGGAAACGCCATAGAGTAAAACGGAAACTCAGATCAAGTTTGCAGACAAGGCAGGGGCCAGGAGGAGGCTGCAGACCTCTGGCACATGAGGACCCATCCAAACCCAACTCCAGGACAGCTTCTAGCAGCTGGTCCATAAGTCCATGGACCCAGGGTGACGTAGGCCCCCCTTAAAATGCCTGCCTGAGAAAGCTGCAGCCAAAACATGTTCCAGCCAAAATACGGTGAGCAGATAGGTCTCTGAACAACCCCCCCCCCCAGGGCAGTTATTTTTAGAAAGCTGGCAATTATAAATCCTTCCGCTGCCCTTTGAGATGTAAAACTACCACCCAGAGCTGTCTCTGAAATGTAAATATCCAGGAGAAAAAGGGCCTCACTTAGGCGGGCACTTTGCACTTGGTACCACCACCTCCCATCACAAGAAGCACCAACTCAAATCCAGACAGTCACACCGACCCCATCACGCCCTCGGTGGCTTTCCCGCACACCCAGCCTTTAACGTCTCCAGCCTTTTTTTCCAGGAAACGATTTCAGTTCACACCAGCCCCTACTGCAGTAGTATTAGTCTGCCCTCAGCTCATTAGCTGGCTTTCTCTTTGACCTGGGACGGGCATCACCTGGGATATGTTAAACTGATACAAACTGTACCTACCCAGAGCTGACACAGGCCGGATTTGGCTAGACGGAGGGACCAGTTCACAAGCTGAACCACCTTTGGAGTTCAATTAAATATCAGAAGGAAAACTACCTCCTGTATCGAAGTAGAAGGGCATGGCTACAAACCACAGCAAATATAAGAACAGCCATAAAAGGTGGGAAACCTGAAAGGGCGGGCCTACGCCTGCCGACTCCATCTTGTTCTGTGTCCTTCACCTTGACCACACCTCCTCCCCTTGAGTAACCCCAGCCTCACCTGCCTAACAGGACTCGGACCCTTCCCCAGCCAATCGGCTGAGGCCATAGCCATTACCTCACCAACTGCCCCTAGGCCCCAATAAAACCTTTGTCCTTTTGAAACTCGCGCTCTCTCCCTGGTATCTCACTGCTGAGTCGGTGCAGGTAGGGGATTGAGCTCGAGCTAGCTCGCATAAAGGCTCTTTTGCTTTTACATCAGTCTCGGCTCCCTGGAGGTATTTGGGGATCACGAATTCTGGGCATAACAAACCCACAGAACTGATTTCTATACAGAAAGCTCCAATAGGACAGAATTCCACCAGAAAATGGGACACTGGGAAGCCGTGTGCTCACCACTAGCTGGGAGTGAGGCCAGCTGTCCTCACAGCCCGCACTTTGGATGGAATTCTTTGCAGGCAAAGGAAAGCCAGCAAGATAATGGCATCTTTTGCCAACGGCAGTGTCTTGACATACACAATTAGATAATGAGGGAGCAAGGGGTGGGCTAAGGACAAAGTGCAGGCTAGCACACTGCCCCGTCTCCCCTGCCAGGTGGGATGTGTGTGATAACTCCTCAGGCACTTCTGGCTGCCCCAGGACAAAGGAGAGGAAAGAAAACAAATGGCCAACTGATAGGGATCACAGTCTTACAGGACATGAGTCCCAATTTACAAGTATCTTGCTTGGTAAATTACAAGATTTAAAAGGCAATTTTATCAACAGCCACCTCCAGAAACCTATCGACTCAGTTTCCTGGAGCCTCAACATCACCCCTCCATAGTGATGTGGGGAACAAAGGCAAGAAGGAAATGACAGGTAAAATTAAATTTCATCATAACCTGCAGCCCATTGACAAATAACTGAGGCAAATACAGAGTTTACCATTTCTCCAGGAACCCCCTTCAGTCATAATGTTAATGCCTTACCAGAGGGAAAACCACCTTGGCTTGACAATAGCAAGGCGTCAGGTATCTTAGGAGTCATGCTGTGACTTCACTCACAGTGAAGTGAGCTGGCTGAGCTCCGGGAAGTGTGCAGGAGCCAGCCCACCTCAGGCCTTCCGTGAGGTAAGTTTTCCTTGCAAGCAGGCTGAATCAGGACTACCTGGTCCTTCCGGTTCCATACCCCCTGAAATACTCCCCCATTCAAGAAATGCTTCTGGATAACTCATCTGGAGAGGCCCAACTAGCTCTGCTTGCTGCGATTTGGGATGATGACACACCATGACCATGTGCGGTGGCTCACTGCAAGAGAAGGGGAGCGGCATATTTCCTCAGTATCTGTCCCTGTACGCATTAGCTCCATGAACATTTTCATGGGGCACACCACACACACTCATTTTATCAGCATTTAAAATACTGTCAAAAAAACCACCACCATTGCTTTGCTTTAATAAATGTTTATTTAGCGCCTAAGTACGAGGCACTGTGTTTGCACCAGGAGGAATACGCAGATGAACAAGACATAATTCTTGCCCTTAAGCTCACAGTCTAGTGCGGGAAATTAGACATGTACACAAGGAACCATCATACGAGGCAGAAAGCGATAAAATGCCATGGGATTGATCCCAGTAGAGTATTATGAGAGGAAGAAAATACTACTTTTGGGTGAAAATATGAGATTAGAGAAGTTGCCTTAGAAGTAGGGGGTCTACAGGTCAGGTGTACACGGGAGCAAATTAAGGGGAAAAAAATAAACCAGAAGACTCCAAAGTCAGAAGCGGGAGGTGCTAAGCGCTGAGGCGGGAGGAGGAGGGTGGGCCCGGCATGGGACAGGTGGCTGGAAGATGTGTCTGGAAGCTGTGTGGGCTCCCCTGAGGGTGGTTCTATACATAATGCCAGGCAAAGCTGTTGCAGAGGTGATCTTACTCAAGCTCTGCTTTATAAAGCTTAATTTAGAGGCAACGGATAGCGACTTTACAGAGGGAAGGGCTGAAGGAGGAGGCCCGTTTAAAAATAATTATAGGGGCAACTGGGTGGCTCAATCGGTTAAATGTCCAACTTCAGCTCAGGTCATGATCTTGAGGTTCATGGGTTTGAGCCCCACATGGGGCTCTGTGCTGACAGCTCAGAGCCTGGAGCCTGCTTCAGATTCTGTGTCTCCCTCTCTCTCTGCCCCTCCCCCGCTCACATGCTGTCTCTCCCTTTCTCAAAATATATAAAAAGAGGTTTAAAAACAAATGATTACAAGAGCCCGGATTAGAGTAACAAGGCAGCCACAGTGAGAATGCAGGCTTTTCGGATGGAAGATGGGATGGAAGTGACAAGAGAGGAGAATGGCTAAATATGGAAAACGGAGATAAAGGAGGTAAAGGGGGGTGAAATGTGACGGAGTTTCATACCTAGAGACAAAGAGACCCATCCACGAGCTAGGAAAATCCAGATGAAAAGTCTGAATGTGGGAAGAGAGGCGGGAAGAAGGGAGGATGGGTGCTGGCGGGCGTCCAGGCGGAGGGTCCAGCGGGCCATTACAGTGGAGTTGAGGGTCCGGGGTAGAGGTCCAAGCTGGAACACCAGCCAGACAGCCGTCTGTCAGTGGCAACAGCCACAGCCCCGTGGAGGTGGCCCCGGGTCACCACGCGAAGTACAACCTGTTCCACCTTTCCTTCTATACGGAACTCTCCCAGAAAAGTCAGAAGCATGATGATGCATCATATGAAACGTGCTGTTTCCCTTTGCGTGCTCTCCTGTCTTCACTCCTGAGAAACCATGTCTTCGGTGTTAGGATTCCAAGCAGGAAAGTTGCTTGCCTCCACTGTGGAGGGTCATTCTGAAAAGATTTACTCCAATGAGAGTTTTTTAACCTTTTCATTATCACTTATTTTGAAGTTTTCTGTAATAAAATTATTTTCCTAAGGATTTCAGAAAAACGATCGATGTATCCTGCCTCACTGAGCCTAAGAGCTGGAAGGGACCAGAGAGGTCATCACTTTCTCCCTCATTTCACAAATGAGGAAACCGAGGCCCTGAGAGGCCACAAGACTTGCTGGCATCTCACATGGCAAGGATGGTGGAACTGGCACCACAAGCAAGACAGTGTGTTTTCTCTCTGCCACGACTGTACCCTGGGTGCCAGCTACCATCTGACACACAGAAAGACAGATAGATGGGTAGACAGACAGACAAACAGGTACGTAAGTAGGGAACTAGGAGCAAGAGTGACTGGGAATAACACATTTATATTTTAACTTCTTTTTCAAGTGGGGAACAGGAGAGAATGGCTTCTGATAAAAAGGCATTTTTTGGACCAGCAATGCCTTGCAGAGCTGAAAAGGAAATTACTCTCTCTTGAAATATTAAAGTGCACTTAACCAGAAAATATTAGGCTACATTACTACACCTCATATTCGATAAGCCTCACAGTCAGCCGCAACAGAAATGATGGTATTCTTGGTTGGCACGTGTGCATGTGGAAAGGCCGTTTGCAGGAAAACAAGGTCAATACAAATTAGACTTTACGTTGTTTTATCCGTCACAGACGCAAAATGCCCACGGTAATTCCCTGTTGGAAAGTTATATGAGAAATCCTCAGAATGAGGTTCTAAATACATTTACATAGAAGATGGAGAAAAAAAGACAACTCCATTGCAAATACAGAAGTCCCAAATATCCAGGCAGGGTTCTGATGAACAGCTGTGTCACAGTAAACCAGCCAGAGTATATCGGGTTCTTCCCCATCATCTGGAAACACACATCCTATCGATTTTTAATTAATGGTTCCCTCTAATAAAGGCTGCTTCAACACATCCCCCAGGCCCACTAGAGTCTGCCAGCAACACATCTGGGTGGGAGCTGTCAGATTTTCCAAAAAACCTTCTTTTTATAGAGAATGTAGGCAATGAGCACCCAAAGTGCAGAGGCGACTATGTTCTGAGTTAGATGCTCTTTGTGTGACTGGTTGTCCCCCAGCTTCCACTGGAAGGGGAAGTAGTTCTCAAACACCTCGTGGCCAACGTACACCAGAATAGAATTCATTCCTGGAGGAGAGATGCACAAGGTAAGGCTTTCCTGAGCCACATCTGATCATCTACTTAATTCTGGAAATTTGACTTGGGTTCAGTGAAAAAAACCAAAAAGCTTGCACCTACATTATTGGCTACTGCCAAAAATACATGATGTGTATCTTAGATACTATTACATGTAAGCTCGATCAAAAATAGAAAATATTTATGACAGTGTAACCCATGAATACTAAATCTGCCAGGAGAGCCAAAATTATGAACTTCTATTTTCTAGGGTTAGAAAAATGTAACTATTACAAGAATCAAAGGGCTAAAGTGAGTCTTCAAGTAGAACTGCATGGAAACCAT
This sequence comes from Panthera onca, assembly GCF_046562875.1. NCBI lineage: Eukaryota > Metazoa > Chordata > Mammalia > Carnivora > Felidae > Panthera > Panthera onca. The sequence goes on along the minus strand of NC_138342.1, from coordinate 165,143,835 downwards.
TCTGTTTATCTCTTGATATTTCTTATGCGTAATCTGTAAGATAGTATATTTATACTCAGAAGGCAAGCATGGCCCCATTGCTGAAGCATCAGAAGCTGGCTAATATGCCCTGGATGGTTTCTGATGCTCCGTAACTCGGCATTTCCTGAAGAAACAAGTGGAGCTTGGTTATGCCCCCACAATCTAAACAGATAAAATGGGTGGACGGCATCAGTACAGGCCAAGGACGTCCTGCACGTGGCCTGGGACAGTGTGGCCCCGGCTGCTTTCTCCCTCAGCCTGCATCTTGGAAATCTGCCACTGAGGCCGGGGGCCCAGGGACGTAGCACTGGGTGTGCTCAGCATCTCTGGGCTGACCCACTTGGTCGCCATCATCGACTCTGGGTGACTTACCTGGGTAGAAGAACGGGGTCCCTGTCCACAGTCCCTTCACGTCCACAATAGGGTACAGGATAAGCAGGATGAAGAAGGCAAAGGAGCTCAGTGTGGTGACATAGGAAATGGACCTATGAGGTGAACGGGGTGTTTCAGGCTCCCGAGGAACGCATCCAGTATCAGCAGGACCAACCCACATGAAAATGACATGGTTTTCTGTACCTACCACAGATTTTTGTTTATTGGAATAAAGCCTTCATTTTCAGAAATTTTCGTCAAAGCAATAGAAATAAGCCCCTGAAATGGGGGGGGGGGGGGGGGGGGAGGAGGGAGAACGTTAGTTTTTTATATTATCTCCAAAAAACCACTGTGTTTCAAAACTGGAAAATACATTAATTGCTTAAGGAGGGCTGAAAATTGTGTTTTATATTTTATTCTTTTAACTGGAAAAATATTTTCAAGATGCATAGCTAAAGATATTCTCAAAAAAATATTCTTAAAAACATCTCCAAAGCATTCTTCTGAGTTGAAGGTAAAGTAATTGATAAATTAGAGAGGAAACATGAGGGATAAAACAAACAGCCAAACTTTCAACTCTGCCACCTGGAGATCTGGAAGCGGACCTTTGGAAATGTGCTGTCTGCCTGGTCTTTCTGGTCTGGCTCCCCACCAGAACCCACACCACTTCCTCAGGCATTCCTGGCCAGCTGGTTGACAGCAAACACTCTTATTTATAAAGACATTAGGCTAAGAAAATTAACCTGAGAGTTTAGGTATAAAGATTTGTTTCTCTCCATTACTCTAGTGAAGAACACAGCTACTGTGATGTGGTGATAGCTGCTATCCGTTGCTGCTAAACATTTTATTTCTTTGAAATATACGTGTGGAAGGAATTTCAATGAGGAACATAGGTTACTTACTAGAAAACAACACCAGGCAGTGAATCTGATCAGTATGTCTTTGGTCTGGTCCTTGTAATACAAGAGTATTTTTCCTGCCTGGAGAGGAAAACACAGATGACCAAGAGACCTGCTTAAGGTGTATTTGTATTTCATGTTCATCCACTGTCCTAATCACTTGTCTGCCAAGCACACTGCTAGATGCTGGGATTACCAAGAGGGATGGAACGTCACCCCTGCCCTAGACAACTAGACACCAAGGCACAGGGGACAACTCAGGAGTGGAGGAAATGCCAGAGAGGAAGTGCCATCAGGTTGAGGCTACGACTGCAGAGCAGGAAGGGCATCTGGGCAGAATGGAACAGCATGCACAGAAGCATGTCAAATGGCTGAAAGAGCATGTGTCCCTGAGCTGCAGGTAATTGTCAAAGGCTAGAGGGTTGGGATGGGCGGGAAGATGGTAGGCAGGTGGGCTTGTGGGTCTCTCTGTGAGGCACAGGCTTTCTCCCATAGGTGAGAGGGAGCTGAGGAAAGTCATTCCCCTACCCCCCTTCCCACCTCCAAAAAACTAGTAACAAGGGACAAGCTCTGATGGCCTGCCAGATGGCCCATTCTGGCAGCAGTACAGAAGGGGGCAGGGTGGAACTAGAGGCAGAGAAACACTTTAGAAACAGTACAATCTGGACTTTGCATAAAAACTCCCTGAAATTAGGAAATAACTTCTGAAAGCATAAAAGGATAAGAAAATATTCATAATAATCTGTAATTAAGCTAAAATTTATGAATGTTTTCTATATGCCAGTTCTTAGAATTGTACATAAATTAGCTTATTTAATCCTCTCAACACCGTCATGAGGTAGATGCTGCTGGAGCACAGAAGGATGGATGTGCTGGAGGCTACCCAGCTAGAAAGTGGTGGAATGCGGTTCAGACCCAGGTGGTGTGGACCCAGGTGTGCGCTCTGAACCCTATCCAAGGCTGCTCCCACAGGCATAGACTTACCTCAAGAGCAAACGCAGGGATTAAATGAACGTATGTAAAAGTACCCACTGTGAACCATAAAGTGCAACAGAGATAAGTATAAAGCAGTGTTTCTAAATATGAAATCACCAAAATGTATATGCTTTAGACCTGCACCATCCAATATGGGAGCCACTAGCCTCATGAGCCTATTTGAAATTAAATTTAAATTATTTAAAATTAAATGAAATTTAGGGGTGCCTAGGTGGCTCAGTCGGTTGAGCATCGTATTCTTGATTTCGGCTCATCAGGTCATGATCTCGCAGTTCGTGGAATCAAGCCCCACATCAGGCTCTGTGCTGGTAACACGGAGCCTGCTTGGGATTCTCTCTCTCCCTCTCTCTCTCTGTTCCTCCCCCACTCATGTGTGCTCGCTCCCTTCCTCTCTCTCTCTCTCAAAATAAATAAACATTTTAAAAAAGAATAAAACATGGGATGTCTGGGTGGCTCGGTCAGTTAAGCATCCGACTCTTGATTTTGGCTCAGGTCATGATCTCACTCATGGTTCATGAGTTTGAGCCCCGCATCAGGCTCCATGCTGACAGCTAACAGCACAGAGCCTGCTGGGATTCTCCCTCTCTCCCTGTCTCTCTGCCCCTCCCCTGCTCATGCTTTCTCTCTCTCTCTCTCTGTCAAAGTAAACATTTTAAAAATTTAATAATAAAACTTAATTTAATTTAATTAAAAATTCAGTTCCTCAGTCATGCTCGTATACCACATTTCAAGGTAAAAGCCATATGGACATAAAAAACATTTTCATTGTCACGGAACATTCCATTAGTGCTGCTTTACAGGCTTCTTCCTCTTCCAGTTAGTTCTGCTCAAACAATGGTTTCAAACATCAATAAGGAGAACATTAGGGGATAAAAGTCTAGGCTGTTCAGAATTTTAACAAAATTGCACATAAGATACACCAAGAACCACCTATATTGACTCTGGCATAAAATATGCATAACCTGAAACCATACAAAGTATACATGAAAGAAATGTGCCAAGTGCCAGTACACTCCAGCAGGAAAACCTTTTTACCCACAAACTGCTGTGCTTCTATTGCTAAGATAAGCCACATAAATAATGAGAATCTGGGGAAGCATATAGGAATTACACGGAATTATTTCAATGTGCTAAATTTTAGCAAATTCTAGTTTTGACCATTTGTCATATATAAACAGAATGTATTATACCACAGAAGATATGTTTCCAGTTACTTAATGAAACAGTTTTTGAATTAGTGATGAATCAATAATCATAAGCTATATAAAATAAACAAATACCTGAACTCCTAAAAATGCCATTACAATGGAGTTGATGGTCCCTAAGATTCCCTCTGGATCGTAGGCCACCTCGGTGTGATAAAGCACCTTAACAAAGCAGAAAAAGAAGGCAGAACCCACTGACCATGAAACGCACACAAACAACTCAGAGACTAGATACAAACTTGAGTACACTCCAGAATTCAATGTTTTTTGTTTTTGCTGCAGAAATTCACTGCCAATTTGTGGGGATTACAGGCAGAATACTTCTGGGTGACAAAGTGTGGGGTGTGTGACACCAGAAGGAACACAGAGTCCAGGGACAAGCTGTGGTCCAGAGCAGCCACTTGAACCTCAAGTGCCCTGGGACACAATGCTTCCCCGCCCAGTTCCAAAACTGTGCATAATACCTTCATAACTGTTAGGCTTATTCAACCTGGTCAACCCTACTGTAACATCAAAAAGATGTTCTTTCCTAACTTCTCTTATGGCAAATTAACATTTAAAAACATACCTGGACTAGGGCACCTGGGTGGCTCATTCAGTTAAGCATCTGACTCTTGATTTTGGCTCAGGTCGTGATCTCATGGTTTGTGAGTTCGAGCCCCGTGTCAGGCTCTGTGCTGACAGTGCGGAACCTGCTTGGGATTCTCTCTCTCCCTCTCTCTGCCCCTCCCCTGCTCATGTTCTCTCTCTCTCTCTCTCTCTTTCTCAAAATAAACATTTAAATATGTGTGTGTGTATATGCATTATTTTATTATAAAACAAATATTATTATGGAAATTGAAGAAATTTGGAAATATACAGTGTAGTGGATGCCACAGTGCATCACATAGACATCCCCCTGCCCCACCTCTCTCAGGACTAAAGCATTTGTTTCCTGAGCTGGTAGAAATATTAATGGCCGGAAAGCTCTCAGCCAAGTCCCTTTTCTGGATCTGTCCCTGACTGAAGAGAGCTGCCTCTCCAGGAGCCACACTCCCTTGCTGGGGGCAGTCTGTATCCAACCAGGGTTAACAAGGGCCCGATCTCTCACTCCAGAACAACTATAAAGCACCAGCACAGCCCCCCCAGGAGATTAACTAAGGCGGTATGACTATGAGGCAGTCCAACTGCCCCTTCTTCGAGTTCCTGATCCCTTTGATCCCTAGCAGGTGTCAATCCCAAAAGTATGGCCTGATAGGTTCCCTGTATACGAATCTCAGACTCAGACTCGGCTGCCAGGAAGCCCAACCGAGCTACAGGAAAAAGCACGCTGCTGCATGCTTGACACAGTGCATTCACACGTTCAAATCCAAATTAATGAATACACACATTTAATGAACATTAAATTTCCTAAATCAGCAAACTGTTCACCTAAAAATTAGTTCCCATCACAGTCTGCTAAACGGACAGTTTCCAGTTGGCCAGCCCCTTCCGTTTTCCCTCACTTCAGACCCCCCAAATGTCTAGTTCTAAGTGCAAGCTAGGCTCACTCACGGCCGAAGAAGGATGCTGGTAAATGTGGTCATCGCCCAGAAGCAAGCGGTCAATGTAGCCAGCAGCTCCTCCGGTACAATTTGGATACTTCCCCAAATCTCCAATGCCACCAGGTCCGAGATAACCACTGGGAAAGAGAACATGTACTTCACTGACAAGACTTCAGAGGGGCTCAGGGTATATACTGGCAATTGTTGCAGCCCAACAAGTGGCTTCACACAATGCAACCCCTCGGAGCCATGTTACCCTACAGCAATGCTTTTTTGACTTGACTGCTCCCTGCGTGCTAAGGTGGGAGGCTAGCCTGCGTTCAAACTGACTCTGAAAAAGCCTCACGGAGACATTCCTCTGGACATCCACCCAACTCCTCTCCCAATACGCACTATGCCTCAAAGAACAAAAGAGTGAAAGAGAATTCCTCTTGGGAAATTTGCAAGCTATTACCCCAGAAGCTCTGACCTGGCAGAAAATGACATGCAAAAAGGGATTACGTACATGGGCTCACTTACGTAGGACATCCAGGAACAGGCAAGAAGAATGTCAAGCCCAGCCAAATGCTTTCCAGCATCAGAATGAAGAGCCACTGGGGCCAGCTGAAGATGATGTCTCGAAGGGAAAAGCAGCTTCTCTCCTGAGTGAGGGGCATAAAAACACATATATGAACTACATGCAAGTACAATAGGAAAAAAAAAGATGCATATATGTATTGGGGAAATTCTGTGTGATTCCTCTCTGGCCTTGATGGTAGTAATACAAAACTAGATGCACGTTTATTTCATATGTATCATATGGTCTAGCTGCCCCTCTCCATGAAATACCATAATAAAACATTAGTTAAAAAGACAGCACTGGGTAATTCCACTCCTATACCCAAGAGAATTGAGAACAGATGTTCACACAAAAACTTGTACACAAATACACATGGAATCTTTATTCATACTAGGCAAAGAATGGGAATAAGTCATATGCCCATCAATTGATGAATGTATCCAAAAGGTGGGACATTCATAAAATGGAGTATTATTCAGCAGTAAAAACGAATGAAGAACTAAAACATGGCACAACATGGATAAACCTTGAAAAATATGCTAAGTGAAAGCCACCAAACAAAAAAGGCACATATTATAAAATTCCACTTATATGAAATGTCCATAACAGGTAAATCTACAGAAACAGAAAATAGATGAGGAGTTGCCTAGGGCTGGGGGAGTTGTGGAGAAACAGCAAGTGGCTGGTAGTGAGTACAGGGTTTCCTGTGAGATAACGAAAATGTTCTAGAACTGGATAGTGGGGATGACTGCACAACTCTGTGAATATACTACATGTCACTGAATTGCACATTTCAAACTTGTGACTTTTACAGTATGTGAAACATATCTCAGTAAAGGTGTCATTAAAAAAGCAATTAAAAATACATTTTTAAAAAGGAAAATGAAATTTAAACTTTTGAAGCTGTCCTGGTTTCCTGGTTGAAAGAAGTATAGCCCACCTATCCTTTTTTTTTTTTTAAGTTTATTTATTTTTGAGAGACAGACAGCATGAGTGGGGGAGGGGAGGAACAGAGAGATAGAGAAAGAGGGAGAGAGAATCCCACGAATCCCACGTGGGGCTCAAACCCACGAAACCCATGAGATCATGACCGGAGCCAAAACCAAGAGTTGGATGCCCAACCAATGGAGCCACCCAGGCGCCCCTGGCCCACCTATTCTTGGTGTCACACCCCACCCCTTACTCTATCATGGTGGCTGTGGAGGAGCCTCCACAGACCTTAGGTCCCACACATGGCTAACCAAGCCCATGTTCATGTCTACTCTCGCTTCACCTCAAGAAAAGCCATAGCAGAGGGGACACATACAACAACAGAGTGGGCAGAACAGGTGAAGGAACAATGATCCAATCCCCTCCAAGGACATATAACTGAACAATCATGACAGGGAAGGCCAAGTGAGTGTGGGGTTCAGTGATGAATATGCTAGTTACATATACAGAAAGGAGCTAGAAAGCAAACACAACTTTATAAATTAAGTAGGATCCCAAGTGGAAGAACTTTAACACTTCTTCCTAAATTTTTACCTCTACCAGGGAAAAAAAGAGCTCCACCTGGGTAAACTCACTGAGCAATTTATATTAAGACAGAAAGCAATCACAAGGGGCGCCTGGGTGGCTCAGTTGGTTAAGCGTCCAACTTCAGCTCAGGTCATGATCTTGCGGTTCGAGGTTCAAGCCCCACATCAAGCTCTGTGCTGACAGCTCAGAGCTGGAGCCTGCTTTGGATTCTAGGTCTCCCTCTGTCTGCCCTTCCTCCACTCGCACTCTGTCTTCTGCCTCTCTCTCAAAAATAAACATTAAAAAAAAAAAGAAAGAAAGCAATCATGAAAGAAATGAAACTCTCACATACTTCCTACAAATAAATACTAACTAGCCCAAGACAATACTGTCATTCTCCTCCACCCTACCTTGGCATTTTTCCTCCAAGTTGAATCTTCACAGCATGTATATAGACACTGAAATGTTTCATGAGTTTCTATATATCTTATACTGCAAGGAATTAAAAAATTGGCAGTAATGCCCCAAAAGACTAAACTAGCAAACTGGATGATGGTGATATTATTTAATGCCATCAAAATGCATCTGATCACTGGACACTTAAAAATTTATTAGGAGGGGAGATCTCATGTTATGTGTTTTTTCCCCATAATAAAGAAAAACGATTGATGTAAAGACTAAATAAAAATAACTAATTGAAGGAAAAAAATAATGCATTTGACTAACAGAGTCTACTGACTCTGAGTCTACTGACATACAGTACTGTGCTCAGCACTAAAGAAGGTTCTGAAAATCATACAGTGATTTCTGCACCCCCAGCCCCACCATGTTTAAAAGTAGGTTTTCTCACCGAGGCACAGCTTTCAGGCACAGGTTTGGCAAAGATGAGCTCTAACACGGCAACCACAAAGTAGGTCACCCCCAGCCGCTGGAGCACACCAGGGATTCGCACCTTATCCCAAGACACTATAGAAGGCACAAGTTAAGTAAAGTGTTAGCCAGAATTCCTCTTCCTGCCCAAGACAACATTATTTTTTTCTAAGGGGGAAAGCATACCTCTATTGTACTTAAGTACACTTTGAAGCTCTTGGAGACAGTAATACATATGGGATTCAGCTCAACCTCACAGCTGGAAGTGGCCAGCTGGGACATGGGGACAAGAATACGTGCCTTCCTTGGGTGTGGGACAAGCAAGGACTACCTGGGCCCTGGGGTTCCTCCCCTGGCCCTTTGTCACACCAGGCATGGGTTCAACCAGCTGTCACATCCACCATCAACTTGCAGAGCCAGCACAGGCCACAAATAGATTCTCCCTGTCCTACAGGCTACGTGACTACTCACTGGAAGAGTGTGACCATGTGATGAGCCCTACAATGTATCCTCCTGGGAGCAGTGGTTCACTTTTTGAAGATCCACTGAATCAACTATTATGTGACACCTTTCCTTATGACCCCAAATGGAAGTGACCTCTACCTCCTCCTAATGTGCTTCTGAGCTGAAGGGACCACATGACTCTTGTCCAGGTAACTGTGTCCTGTTTTACTAATGACACTGTAAGCCCCTTGAGTACAGCAACCACCAATTTCCCTGACTCTGACGCTGGTCCCAGGCACAGGGTGTGTGTCCTTCCCTCAAGCTTCCTGTGTCGCTCACACTACTAAACAACAACAAAGATATTCCTTCCCAGCAACCCAGCAGGCATACAGGTGATAACCAAGGTGGATTGTTGAACTACCACACAACAGCCTTATTATGAAAGCTGATGAATCCAAAGAGGCAGGAGGGCAGGGTCTGAGAACCAGGTGACCTGATTTGGCTCTACTCTGTCCCTGCACTTGGAAGATCCACAGAAAGCACTTTAATCTCTCTGGGACTCAGAGTCTTCCTTTGGACAGCAGAAGGATTTGAGTAGTCTTGGAAGCTCCTCCCAGGTCTGAAGTCCCAAGATAATAATAATAATACCCGATGTTATACAAGCATGTTTACACTTTTCTAATAACTGTTCTTTTTGCAGGAACCTGAGATGAAGGAATTATATTTCTTTTTAATTCTCATACATAGTTTTCCTATTTCAACCCAAATATATACAAAAACAGGGGAAAAAATACTTACATGGACCAAGGCAGTAATTGGGGTTCACAATGAACATTCCTATACAGATTAACAAGAAACTCCTCCATCCAATTTTCCCCATCAATTTGAGTTTTGAACATCCTCGCTGCAATATGGAAGTCACTGACAGAAAAATCGAAGATCCCATAATAAATACAAACCTAAAAAAAAAGACAGCTATTAAAAGGTGGCCATTTCTAGGGTGGTTTTACTTTTTTATCTATATGTCATCACTATTTCATAATCTACTACATACAAGAAGCAACACCTGATTTTCTAAAGTGGCTAATTATTGAAGTAACATTGGAGGAGGAATCAGAAGGTAACCCTGTTGGCCTATAAGGTTTGTGCACCTTCAAGTCCTATCCTAGAAGGAAAATTCTTCAGGGCTGAGTGCAGTTTCCAAGGACAAGACTTCCTTTTAGTTGTCAAAGACAACAATGATGAAGAAGATGCTACAATCTGCAGAACCTGACATTCACTAGCACACCCTCAAAGTCCTTGAGAAACAATGCATTTCAATCATTTCTAAAGTCACTCTTTTGCCTGGAAAAAAAAAAAAGGAAGTTTTATTTTTTTCTAATTTTGTCTGAGCCACCCACCTCTTTTCCTTCCTTTTTACTATACTAATCCTTTAAAAAAAAAAAAAAGCCAGAATAGCAGTCTTTCTAATTACTGGGTGTGGGGTTAACAGAAGATGAGAGTTTGCTCTTTGGTTCCCCCAGCTTCCTTTCTTGGGGTCACCTAATTGGATAAAAGTGTCTAGTAACAGGAACAGAAACCCATTTCCTATAGGGAACCTTGTAAAGAATATACATAAGTAATTACCTAGTCTTCAGACATATAAAACTTCCTCCTCCCCAAACCCATCTCAAAAAAGAACCTTAGCTCTCCTGCAAAAAACCCTGAATGCATATTAGTGATGGAACCCAAGGGATCAAAGACCTAAACCAACAGCCAGTACTACCTCCTAAAGATGGAACAAAGTTGCTCCAAGAGTCACGAGCAAAGACACAAATTCCACATTGTACAGGAAGTCAAGTTCCCTTAACAAGGTGAACAAACCACAGATGATCAGTGATGGAGTGGGTCACTCACTCCAGGATTATTTTACATTTTAATTTATTACTATCATTACCCTGTTACATACCTTATCAGAATTTCCTGATGCCAATACACTACATTTCTTTCAGGAACTGATTTTTATATTTATTTTCAGGATGAATGGGATTTAACTACATATTCAGAATTTATGATTTCCTACAAGATTCCAGGATCTCGAATACCATATCTACAGTAACAAAATGTTCCCTCTGAAATCACTCATCTTTTATAAGCAGGCCTTATGCAAGCCCTGTGCCAAGTATAGGAACTATCCAGTAACACAATTTACAGAAGGACTTCATGAGGGCAGACACCTGTGAGTAACATAGGCCTGTGGCCCAGAACTCAAGGCTGGTCTCAGAGAAAGGCTCCAGCATCCGCTGAAAAAACAAAAACCTAGATGACCTATGGAAGAGCTGGTGGGAGACTGCAACTCACCATGGGAATACGAGGTCGGCCACCGTCAGTCCTGGAGAATAACACAAGAACAAGAGTAAGGAAAAGGACTCTAGAATGTAAATACATCCTAAATCTAGATTGGCACCATTATATACTGATATATATGGAAAGTAAACTCACGCAAAGAGTTCACAGGAAAACACTGGGAAGTAACATGCACAGATACTCCCTGGAGACTCTGCAACCGGTCACTAGGCCTGAGACATTTCCTAAGAACATAACTGGGCATGGGAGAGCCAAAGTAGCAGTGTGTAGACAAGTCTGTTATCTTCGAGCAGTGTTACTCAAAATCCATTCTTAAACCAACTACTGAGCCAGATTCATAGCCATTACTAACCACCACTCAGGACCAACCTGAGTTCAATGGCACCCCTGAGGAGGACCATGAGTCGTAGAAGACAGAACTCCCATGTGGCTGGAATAAAAAGCATATCTGGGCGCTTGGGTGGCTCAGTCGGTTAAGTGTCCAACTTCGGCTCAGGTAATGATCTCATAGTTCATGAGTTCGAGCCCCACATCAGGCTCTGTGCTGACAGCTCAGAGCCTGGAACCTGCTTTGGATTCTATGTCTTCCTCTCCCTCTGCCCCTCCCCTGCTTGTGCTCTCTCTCTCTCTCTCAAAAATAAATAAACATTAAAACAAATTTTTTTAAGAATATTTTTTTAAAAAAGACATATCTACAATATGACAAAAATCGTTTACAACTAAATTCTTAACAGCTTCTGCAGAGGCCCATGGTCCTGCAGCAGAGCTCAGACGTCTACATGTTACCACAGTGAACCACTGCAAGGCCACAGCACACAAAAGCAAGAACAAAGCACAAAGAGTTAATGGAATCATCCAAAGATCATCCTATGGGGGCAGGTGCTCAGCACTCAAAGGAGGCTGGTGGGGCATCATCTCTGAGCTCCTGAGGGGATGCCGAGAGGTTCTCTTACCCACGCTTCTTTGAGGGGTTCTACACAAGCAATGCTACCCTAAGGAAATATCTTACCATTCCAACTTGAGTGTTTGAAGTACCAATATTTTCCTCCTCCATAATTAACGAAGACCATAAGGATGAGAGCTATCCTGTAAAGCAGCAAAGGGCACACTTTCAGAGCTTGCACACATGACAAGGAATGGCCCAACTGTAAGAGACACACATTTATACTCACAAGGGGCAGTCACAACACAGAGGACACTTACAGAGCAGGAAGCCATTCTTTCTAATCACTGTAATTAAGGCCCTAACACAAAGCCCTTCTGTTGCCAACATTTCCAACATGATTTTTTTTTCTTAATTTTAGAGAGACAAAAGACAGCATGAGTGGGGGAGGGGCAGAGAGGAAGAGAGAGAGAATCCCAAGCAGCTCCATACTGTAAGCACAGAGCCTAATATGGGGTTTGATCTAATGAACCCTGAGATCATGACCTGAGCTGAACCCAAGAGTCGGATGCTTAGCCAACTGAGCCACCCAGGCGCCCCTCCAACGTGATTTCTTAAAAGAAAGTTACACTGACGCTAAACTGTGTAACTTGAAAACAAAGCAAACATTTCCCATCACTCAGTTTCACACTAATCACTTAGAAGTCTCAGGTTAAAGAACTGTAATAGAAGGCATACAGCTGTTAGAGCTGAGGGCTCAAATCATGGGCCCTCCTCTCTTACGAGGGCAAGACTCTTATCAGTTACCTCAGTGTGCTTCTCTGTAAGAGGGGAAACACACCCACAGGGGCCACTGGGACTACTGAGGAGAATAATGTATATCCTGGTGCCTAATCAGTGCTTGGCATATTTTAGGCACTTAATAAATGTTAGTCTACCTGAGAACATCTCATTTCTAAAAGCAGCAAAATGAGAATTAAAAAAAGAAAGAGGAATATGATAAAATAGACTCTGAATACTTGACTATTTGATGCTAATTCTGCAGGATACTGAAGAATGAAGACTTTAGTGTGTCAGTGAGGTTATTGCCTGGCTGTCCCCAGGCGACCTCGGGCAAATTACCTAACTCTTCATCAGTACAACAGGCATATTAAAAGTTTATACCTCATAGGGTGGTGGAGAGACTGAATAAATTATGACAAGGAAGTGCCTGGCACAGGGCAAGAATTCAAAAATTGTTACCAATGTTCATTACTCTCATTATTGCCTGGCTTCAAATATACACCCCAGGAGCACTCAGCATCTGGGGAGGCTGGGACAGAATTATAAGGTTATCACTGGAGTTTAAAAGTCCTCCGTGGGCAGAAATGGAAGGCCTGACACCTAGATGTTTATTTTCAGCTATATAGGTTTTTCTTTTTAAGGTTTTACTTTTATTCCAGTTATCATACAGTGTAATATTAGTTTCAGGTGTACAATACAGTGATTCAACACTTCCATAGAACACCTGGTGCTCATCACAAGTGCACTCCTCGATCCCCATCACCTATTTCTTCCATTCCCCACCCTCCTCCCCTCAGGTAACCATCAGTTTGTCCTCTATAGTTAAGAGTCTGTTTCTCCATTTGCCTCACTCTCTCTCTTCTTTTATCCCTTTGCTCATTAGTATTGCTTCTTAAATTCCACATATGGGTGAAATCATATGGTATTTGTGTTTCTCTGACTGGCTTATTTCACTTAACATCATACTCTCTGGCTCCATCCAGGTCATTGCAAATGGCTCAAGCTATACAGTTTTACGCTTTATTTTCAGAGTTGGGTCCTGGCCCTCACTCTTCTACCTGAACTCTAAAAGAAAAACAACTTGTTGTATGACTCTGTGGATTTGCTACCAAAAGGGCCTGATATTCTAGCTGTTCTGCTAGCAGTGGGGAAGGGCCAGGACAGACACCAGCAACGGCTGGTGCTTCACTTCCAGACCGGCACAGCCTCCCATTTGGCAAGCTGCTCACGGGACACAGGGGTGCGGATGGTCATAGAGGCCCCATGTGCAGCTGCCTGCCCACAGGTGAATGACCTTAACTCAGGAGAATCTACATACCAGTGGAAATGTTCTGGGCTGCACCCCTCGACTCCTCTCTTGCAACTATTATATTTGCTATCGTGACAGTTTTTGAGAAAGGAGAGACCACTGATTTATTTTTACAGCAAGAAGTCCTGCCTACCCTACAAGGTAAATGATATGTAAAAACACCTTAAGTTAGAAGTGTGTTTATGTGCAAACATGTGATCCTGGAATACCTGTGCCCACCGTGTCCCAAGGGAGCCCCACATACCCCCTGAATGTGTCTACACAGCGGAGGCGCGGAGGCGAGGCAGGTGGACACCATCCTCCTGGTTGAGTATCACCACCGAGTGAGTCTGCCCTGCTTGGAGACCCCAGCTCCTTCAGAAAAACGGGGAGAGAGACATGCCGGTTCATAATGCTGGCAAGTAAATTTCAGTAATCTGTTTTTTAGGGAAGAAATTAACAGAATAGAGAGCTAAAACTCGTCCTGAACAATCCTTTAATTTGCTTTTGTAAGATTCCACCCAGAGGTTTAGTTTTCCACGTTATTTGGTTTTTATGCCGTCTGCTGAGCCTGCAGCTGCCATGTTGATCAATGACCACAAAAAACCGGTCCATGAGTGCATATGGTACAAGGCTACAAATAAGTATGTCCATAAATGGACAGGAGTATGCCCATAATGAATTTAACACAATATGTTTAACCATCATAGGAGGCCACTGATTTATAGATTTCATATGGATGTCTCTTATTTTTGACACCCTCTACCTAACTGTATTGACTCAACAGTGCTGCCTGCAGAGGGAAAAATGTCTCCACATCGTGCATACAATGCAGCCCAAAGTTCCAACTCACTAGAAAAGAGAAGGGGATCCTGCCCTTCACCAGAGCCGAAGAGAAGGCTGCTTGCTCTTTATTAAGAATACAGAACACATGACCTGGCCCTCTACAATATAAATAACATTAATTAAGCCAGACAATAAGTATTATTAAACACAGAATTATAAATTCCAAATCTAGAAAACCACCCAGACCACACATGATGCATTCTAATAACTCACAGAATTGATCAGGCGATCAGTTTCCCGTGAATTTATTGCTTTAGAAATCCAATTATGAAAGTCATCCAAACTGTAAATAAATAAAAAAGTCTGTTAATGTATTCCCTTTGGCAAATTTTTCAAAACGATTGGATAGCATATTCAAAGAAAATTAATTTGAAGTTCATATTCTATACAAGTCAAAGAAATAAACATTTTACAGTATCATTATATGTGGTCGATCTTCCTTCAACCACACTCCCACCCACCACCCCCTTTCCTGCCTTAGATTGATTATTTTAAAGAATCCCAGACATGGTATCATTTTATCATTTTAGTATGGATCTCTAATAAATAAAAGACTCTTTTTTTAAAAACAGAACTACAGTTCCATGATTACATTTTAAAATATTATCAATAATTCCTAGTATCACCAAACAGCTGGTTCAATTTGTCTCATAAGTTTTTTTCTCCAGTTTATTTGTTCAGATCAGTTTATAAACATGAACCATATATTTAATGCACATATTCTTATTTCTTCTCTTTTTTCCCTACAACATACTCTTCTTTCTACCTCATTCAGCATTGGTAACATCACCACCACATGAAAAATATTAAAACAGAGACATCTAAGGAAGGCCGAAAGGAGAACTTAAGATATTTAAAAATTAGAATTTTTAAAACGCCCTTAATTTTCTTGTATTTGCTTGTCTTCCCAGTGAAAGGCGAGAGACCCTGTATTCTTACTACTGCCTCAGATTCTTCTGGTTCAGACAAACCTAAGCATTCTGGGACTCCCACGGGTACACTGGAAAGTAATAAGCAAGGGACGAGGGACTCTTGCTTGCCAGCAGAGCATTCTGCCTACAAGGCTGCAGAGGCAGAATCACATGCAATTTCAATTCCACAGTGGAGTGAGGTGCGATTTCTTCCCTGTGCAAGAGCTCAAGATCAGAGACCAATTACCTTAAAAAGTGATGTCATAGAGCCATTCATATTGAAAGCACCAAATGAATACACTGTAATAAACTGGAACAGTATCTGCATCTTATCTTATCAAAAGATTGACAAGACAATGGCTTAATTCAAAGAAATGAAACCCCTCCGATAAAATTACACTCTGCCCCTAAAAAGCAGTTAAGTGAAAAATATGCTTCTGAGCAAGAAGTAGTCCTTTTACCCTTCCAGACCCTTATATTTCTGGGATGCACAAAGGGAAGAGGGCCAGACTCCATAGACTTCCCAAAGCTGCTGGGTTTCCCCAAGCTGGCAGGCAGACTTGGACTAGGTTTTTTTTTTCTAGTTTAGATATGGCTCACCCATAACACCTTGTGATTTATGAGATTCTAACAGACGGAGCATTCCAATCAATCTTATTTCTTTAAAAACATGAAAGAACTTTCCTTTGAACGGTGATCTGCCAGGCCTAGATCTATTTTTAATATTTATTTTTGAGAGAGAGAGAGACACAGCGTGAGCAGGGAAGGGGCAGAGAGAGAGAGAGAGAGAGACACAGAGCCCAAAGTAGCTCTAGGCTCCGAGCTGTCAGCACAGAGCCTGACGTGGGGCTCAAACTCACAAACCGCAAGATCATGACCTGAACCAAGGTTGGACTCTAAACCCACTGAACCACCCAGGCACCACAGGCCTGGATCTATTTTACTTTCTTGTTTTTTTATTTTTCCAGTCTACTAATTCACTCTCACCCAACTCACTGTTAACCAGACAGACAGGGGAGAAGGAATCCCCTCGCCAAGCTGCCTGCCCGTCCTAACCAGGGCAAAGCGAGTCCATGCTGAGGTGTAAAGGTCCAGCCCCCCATCTTCCATCTCTGTGCTGGATGCCCAGCTGGCAGGAGTTGGGATGCTGGCCCAGAGGCGGCCAGAGAGGGGGACGAAGAACACAATGGGGCAGCCACCTCCTGAAATCAGCCCAGGCTTCTCCCACTCACTACAAAAGCAAGCTGCGAGATTCTTTCTGGAAATAATGCCTTCTCAAGCATTTTCTTCTATTTTTTTAGCCATTTGGGAGGATTGAAGGCAAAGATCCATTCAAACTAGTTATCATTTCCCTGAAGTCAGGGACCATCGCTTAGTCTACAATGGTCCCTAATACCCAGGACTGGACTGGCCATGGAGGACACAATAAGCATTCATTTAATCAAAGAATAACAGTCATTTAAAGAGTCAGACTATCCTGGATATCCTTTTTCTATATTCTACTCCCCCCAACTGTGTCCTCCCCTAACATCTGCTTACCTCAGTAAAAACCTGAGAAATGAGACTGCAATGATGATTGCCACACCAATAAGGAAAGCGACACACACAGCTAGAAAAATCAAAGAAAACACGGTATCACCAAAATGTCATCATAAGCATCGAAGCTGTCACGTCACTACATTTCATCTGTAAGTCAAAAAAAGCAAACAAAAATGGAAACAAGTGAGGGAAAAGCCTATATTCTCATGCTAACTTTCCTATATTCCTATAAACAATTGAGAACACTCGTCATTAGGGGAATGCTAATTTTCATTATGAAAAATATAAAACATCTACAAAAGAACAGAGATTTGTATAATACGCCCACATATACGCATCCCTAGATGCATAGTATTATCTAGTATTATCAACATACTGTCACTCTTGCTTCATCTACTGCTACTCTCCCTCTGCTTTTTATTTATTTATTTATTTTGAGAGAGACAGCATGAGTGGGGGAGGGGCAAAGAGGTGGGGAGAGAGAATCCCAAGCAGGCTCCGCACTGTCAGCTCAGAGCCCGATGTGGGGCTTGATCCCACGAACCGTGAGATCATGACCTGAGCCAAAATCAAGAGCCAGACACTTAACCAACTGAGCCACCCAGAAGCACCCCTTGCCTGTAGTATTTTTAAGCAAATCCCAGATATCATGTCATCTCCTCCATCCATCTTCCATATGTATCTCTAAAGCACAGACCTCATAAAAGACATGTCAGCATCATGCAACTCCTGACATGGGCGCACTGAGAAGGCTTCTGTAGTAATCTACCAAAAATGCACACCCTCTACCTAGTTAAGAGAAAACATGTTGCACTTTGCAAGCAAGTGCAAATAACAAAATAACTGACCAGTCCTCTTCAAAAGTGTCAAGATCATGAAAGAAAAAAAAGGCTGCAGAGACCCAACAACTAAATGGGCTGTGGGATCCTGCACTGCATCCTGGACCAAAAGGGGGGAGCCTTAGAAGGGACAACTGGAGAAATCTGAAAAGCCTATACATCAGTTAATAGCACTATACCGATGTTAACATCCTTGTTTCGATCGTATATATGGGATAACTGTACTATGATTACATAGTTTAGGGGAAGCTAGGAGAAAAGTAAATGGGAACTCCTTTTTGCAATGTTTCTAAAATTATTTCAAAATTAAAAGTTTCTTAAAAATGGACCCTTTGTTATATAATCACAACGTCATTAACAATTCTCTGGCTAACACTGCAACCATATTCCAATTTCTCTAGTTATCTCAAAAAGGTTTTTTGTAGTTACTGCGTTCAGATCAGGACCCAAACATGGTTACCATTTTGTATTTGCTTGTTATGGCTCTTCAGTCACATCTAATCATAAGTAGCCATTGACCTGTTTGAAATAAGTCGTCTATTAGTATGTCTCCTGTTCTAGATCTGTCAGTATATTTCCTCATGGTGTCACTGGACTTGTTCTTCTATCCTCCAAAGGTTCTATAAAGGGGAAATTAGCTGTAAAGTCTTGACTAAAAAAAAAGTTCAACTTTTTTTGGCAAGATTGCTTCACAGATGGAGCTGTGTCTTTCCCACTGCACCATATCAGGAGCACCTGCTGCAACTGCCCATGTGCCCAATGCACGTGTAAGCTGGGGGAAGCCTCAAGTTCCCTTTTCATGTGATGGTTTCATCCACTCATGACTTTTGTGTGCATCAATTCCTTCATTAAGGATTACCATATATTCTGCCATTCTGTCACATGTATTAGCTGGAATTATTCCCTAAAGAATTTACCCCCATCATCTCAGACTACATAGTTATCCTAAAATATAATTAAAACAGGAAAGGCATGGGATGCCTTGGTGGCTCAGTCGGTTGAGCATCTGACTTGATTTTGGCTTGGGTCATGATCCCAGGGTCGTGGGATTGAGCCATGCATCAGGCTCTGTGCTGAGCAAGAAGCTTGCTTATAATTCTGCCCCCATTCCCCTGCTCTAAAATAAAAATAAAACAAAAACAAAACAAAACAAACAAACAAAAACGGGAAAGGCAGGATAAATGCTTAGATCCTTCCTTTCAATTGATAATTTTAAGTCACTCCAGTTAACATCAGGTGGTCCTTGTTATCTCCCAAGGCAACCAAAGTATTGTTTTTGTGTAGGGGAGGGGCTTTGTTTTTTGGTTGTTGTTGTTTTTAAATTTACTTATTTATTTTGAGAGAGAGAGAGTGCGTAGGGGAGGGGGGGTGGGGAGAGAGAGAGAGAGAGAGAGAGAGAGAGAGACAGAGAGAGAGAGAGAATCCCAAGCAGGTTCCATGCTGTCAGCACATAGCCACCCAACTTGGGGCTTAATCTCATGAACGATTAGATCATGACCTGAGCTGAAACCAAGAGTAGGATATGTAACCGACTGAGCCACCCAGGCGCCCTCAGCTTTGTTCTTTTTCTTTCATAACAAACTTTGGTTTTTGTACATACAATGTGTTTCCATCAATGACATTCCTTATTCTTTTTAATGCTTCAACTGTCCCATGTTGGTCCTTTCATTCTTTTTGGGGGGCTCTTACATTCTTTTGACCTGACCCTATGGTCTTCAAAAGCTTCACTGTAGACAAGTACTTATTAATGCTCCTGGGGGTTATTATATTATCTAATGGGGGCTCAGACTGACAGATTTTCTTCAGTGGAGTTATTACAGAATGAACAGTCCCTCCTTAATCTAAGGGACTTCTGGATGGTCCATGTAAGACACATACAGAGAATACTGTGCCCTATATCCTAAAACAAGGAAGATACTTGACAGTCATTTTCCCTATTTCCAGTTTGTTCCCATTGCATTAACTTTTTTTTGGTTATTTATGCTTCAAAATTAAACTAAATAACACCTATGAGAATATGTTGGTCATATAATTTTCTTAAATATCACATAATTTTCTTAGCATACACTAACGATACAATAAATACATCATAAGTATACAATAAATATAATGTACTTATAATACAACTGTACAATAAATATAAATAAATACAATAAATACATTATAAATAACTAAATAAGGCAGATAACCTATAATTCAGGTTTTAAAGTACACAAAGTGTCACAAGCAGTACTCAAAAACTAAAATCTTTGAAATACAAATTTAAAAAAATTAACAAACAGCATATACGTACGAAGGTTACTGTCAATTGGATTCTTATTGACAACTACGTCACAAGCAATTTCATTGACTCCATTATGGACGTGCTTTACCAAGAGTGAATAGTTTCCAAATTCTCCAAATTTATATTCCAGCCTACAAAAATTTGGTAAATTTAAGAAAAATGGTTAGATTAGGAAATAAGGAGTGGATTATGGTAATGTCATCAAGGCAGAGTGACAGACCAGGAAAGATATTTAAAAATACTGTATTTTGAAGGAAGGAAAAGCTGAAAAGCAAATAGGGATGAAAAAATAGAAAATGCAGGTGTCAGCAGATCACATTAAAGCAGATACGAACCTACAAACTTCCTTCTCTTCCACAGTGTCATTAAGTTGCAGGATAGATCCATGCTGGGTGCTCACAGCAACCACCGCAATGCTAGGCTTCCCAGGTTTTCCACTCCAGGAAACATTTACTAGAACCTGAAATGAGCACTGTAAAACAGAAACACAAGCCACTGTGAGAGGTGTTTGAAAGTCAGGTGGCTGTTGGAGCACATGAACACCCACCCATCTGAAATCCTGAGGTGACTTTTCCTTCATACTTGTAATTTTTTTTATGTTTATTTATTTTTGAGAGACACAGAGACAGCACAAGAGGGGGAGGGGCAGAGAGACAGGGAGACAGATAATCCCAACCAGGTTCCATGCTGTCAGCCCGATGTGGGGCACAAAACCACAAAACCACGAGGTCATGACCTGAGTCGAAACCAAGAGTTGGATGCTTTAAGTGACTAAGCCACCCAGGCACCCATTTTCCTTCATACTTACAAAAAAACTTTTAAATTCCAATAATTTAGATAAAATTTGCTATATAACTATGTGTTGCCATACAATCTTTACTCATGGGTAAATTTTTCACACAATTAATAAATAGAGCATATATTGCCTTGCATTCCATTGTGTTACATATTGTTTAATGAGTAAATTTCCATCATTCTACCTAATTTGCATATTTAAAATTTTTAATGATTGCTTTATAGTCCATTACATACTAAAAATGCATTTAGGCTGCTTTCAAAACTTTTTAAATCTTCTTATGTGTAATTTATATAAATTATGTTCTGAAAGATAAATATAGGGGCATCTGGGTAACTCATTGAGTTAAGCAACCAACTCCTGATTTCGGCTCAGGTCATGATCTCACAGGCTTCATGAGATCAAGCCCCATGTTGGGTTCTGAGCTTACAACATGGAGCTACTTGGGATTCTCTCTCTGCCCATACCTTCCCCGCTCATGCTCTTTCTCTCCCAAAATAAATACATAAATATTTTTAAAAAAAAGATAAACATACAGTATATGTAATTACATTTTTAATTTATGTTATACATAATTTATATAACATATCGCTTCCAAAGATCTGTACATGATGTGCTTTTTTTTAAATTTTTAACATTTATTTATTATTGAGAGACAGAGAGAGGCAGAGCATGAGCAGGGGAGGGGCAGAGAGAGGAGGAAACACAGAATCTGAAGCAGGCTCCAGGCTCTGAGCTGTCAGCACAGAGCCCGACATGGGGCTCAAACTCATGAATGGTGAGATCATGACCTCAGCTGAAGTCGGATGCTCAACTGACTAAGCCACCCAGGCGTCCCTGTGCTTTTTTTTTTTTTTAATTTATTTATTTTGAGAGAGAGAGAGCGTGTGCATGCACATGCACATGCAGGTGAGGGGCAGAGAGAATCCCAAACAAGCTCTGCACTGTCAGCGTGAAGCCTGACTCAGGGCTCCATCTTATGAACCATGAGATCATGACCTGGGTGGACATCAAGAGTTGGACACTTAACCAACTGAGTCACCCAGGCATTCCCACACATGATATTCTTATTCCTTTAAATTCTTTCCCTAAAATAAATTTCCAAAAATTACATTATTGGATAAAAAATAATCATTTTAATGGTTCTTTTCATGTGCCCAAACAGTAGTCAAATAAGAAAAATTACAATATATTAGTTCCTCATTAGCCTTACCAAGATTTAAAAATCTTTCTTTTTGTTCATGTACCAAATATTTATGACATCACAGCATTAAGATTACATTTAAGTTATTAAATAATTCAATATTCTTTTATGTTTTTTTACCATTTTATTTATTTTTTTAATTTACGACCAAGTTAGTCAGCATATAGTGCAACAATGATTTCAGGAGTTTATTTCTTAATGCCCCTTACCCATTTAGCCCATCCCCCCTCACACACCCCCTCCAGTAACCCTCTGTTTGTTCCCATATTTAAGAGTCTCTTATGTTTTGTCCCCCTTCCTGTTTTATATTATTTTTGCTTCTCTTCCCTTATGTTCATCTGTTTTGTCTCTTAAAGTCCTCATATGAGTGAAGTCATATGATATTTGTCTTTCTCTGACTAATTTTGCTTAGCATAATAACCACTAGTTCCATCCAGGTAGTTGCAAATGGCAAGACTTCATTCTTTTTGATTGCTGAGTAATACTCCATTGTATACATATGGCCACTTCTTCTTTATCCATTAATCCATCGATGGGAATTTGGGCTCTTTCCATACTTTGGCTATTGTTGATAGTGCTGCTATAAACATTGGGTTGCATGTGCCCCTTTGAAACAGCATACCTGTATCCCTTGGATAAATACCTAGTAGTGCAATTGCTGGGTCGTAGGGTAGTTCTATTTTTAATTTTTTGAGGAACCTCCATACTGTTTTCCAGAGTGGCTGCACAAGTTTGCATTCCCACCAGCAGTACAAAAGAGATCCTCTTTCTCTGCATCCTTCCCAACATCTATCATTGCCTAAGTTGATAATGTCAACCCTTTTGACAGGAGTGAGGTGGTATCTCATTGTGGGTTTGATTTGTATTTCCCTGATGAGTGATGTTGAGCGTTTTCTCATGTGTCAGTTGGCCATCTGGATGTCTTCTTTGGAGAAGTGTCTATTCATGTCTTTTGCCCATTTCTTCACTGGATTCTGTTTTTTGGGTGGGGAGTTTGATAAGTTCTTTATAAATTTTGTATACTAACCCTTTATCTGATATGTCATTTGCAAATAGCTTCTCCCATTCTGTCAGTTGCCTTTTAGTTTTGCTGATTATTTCCTTCAGTGTGCAGAAGCTTTTTATTTTGATGAGGTCCCAATAGTTCATGTTTGCTTTTGTTTCCCTTGCCTCCAGAGAGAGACGTGTTGAGTAAGAAGTTGCTGCAGCTGAGGTCAAATAGGTTTTTGCCTGCTTTCTCCTCGAGGATTTTGATGGCTTCCTGTCTTACATTGAGGTCTTTCATCCATTTTGAGTTTATTTTTGTGTATGGTGTAAGAAAGTGGTCCAGGTTCATTCTTCTGCATGTTGCTGTCCAGTTTTCCCAGCACCACTTGCTGAAGAGACTGTCTTTATTCCATTGGATATTCTTTCCTGCTTTGTCAAAGATTAGTTGGCCATTCGTTTGTGGGTCCATTTCTGAGTGTTCTATTCTGTTCCATTGACCTGAGTGTCTGTTTTTGTGCCAGTACCATACTGTCTTGATGATTACAGCTTTGTAACAAACACAGCTTGAAGTCCGGGATTGTGATGCCTCCTGATTTGGTTTTCTTTTTCAAGACTGCTTTGGCTATTCGGGTCTTTTCTGGTTTCATACAAATTTTGGGATTGTTTGTTCTAGCTCTGTGAAGAATGCTGGTGTTATTTTGATAGCTATTGCATTGAATATGTAGAGTGCTTTGGGTAGTATTGACATTTGAACAATATTTGTTCTTCCTATCCAGGAGCATGCAATCTTGTTCCATTTTTTTGTGTCTTCAATTTCTTTCATAAGCTTTCTATAGTTTTCAGTGTATAGATTTTTCACCTCTTTGGTTAGATTTATTCCTAGGTATTTTATGGTTTTTGGTGCTACTGTAAATGGGATCGATTCCTTGATTTCTCTTTCTGTTGCTTCACTGTTGATGTATAAGAATGCAACTCATTTCTGTGCACTGATTTTATATCCTGCAACTTTGCTGAATTCATGGATCAGTTCTAGCAGTTTTTTGGCAGAATCTTTTGGGTTTTCCATATAAAGTATCATGTCATCTGCGAAGACTGAAAGTTTGACCTCCTCCTGGCTGATCTGGATGCCTTTTATTTCTTTGTGTTGTCTGATTGCTGAGGCTAAGACTTCCAATCCTATGTTGAATAACAGTGGCGAAAGTGGACATCCCTGCCTTGTTCCAGACCTTAGAGGGAAAGCTCTCATTTTTTCCCCATTGAGGATGATATTAGCATTGGATCTTTCATATATGGCTTTTATGATCTCGAGGTATGATCCTTCTATTCCTACTTTCTTGAGGGTTTTTATCAAGAAAGGATGCTGTATTTTGTCAAATGCTTTTTCTGCATCTATTGAGAGGATCGTGTGGCTCTTGTCCTTTCTTTTATTGATGTGAAAATCAATCAATGTGATTCACATTGATTGTTTTGCAGATATTGAACCAGCCCTGCGTTCCAGGTATAAATCCCACTTGGTCATGGGGAATCATTTTTTTAATGTATTGTTGGGTCTGGTTGGCTAATATCTTGTTGAGGATTTTTGCATCCATGTTCATCAGGGAAACTGGTCTACAGTTCTCCTTTTTAGTGGGGTCTTTGATTTTGGAATCAAGGTAATGCTGGCTTCATAGAAAGAGTTTGGAAGTTTTCCTTCCACTTCTATTTTTTTGGAAAAGCTCCAAGAGAATAGGTGTTAACTCTTCCTTAAATGTTTGGTAGAATTCCCCTGGAAAACCATCTGGCCCTGGACTCTTGTTTTTTTGGAGATTTTTTATTCCTAATTCAATTTCTTTACTGGCTATGGGTCTGTTCAAATTTTCTATTTCTTCCTGTTTCAGTTTTGGTAGTTTATATGTTTCTAGGAATTTGTCCATTTCTTCCAGATTGCCCATTTTATTGGTGTGTAATTGTTCATAATATTCTCTCATTATTGTTTGTATTTCTGCTGTGTTGGTTGTGATCTCTCCTCTTTCATTCTTGATTTTATGTATTTGGGTCCTTTCCTTTTTCTTTTTGATAAAACTGGCTAGTGGTTTATCAATTTTGTTAATTCTTGCAAAGAACCAGCTTCTGGTTTTATTGATCTATTCTACTGTTTTTTTGTGTTGTTTTTTTTTTTTTTTTTGGTTTCAATAGCATTGATTTCTGCTCTAATCTTTATTATTTCCTGTTTGCTGCTGGTTTGGGGTTTTATTTGCTGTTCTTTTTCCAGCTCTTTAAAGTGTAAGGTTAGGTTGATGTATCTGAGACCTATCTTCCTTCTTTAGGAAGGCCTGGATTGCTATATACTTTCCTCTTATGACCGCCTTTGCTGCATCCCAGAGGTTTTAGGCTGTGGTGTTATCATTTCCATTGGCTTCCAAGTACTTTTTAATTTCCTCTTTAACATCTTGGTTAGCCCATCCATTCTTTAGTAAGACTTTCTTTAGTCTCCAAGTATGTGTTACCTTTCCAAATTTTTTCTTGTGGTTGATTTCAAGTTTCATAACGTTGTGGTCTGAAAATATGCACAGTATGATCTCGATTTTTTGTACTTGTGGAGGGATGATTTACGTCCCAGTAATTACCTATTCTGGAAAACATTCCATGTGCACTGGAGAAGAATGTGTATTCCGCTGCTTTAGGATGAAATGTTCTGAATATATCTGTTAAGTCCATGTGGTCCAGTGTGTCATTCAAAGACATTGTTTCCTTGTCATTCAAAGACATTGTTTCCTTGTTGATTTTCTGTTTAGATGATCTGTCCATTGCTGTGAGTAGGGTGTTGAAGTCCCCTACTATTATGGTATTATTATCAATGAGTTTCTTTATGTCTATGATTAATTGATTTATATATTTGGGTGATTCCACATTTGGCACATAAATGTTTACAATTGTTAAGTCTTCCTGATGGATAGACCCCTTAATTATGATATAATGTCCTTCTTCTTCTCTTGTTACAGTCTTTATTTTGAACTCTAGATTGTCTGATGTAAGTATGGCTACTCCTGCTTTCTTTTGTTGACCATTAACCTGATAGATGGTTCTCCATCCCTTTACTTTCAATCTGAAGGTGTCTTTAGGTCTAAAGTGGGTCTCTTGTAAACAGCATATAGATGGATCTTGTTTTCTTATCCATTCTATTACCCTATGTCTTTTGATTGGAGCATTTGGTCCACTGACATTTAAAGTGACTACTGAAAGATATGAATTTATTGCCATTATGTTTCTTGTAGAGTTGGGAGTTTCTGGTGGTGTTCTCTGGTCCTTTCTAGTCTTTGTTGATTTTGGTCTTTTTTTTTTGTCTTTTCTCCCCTCAGAGAGTCCCCCTTAAAATTTCTTGCAGGGCTGGTTTAGTGGTGACAAACTCCTTTAATTCGTGTTTGTCTGGGAAACTTTTAATCTCTCCTTCTATTTTTAATGACAGCCTTGCTGGATAAAGAATTCTTGTTTGCATATTTTTCTAATTCAGCACATTGAATATATCCTGCCACTCCTTTCTGGCCTGCCAATTTTCTGTAGATAGATCTGCTGCAAACCCGGTCTGCTGCAAATAGGTCTGCTTCTGTGTTTCCTTGTAGGTTAAGGACTTTTTTTTCCCTTGCTGCTTTCATGATTCTCTACTTGCCTAAGTATTTTGTGAATTTGACTATGATATGCCTTGTCGGTGGTTGATTTTTGTTAAATCTAATGGGAGTCCTCTGTGCTTCCTGGATTTTGATGCCTGTATCTTTCCCCAAGTCAGGAACGTTTTCTGCTATGATTTGCTCACATAACCTTTCTACCCCATTTTCTCTCTCTTCATCTTCTGGGACCCCTATGATTCTGATGTTGTTCCTTTTTTTTTTTTTTTTTAATGTTTATTTATTTTTTGAGAGAGAGAGACACAGAGTGTGAGCAGGGGAGGGGCAGAGAGAGAGAGAGGGAGACACAGAATCCGAAGCAGGCTCTAGGCTCTGAGCTGTCACCACAGAGCCCAATTCAGGGCTTGAACTCACAAGCCATGAGATTATGACCTGAGCTGAAGTCAGTTGCTGAACGAACTGAGCCACCCAGACGCCCCTGTATATTCTTCTTTTTTAATATTTTAAAGATACAAACATTATTATATTTACCATACTTAGAACATATCTACCTAAAGGAAAAAAAGAAAACTAAATGGCCTTGCTTATACTAATTTACATCTGAAAATAATTAACAGTCAAAAGTAACAGATCACCACTTTGGATTCCTTCACTGCAATGAAAGCCCAGGATTTCTGTCTCCCACTCACTGCTTCTCCCTTCTCACCACCTCCAGATCTGCTGAGGAATACTGTTTATGATGCTAAAAAACAATTTTTGTTTTCTTTTTTTGTCATTTACACCTTACTTTAAGTCAGCTATAATAATTACTCATATTTAACATTACAATACTAACCTTCTTCCCATTTTTGTTCTCTTTTAAAGCACACACACACACACAAATCACTTGCTGACACATGGGATCTTTAGCTGTCTTGAAGCTATGAAATCTAGTCGACACGTTTTTTTTAATGTTTATGTGTTTTTTAATGTGTATGTCTCTTAAGTGTTTCTACTTTAAGGAAAGGAAATTCTCATTTAGCCAGATAACTTATCTTGAGGACATATCTTCAACTGGTAAGCCCACCATTCCCAGGTATTTATTATCTGGCTTATGGTACAAATTATTAAAATTTGCATTCCTTTGAATATGTATTTCTATATTTGCTTAAATATTTAAAAATTATCATTAATGTTCCAAATTTAAAACAGGTTATGTCTCAATTCTATTTTCTGGTTAACCATTACAGGCGCATAAAGTGTCTTTCCAATTTCCAAACTATAAAGTCTTCTCTGGAATTATGGGACATTTTCTACAACTATGTTGTAGAAAACTCTACCACCCCTTTACACATTTTCCTAAAACAAAATTATCTCCACGCTCTTGTAAATAAATTAGCAGTTTTTTTCCCCGAGCTGGTCTCAGGTAGCTAATTCTGTTTTTTGATTCTTTACTGTCACCAGCATCACTGTTTTGTATCAATTATTCTACTGTTTTTATTCTAAAGATGCTTTAGTTGTCCTATGGCTAATACCCTGGCAATTCACTCTTTTTTCCCCCTCACATTGTTTTTCTGTAAATTTTAGGCCTTTATTGTCTGTTTAGAAGACATTTTGCTCATTCTCTGAATTATCTATGATTCTTGTGGCTTTGAAATTCAGCTATTATTGATATTTTTTTCAAGTTTCTTTTAGGTCCTTCACATAGACTGATAAAGCTTTCCTTTGTCTTTGCTATATATTTTTTTAACACTATACATTTTCTTTGCTTCATATGACTTTGTAGAGCTCTCAGTGAGTTTAATCAAACAGAGGGGGGACCATCCATCACCTCTTCAGCTGGTATGCACACTGGGGATTTGTTTGTTTGTTTGTTTGTTTTTTAAAAGCTATTTATGGCAAACAGGTCCCTAAACAGTCTCTGACTTACTGTAGTTTGATTTATGGTTATTCAACTTTATCATAGTATGAAAGCAATATGCATTCAGTAGAAACTGTACTTGGAATTTTGAATTTTCATCTTTTCCTGGGCTAGCACTATGCAGTAGGACCCTCTGTCATGATGGAAGTCAGCAGCAGCAAAACAAAGTCTAGTCAGCCATGCAACCCTGGGGGTCAGTGACTGAGAAGCTGTGGGCTAGTGTAAGTGCTCTGAGCATGTGTAAGGAAGGCTGGACTACACTATGATGTTCAGTAAGTTACGTGTATTCAATGCATTTTTGCCTTAAAGTATTTTCAATTTACAGGGGGATGCAATCCATGGGAGGAAAATCTATACATTAAAATTCCTCCTCTGAAGGTAGTACACTGAAGTGCTCAATTTGGAAATGAAGATGATTTTATTTTACCTGTAAGAACAGTCTTGTACTTAAAAAGCAGCAAGGTCTAGTAATTGTACCTTGAGATAAAATAAATCCTTTATCAACAATTGAAAAAAAAAAAAAAAGGAGAGATTGACAAACCAAGAAACAGACTCTTAACCATAGAGAACAAACTGATGGTTATCAGAGGGGAGGTGGGTGGGAGATGGGTGAAACAGGTGAAGGGATAAGAGTACACTGATCTTGGGGCGCCTGGGTGGGTCAGTCAGTTGAGTGTCCAACTTCAGCTCAGGTCACGATCTCTCGGTTCACGGGTTCGAGCCCCATGTCAGGCTTTCAACTGACAGCACAGAGCCTGCTTCAGATTCTCTGTCTCCTTCTCTGTCTGCCCTTCCCCTGCTAGTCTCTCAAAACTTCTCTCTTCTCTCTTCTCTCTCTCTCAAAAATAAATAAATATTAAAAAAGTTTTTTTAAAAAGAATACACAGATCTTGATAAGCACTAAGCAATGTACAGAACTGTTGAATCACTATATTGTACACTTGAAACTAATATAATACTGTATGTTAACTGTACTGGAATTAAAATAAAGAACTTAATAAAAATGAATCCTTTATCATCAGGAGGGCAGATCCCTGGAATAACTGCCATGCCTCAACCTGAGCTTCCCCATTGTCCTCACGACCTTTGCCCCTGGAGAATACCCAGGTGTCCCACTCCTTTCTTCTCTGGTCCAACAAGAGGGTTATGCGTTAGAGGAGTAAAATAAAATATGGTCTATCCCTTTTTCTCATCACTGAGAACTGAGTTTTCAAAAGATGGGTGGGGGGAAAGTTAAGAGACTGGCATTGTTCACTGCTAGGCATTCTCCCTGATTATACATCTTCCGGTATACAGTCTGTTTGTTTCCTTACCTATAGAACTGAAGTTAACAAGAAAACAACTGTGAGAGCACTGAGGATCATATCAAACAGCCCAAAGCAAACAAAACTGTGAACATGAACATAATACCTACATGATAACAGCGTTCAGAATTCCAGTAGACAGTCAGGTTTGTTCCATGTAGTTCGTTATGGATGAGCAGCAACGCTTGGTCCATCTTCAGCTCTACATGCCTTTTTTTATCTAAGTCTGCTAAGAATTAGAAAAAAAAGTTTTAAAAAGCAGAAAAAAAAAGCATCTGAAAGACTACATAAAAGACAAAGGGCACCTGTGTAAACTTCACAGGAGTGCTTCTCGAATGCCTGCCCTCTAAGGTTCTAGGGTGTCTCATTCCTTACTCTGTGAACACATAACTGTGCTTGCACGCACATGCGTGCCTGAACACGTGCGCACGTGCGTGCACTCACACACACACACACACACACACACACACACACACACACAAGAGTTGCCCTTTTGTACATGTGCCTCTACTATAAAACAGAATTTGGTTAACATCATTCACGTCCTGTGTGTACCTGGACTAAGTAGGACCTTACATTCATCATGTGCTAAGGTGTGGCAGGCCCTGAATTTACTAGTTTCACATATCTTCCATTTGACAATATGTCAACCTCACAATCTGGGTATTTTCTCCATTTAGCACATGAAAAAATGGAGGCTCACAAGCATTAGATAATTGTGCATGGCCAGGGTTCTGCAAAATCACTGTGTGAACCCAATCAATTTGTGTGATTCCAAAGTCCAAACTTTCTTCAATCATGTTAATCCCACCCCTCTACGAGTGCAGCTCGGGAGAAGTCAGGACACCCGGTGAGCAAGGCTCTGTGGGGATTTGCATGCCCTTTAAAGTTTGAGATGCTCTGCCTTCTATCACTTTGGTTTGGACTTCTGAATCTCCTTCTGCTTCCAGCAG
Source organism: Panthera onca (assembly GCF_046562875.1). NCBI lineage: Eukaryota > Metazoa > Chordata > Mammalia > Carnivora > Felidae > Panthera > Panthera onca. Next base: position 165,112,984 of record NC_138342.1, on the reverse strand, counting down.
AAGACAAGATGAGCCTCAGTCTGAAGGGAGAAGTCCCACCACTCCAGAGTCCCTAAGCTTAGAGCTTACCACTTTACTAGATGCTCTTAGGACAATCTAAAGACGATGCACATTCTACATTTACACCTGCCAATATGGTAGGCAAACAAAGAGAACTATTATTGGTTAAAGTGAAAGCAAAATGTTTCATTTAGACCAACCTCCTCATTTATACTATTATATGGTACAAAAGAGAAATTAATTTGCCCTCTAGCTTCTAGGCCAAAAAGAGAGAGAGAGAGAGAGAGAAACTATTTAATAACACAATGAGAAAGATAATAATCTAGCCTCTTTTATTTTGTAATACGAAAGCTTATTTTAGGGCTCCCAAGGAACTCATGTGAATGGTTAATTCAGGAAATTTTTCACTGTAGCCAGCCTAAATCCCTCATTTTATTATTTTTAAAAGATATTTATTTAGAGAGAGTGTGTGCACACACAGCAGGGGAGGGGCAGAGAGAGGGGGAGAGAGAATCCCAAGCAGGCTCCACTCTGTCAGCACAGAGCCCAACATGGGCTCAAGAACCATGAGATCATGACCTGAGCTGAAATCAACAGTCAGAGTCAGAAACTTAACTAACTGAGCCACCCAGATGCCCCTAAATCCCTCATTTTAAGGTTTACCCTAATGTACCCTTATTTAGTTAGCTCTTGGTAAATACAAAACCCACAATATATCACTCTTAATAATCTATTGAAAGTTGTCCCCCCTCTACACTAAAGAAAGTTATACTCACTTTTTCTGTCCTTTCCTTCTGAAGAGTGTCTTCTAGTGAAAGCAGTGTTTGGGACCAAGGGTGTAACATGGTGGGTTAAGTGTCTGGACTCCAAGTTAGACCAACTGGAATTTGAATCACACCCTTTCTCAGCTTCCTCATCAATAAATTAAGAGTCCAAAGGTTCTACACTCAATTTCCATTATTGGGTGAAGGTTCCCACACTACCAAGCAATTCTCAGACACCAGCTGGGTGTCCTACAATTCAACTCAATTCTGACACTATGTACCTGGAGACAGTGTCAGATGCCACAGATAGGGGCTCAGTCCCACAAGACTGACTCTGCCTTCAGATGTCAGTCACCAGCACAAGGTACCACCTGTGCCTCGGACCGACCAGCTATGGATTGGAGGTTCCCAAGACCCCCTTCTCACGTTCCATTAATTTACTAGAGCAGCTCACAGAACTCAGAGAAACATTTTACTACTAGATTACTGGTGTATTATAAGAGGGTATAACTGAGGAACAGCCAGATGGCAGAGATGCACAAGGCAAGACACGGGGAAAGGGTGTGGAGCTCCCATGTCCTCTCCCAGGCTGCCACTCTCCCCAAATCTCCAAGTGTTCACCAACCCAGAAGCTCTCTGAACCCCATCCTTTGAGTTTCTATGGAGACTTCATTACCAAGGCAATTGATTAAACCATTGGTCGTTTATGACTGATTCAACCTCCAGCCCCTCTCCCTTCCCCAGATGCTGGCTGTGGGACTGAGAGTTCCAACATTCAAATCACAGGGTGGGTTCTCCAGGTCACCAGTCCCACCCTTCGGTAGAGGCCAAAGGTCACCTAATTAACATAACAAGGGACACTTTGGCAGCTCTCTCCACTGAGGAAATTGCAAGTGTTTTAGAAGCCCCTGTGCAAGATGAAAACCAAATACACACATTTCTTGATAAAAACCACACTTGTAACAGCATGTCCTTCACAGTACTGCTGGGAAGGCTAAAGTTAATAATATATGTAATGTGTTGCCACAGAATCTGCAACAAAGCAGGTATTCAACACATGATAATTACAATGTCCAGGCCACATCTAACCAACACAGAGCTTCATTAGGGTTACGAACATATGAATATTTTTTGGTTGTTTCTTCTTTTTTCATGTAACTTCATTTCCGATTTCTTCCCATTTCCTCTTTTTTTCCTGTTGTAAGAAATGATGCTACATACATCTGAAAATTAACCTGTTCTCCTTTCGACATAATTCCTTAACTTCCAGGAGCGAAATTTTACAGCTTTTTAAATAGCTTTTGCTCTGCATTGCCAAAATCCTCTCCATTTTAGTTGTGATTTTTTTTTCAATATATGAAGTTTATTGTCAAATTGGTTTCCATACAACACGCAGTGCTCATCCCAAAAGGTGCCCTCCTCAATACCCATCACCCACCCTCCCCTCCCTCCCACCCCCCATCAACCCTCAGTTTGTTCTCAGTTTTTAACAGTCTCTTATGCTTTGGCTCTCTTCCACTCTAACCTCTTTTTTTTTTCCTTCCCCTCCCCCATGGGTTTCTGTTAAGTTTCTCAGCATCCACATAAGAGTGAAAACATATGGTAGCTGTCTTTCTCTGTATGGCTTATTTCACTTAGCATCACACTCTCCAGTTCCATCCATGTTGCTACAAAAGGCCATATTTCATTCTTTCTCATTGCCACGTAGTATTCCATTGTGTATATAAACCACAATTTCTTTATCCATTCATCAGTTGATGGACATTTAGGCTCTTTCCATAATTTGGCTATTGTTGAGAGTGCTGCTATAAACATTGGGGTACAAGTGCCCCTATGCATCAGTACTCCTGTATCCCTTGGGTAAATTCCTAGCAGTGCTATTGCTGGGTCATAGGGTAGGTCTATTTTTAATTTTCTGAGGAACCTCCACACTGCTTTCCAGAGTGGCTGCACCAATTTGCATTCCCACCAACAGTACAAGAGGGTTCCCGTTTCTCCACATCCTCTCCAGCATCTATAGTCTCCTGATTTGTTCATTTTGGCCACTCTGACTGGCGTGAGGTGATATCTGAGTGTGGTTTTGATGGATTTCCCTGATGAGGAGCGACGTTGAGCATCTTTTCATGTGCCTGTTGGCCATCTGGATGTCTTCTTTAGAGAAGTGTCTATTCATGTTTTCTGCCCATTTCTTCACTGGGTTATTTGTTTTTCGAGTGTGGAGTTTGGTGAGCTCTTTATAGATTTTGGATACTAGCCCTTTGTCTGATATGTCATTTGCAAATATCTTTTCCCATTCCGTTGGTTGCCTTTTACTTTTGTTGGTTGTTTCCTTTGCTGTGCAGAAGCTTTTTATCTTCATAAGGTCCCAGTAGTTCATTTTTGCTTTTAATTCCCTTGCCTTTGGGGATGTGTCAAGTAAGAAATTGCTACGGCTGAGGTCAGAGAGGTCTTTTCCTGCTTTCTCCTCTAGTGTTTTGATGGTTTCCTGTCTCATATTCAGGTCCTTTATCCATTTTGAGTTTATTTTTGTGAATGGTGTGAGAAAGTGGTCTAGTTTCAATCTTCTGTACGTTGTTGTCCAGTTCTCCCAGCACCATTTGTTAAAGAGACTGTCTTTTTTCCATTGGATACTCTTTCCTGCTTTGTCAAAGATTAGTTGGCCATACGTTTGTGGGACTAGTTCTGGGGTTTCTATTCTATTCCATTGGTCTATGTGTCTGTTTTTGTGCCAATACCATGCTGTCTTGATAATTACAGCTTTGTAGTAGAGGCTAAAGTCTGGGATTGTGATGCCTCCTGCTTTGGTCTTCTTCTTCAAAATTACTTTGGCTATTCGGGGCCTTTTCTGGTTCCATATGAATTTTACGATTGCTTGTTCTAGTTTCGAGAAGAATGCTGGTGCAATTTTGATTGGGATTGCATTGAATGTGTAGATAGTTTTGGGTAGTATTGACATTTTGACAATATTTATTCTTCCAATCCATGAGCATGGAAGTTTTTCCATTTCTTTATATCTTCTTCAATTTCCTTCATAAGGTTTCTATAGTTTTCAGCATACAGATCTTGTACATCTTTGGTTAGATTTATTCCTGGGTATTTTATGCTTCTTGGTGCAATTGTGAATAGGATCAGTTTCTTTATTTGTCTTTCAGTTGCTTCATTATTAGTGCATAAGAATGCAACTGATTTCTGTACATTGATTTTGTATCCTGCAACTTTGCTAAATTCATGTATCAGTTCTAGCAGACTTCTGGTGGAGTCTATCAGATTTTCCATGTATAATATCATGTCATCTGCAAAAAGTGAAAGCTTAACTTCATCTTTGCCAATTTTGATGCCTTTGATTTCCTTTTGTTGTCTGATTGCTGATGCTAGAACTTCCAGCACTATGTTTAACAACAGCGGTGAGAGTGGACATCCCTGTCGTGTTCCTGATCTCAGGGAAAAAGCTCTCAGTTTTTCCCCATTGAGGATGATGTTAGCTGTGGGCTTTTCATAAATGGCTTTTATGATGTTTAAGTATGTTCCTTCTATCCCGACTTTCTTGAGGGTGTTTATTAAGAAAGGTTGCTGAATTTTGTCAAAGGCCTTTTCTGCATCGATTGACAGGATCATATGGTTCTTATCTTTTCTTTTATTAATGTGATGTATCACATTGATTTGCGAATGTTGAACCAGCCCTGCATCCCAGGAATGAATCCCACTTGATCATGGTGAATAATTCTTTTTATATGCTGTTGAATTCGATTTGCTAGTATCTTATTGAGAATTTTTGCATCCATATTCATCAGGATATTGGCCTGTAGTTCTCTTTTTTGACTGGGTCTCTGTCTGGTTTAGGAATCAAAGTAATACTGGCTTCATAAAATGAGTCTGGAAGTTTTCCTTCCCTTTCTATTTTTTGGAATAGCTTGAGAAGGATAGGTATTATCTCTGCTTTAAACGTCTGGTAGAACTCCCCTGGGAAGCCATCTGGTCCTGGACTCTTATTTGTTGGGAGATTTTTGATGGCTGATTCAATTTATTCGCTGGTTATGGGTCTGTTCAAGCTTTCTATTTCCTCCTGATTGAGTTTTGGAAGCGTGTGGGTGTTTAGGAATTTGTCCATTTCTTCCAGGTTGTCCAGTTTGTTGGCATAAAATTTTCCATAGTATTCCCTGATAATTGCTTGTATCTCTGAGGGAGATTTTATTTTATTTGGGTCATCTCCCTTTTCTTTTTGAGAAGCCTGGCTAGAGGTTTATCAATTTTGTTTATTTTTTCAAAAAACCAACTCTTGGTTTCGTTGATCTGCTCTACAGTTTTTTTAGATTCTATATTGTTTATTTCTGCTCTGATCTTTATTATTTCTCTTCTTCTGCTGGATTTAGGCTGTCTTTGCTGTCCTGCTTCTATTTCCTTTAGGTGTGCTGTTAGATTTTGTATTTGGGATTTTTCTTGTTTCTTGAGATAGGCCTGGATTGCAATGTATTTTCCTCTCAGGACTGACTTCGCTGCATCCCAAAGCATTTGGATTGTCGCATTTTCATTTTCATTTGTTTCCATATATTTTTAAATCTCTTCTCTAATTGCCTGGTTGACCCATTCATTCTTTAGTAGGGTGTTCTTTAACCTCCATGCTTTTGGAGGTTTTCCAGACTTTTTCCTGTGGTTGATTTCAAGCTTCATAGCATTGTGGTCTGAAAGTATGCATGGTATAATTTCAATTCTTGTATACTTATGAAGGACTCTTTTGTGACCCAGTATGTGATCTATCTTGGAGAATGTTCCATGTGCACTCGAGAAGAAAGTATATTCTGTTGCTTTGGGATGCAGAGTTCTAAATATATCTGTCAAGTCCATCTGATCCAATGTATCATTCACGGCCCTTGTTTCTTTATTGACAGTGTGTCTAGATGATCTATCCATTTCTGTAAGTGGACTGTTAAAATCCCCTGCAATTACCACATTCTTATCAATAAGGTTGCTTATGTTTGTGAGTAATTGTTTTATATATTTGGGGGCTCTGGTTTTCGGCGCACAGACATTTATAATTGTTAGCTCTTCCTGATGGATAGACCCTGTGATTATTATATAATGCCCTTCTTCGTCTCTTGTTACAGCCTTTAATTTAAAGTCTAGTTTGTCTGATATGAGTATGGCTACTCCAGCGTTCTTTTAATTTCCAGTGACATGATAAACAGTTCTCCATCCCCTCACTCTCAATCTGAAGGTGTCCTCAGGTCTAAAATGAGTCTCTTGTAGACAGAAAATAGATGGGTCTTGTTTTTTTTATCCATTCTGATACCCTATGTCTTTTGGTTGGCGCATTTAGTCCATTTACATTCAGTGTTATTATAGAAAGATATGGGTTTAGAGTCATTGTGATGTCCATAGGTTTCATGCTTGTAGCGATGTCTCTGGTACTTTGTCTCACAGGATCCCCCTTAGGATCTCTTGTAGGGCTGGTTTAGTGGTGACGAATTCCTTCAGTTTTTGTTTGTTTGGGAAGACCTTTATCTCTCCTTCTATTCTAAATGACAGACTTGCTGGATAAAGGATTCTCAGCTGCATATTTTTTCTGTTCATCACATTGAAGATCTCCTGCCATTCCTTTCTGGCCTGTCAAGTTTCAGTAGAGAGATCGGTCACGAGTCTTATAGGTCTCCCTTTATATGTTAGAGCACATTTATCTCTAGCTGCTTTCAGAATTTTCTCTTTATCCTTGTATTTTGCCACTTTCACTATGATATGTCGTGCAGAAGATCAATTCAAGTTACGTCTGAAGGGAGCTCTCTGTGCCTCTTGGATTTCAATGCCTTTTTCCTTCCCCAGATCCAGGAAGTTCTCAGCTATTATTTCTTCAAGTACACCTTCAGCACCTTTCCCTCTCTCTTCCTCCTCTGGAATACCAATTATGCGTAGATTATTTCTCTTTAGTGCCTCACTTAGTTCTCTAATTTTCCCCTCATACTCCTGGATTTTTTTTATCTCTCTTTTTCTCAGCTTCTTCTTTTTCCATAATTTTATCTTCTAGTTCACCTATTCTCTCCTCTGCCTCTTCAATCCGAGCCGTAGTTCTCTCCATTTTATTTTGCAACTCGTTGATAGCATTTTTTAGCTCCTTCTGACTGTTCCTTAGTCCCTTGATCTCTGTAGCAAGAGATTCTCTGCTGTCCTTTATACTGTTTTCAAGCCCAGCGATTAATTTTATAACTATTATTCTAAATTCACTTTCTGTTATATTGTTTAAATCATTTTTGATCAGTTCGTTAGCTGTTATTTCCTGAACGTTTTTCTGAGGGGAAGTCTTCCGTTTCGTCATTTTGGATAGTCCCTGGAATGGTGTGGGACTGCGGGGCACTTCCCCTGTGCTGTCTTGAATAACTTGCGTTGGTGGGCGGGGCCGCATTCAGACCTGATGTCTGCCCCCAGCCCACCACTGGGGCCACAGTCAGACTGGTGTGTGCCTTCTCTTCCCCTCTCCTAGGGGCGGGATTCACTGTGGGGTGGCGTGGCCTGTCTGGGCTACTTGCACACTGCCAGGCTTGTGGTGCTGGGGATCCGGCGTATTAGCTGGGGTGGATGGGCAAGGTGCCCAGGGGCAGGAGGGGCAGGCTCAGCTCTCTTTTCCTTCGGAGATCCGCTTCGGGAGGGGCCCTGTGGCACCGGGAGAGAGACCCACCGGAGGGTTGGCTCCGCAGAAGCACAGCGTAGGGTGATTTCTCGGAGCAAGCAAGTTCCCTGGCAGGAACTGGTTCCCTTTGGGATTTTGGCTGGGGGATGGGCGAGGGAGATGGCGCTGGCGAGCGCCTTTGTTCCCGCCAAGATGAGCTCTGTCGTCCGGGTCTCAACAACTCTCCCTCCCATTGTCCTCCAGCCCTCCCAATCTCCGAGCATAGCTGTTAGCTTATAACCTTCCAGATGTCAAGTCCCGCTTGCTGTCGGAACACACTCCGTCCGGACCCTCCGCTTTTGCAAGCCAGACTCGGGGGGGGTCTGCTTGGCCGGCGGGCCACCCCTCCGCCCCGGCTCCCTCCCGCCGGTCCGTCGAACGCGCACCGCCTCGCCGCCCTTCCTACCCTCTTCCGTGGGCCTCTCATCTGCACTTAGCTCCGGAGACTCCATTCTGCTAGTCTTCTGGCGGTTTTCTGGGTTATTTAGGCAGGTATATATGGAATCTAAGTGATCAGCAGGACGCGCGGTAAGCCCAGCATCCTCCTACACCACCATCTTCCCAGGATCCTCTAGTTGTGATTTATAATGACAACTGTGGTGACCGTGGGCTCCCAGGTGATACAAATAACTACACACTCAATGTATGCCAGGCCCCAACAGCCCTGTGAACAGCTTTTGAGGTCTCCATTTTCTGGATGAGGAATCTGAGGCCTGCAGAGGTCAAGCAACTTGCCCAAAGACACCCACCAGCCACCAGGACTTAAGCTTCAGTCAGTCTGACCAGCACCTGACCTCTGTTACCAGTCTCCTAAGAGTAAACATATCTATTCCCTCGAAGCTGGGCCAGGGACTTTTAGCCTTTTAATTTTTTCCCTCACTTTTTAGCCTGATGTATAGAAAATCTAATTTTCTTATTATTTTAAAAATAGTTTTGAAATAACGATTAACAACTCTGAAATGTTTTCCAAATGTTTATGTACTTTCCTTTCACGTGAATTGTTGGAATGTTCATTTATTTAACCACTTAACCCACATTAGAAAGGAGACAGCAGGCCCAAGATGGAGTCACTCATGCTAAACCCCACCAAGACATATCTAAACTAACCTAACTGCAGCTTCAGCTTCTGCCAGAAATGAGACTTTCAACCAGGCAATCTGGAACTTCCCAGTCAGCACCAGGAGGTAATCTGCTGATAGACCCCTTCTGTTGCCCTTAGGAAGGTGACCTGGCCTAAAACAATTCATTTTTATGAATAATTTCCTTTTTCCTCTCCCTCTCCACCTTTAAAAACTTTCCTTTTCTGCAGCTCAGTGAAGTTCCTTTCTACATTATTTGCTAGATGATCTTGAAATTTACTCAGTTGAATTTCTGTTATTTAACAGATTTCGTGGCAGTGGGGACTGAAGGAGACTTCGACGGCTTCGAGGAAACTGAGAAACACGAGCGTGGTACCCCACATACACTCTGAACTCACGTTCTTCCTCACCATGTCCAAGAGCCATGGGTAACTTCTCTTTTGGTTCTGTGCTCCGCTCTCTGCATCAAGCTCTCAATCTAATTGGCTCTTCAGTCCGCAATTCCAGAGTTTTTGAGTGGAAAACCCCAGCCCTTAATCCTAGCCCAAGATCTATGTGGGAACTGTGGGCAGTGGTGCACAGTTAACAGCAGTAACTGCGCACCACTACCCACAGTTCCCCACCATGGGGAGCCCCCAGCCTGTAATCCCCATTTGTTGGGGTTTGCTGGTTCAACCCTTTCCCCAGCTCGAGGATCCTCGGGGACTGCTGCTAGTAAAACACAGGGCCTTCTGTTAGCCATTTCGCAGAAACTTCCACTCCCCAGGTTTTGGTTCTGTTTTCAGACTCAGCCACAGCTGCAGTTCTCCATTTGTTTAGAATCAGTCCACGGTCCCCATTCTTTGAGGTCTGGTGGTTGGACACTTTCCCCAGTCCCCAGATCTTTGGTATGCTGATGTCCACTTTCAGTTCCTCAGATACTACTGCTTTCTGTTAATATGTACATGACATAAAGATTAATTGCTAATGGGAATCTTGCAGGCCAAAAGAGTCACAAAAATTGGTGAGCACAAGTCAAGCATTTAAGAGCTGTTAGAACACTTACCACTTAGCCCAAAGACACCTGTGTTAGGATGAGCTGGTCACAGAACCAGTTAGGTTGACACTACATCACCTACCAACCACAAGAAAAATTCTGCACAATGAGGTGCACCATGAAAACACCACACAACCCCAACCCCATCACTGCACATCCCTCTTAGCTACTGATCTGGCTCTAAGAAACTCCTCCATCAGTTGATGACATATCTAAAACTTCTGATATTTTTTTAAGTTTATTTATTTATTTTGAGTGAGAGAGACAGAGAGAGAGACAAAGTGCATGAGTTGGGAAGGAGCAGAGAGAGAGAGAGAGAGGGAGAAGGAGAATCCCAAGCAGGATCCACACTGTCAGTGCAGAGCCCGATGCAAGGCTTGAATTCACAAACGGTGAGGTCATGACCTGAGCTGAAATCAAGAGTCAGACGCTTAACCAACTGAGCCACACAGGTGTCCCCAAGCCTTTTGATATTTAAACAAAAAAAATTTTTTAATGTTTATTTATTTTTGAGAGACAGAGTGCAAGTGGGGGAAGGGGGGGGGGGGAGGTACACAGAATCAGAAACAGGCCCCAGGCTCTGAGGTATGAGCACAGAGCCCAATGCGGGGCTGGAACTCATGAATCACTAGATCATGACCTGAGCTGAAGTTGGGTGCTTAACTGACTGAGCCACCCAGGCACCCCTAAACCTTTTGATATTTTTAACAAACTTCCACAAAATCAAATTCTAAATGAAGTCTTTTTGACCTTGAACCCACTTTGGGTTTTCCAGATGGTCCCTGGAACATCTCAAAGGATTTGTTTTCTCTTTATAAAAGGGAAGATGTGAACTAAATAGGCTTATCTGGTATGTTAAATTACATGGGAGGTATTGTCAAACAGGTGATGTTAAGTCTTCTTAGATTATATTTGTGTGCATATGTTATTAATACAAGTGTTCCAAAAACTGTATGAAATTCCTGAAGATCTAATAGGTATTGATATAATGTTAACATTGATAATTCTAGTTACTATCTTAAAATGTATTCACAAAAATAACCGAATTTCCTTGTCAATTCCATCGTAATGAACTTTCATCAGCTCTCTAACAATAGACATTTTAAAATCTTTTGTCATTTACAGAGTTACTGTTTTACTGAAATGCTTCTACAAAAGCTTCCTGCAAATGTGTTTCATTTTCAGAGAAATTCATGGAAAAGAATCTGACAAGTGCTGTAAAATACAGGTTTCTAATAACTTTCAGATCATGCAACTGAACTGGGTAAGAATTTCCAGAATTAGTGGAAAAACAGTATTCAAGCAAAAAAGAATAACATAGGACTGAATGCACCAAGGAGGATATTTTAATTTTTATGACATCTTGTTTAAAGCTACTGGTTTTCTAACATTTTGCTTTTCCAGATTTTAGGAAACCTTTTTCTTTTTTCTCTTAAAGTATCAACAATTTGATAAGATATACCTTTGTGAACAAAGATGAAACACTGACTTTTTCTCCCTACCTGATTCCTCCAGAATTGGAAAGTTCTTGAGTATTCTTTTCATGGCAATATAGTTAGTTATTTACATAGATTCAACGAGAGTCTGATCCTTATAACCAGATACCATTGGAAATACTGGCCATGTAATTAAAGCTTTGACCAGCATGTCATATTTGAAAGAGATATGCATAGACTTAGATATGACCAAGTAGCTTTAAAGAACTAAGGTTGACTTTGCAGAGCCAATAAAGCCTCTTGGAAAAGTTGCCCTAACACCTTGCTTACAAGGTTCCAGCAAAGTAGTAATAAAAAGAGCTTATATGAGGGCACCTGGGTGGCTAAGTCAGTTAAGCGTTGGACTTCCGTTCAGGTAATGATCTCGTGGTTCATGAGTTCAAGCCCCACATCAGGCTGTCTGCTATAGGCCCAGAGCCCACCTCGGATCCTCTGTCCCCCTCTCACTGCCCCTCCCCCCACCTCAAAAATAAACATTAAAAAAAAATTTTTAAAAAGAGCTTATATGGTCCAAAAAAAAAATTTTTTTTAAGAGGGGAGGGCACCTGGCTGACTCAGTTGGTAGAGCATGCAATAGATCTCAGGGTCATGAGTTCAAGCCCCACACTGGGCATAGAGCTTACTTAAATAAATATTTTTTTTAAAAAAGAAAAAATGCTATATCTAACTTTTTTTTAAAGTTTATTTATTTATATTTGAGAGAGAGAGCAGGAGAGGGGCAGAAAAGTCAGAGAGAGAAAATCCCAAGCAGGCTCTACACTGTCAGCACAGAGCCAGACAGTGGGCTCAAACTCGTAAGCCTCAAAATCATGACCTGAGCCAAAACCAAGAGTCAGACGCTTACCTGACTGAGCCATCTAAGTGGCCCTATATGGTCAATTATCTTGCTGCACTTAAGAAAATAATCAGGTGGTGTGCCTGGGTGGCTCAAGTCCGTTAAGCATCTGACTTCGGCTCAGGTCATGATCTTACAGTTTGTGAGTTCAAGCCCTGTCATCAGGCTCTGTGCTAACAGCTCAGAACCTGGAGCCTGCTTCAGATTCTGTGTCTCCCTCTCTCTCTGCCCCTCCCGTGCTCATGCTTTGTCTCGCTCTCTCAAAAATAAATAAATATTTTGAAAAACTAAAAAAAGAAAAATAATCAGGCAAAGTTTAATGCAAACAAATTAGTTTTATTATAAAAAATGAGGGTTGGCACAAGAACAGACACTCAGATCAGTGGAACAGAATAGAGCACCCAGAAATGGACCCACAAACGAATGGCCAACTAATCTTTGACAAAGCAGGAAAGAATATCCAATGGAATAAAGACAGTCCCTTCAGCAAGTGGTGCTGGGAAAACTGGACAGCAACATGCAGAAAAATGAATCTAGACCACTTTCTTACACCATACACAAAAATAAACTCAAAATGGATGAAAGACCTCAATGTAAGACAGGAAGCCATCAAAATCCTCGAGGAGAAAGCAGGCAAAAACCTCTTTGACCTCGGCCGCAGCAACTTCTTACTCAACACGTCTCTCTCTGGAGGCAAGGGAAACAAAAGCAAACATGAACTATTGGGACCTCAACAAAATAAAAAGCTTCTGCACAGCAAAAGAAACAATCAGCAAAACTAAAAGGCAACTGACAGAATGGGAGAAGATATTTGCAAATGACATATCAGATAAAGGGTTAGTATCCAATATCTATAAAGAACTTATCAAACTCAACACCCAAAAAACAAAGAATCCAGTGAAGAAATGGGCAAAAGACATGAATAGACACTTCTCCAAAGAAGACATCCAGATGGCCAACCAACACATGAAAAAATGCTCAACATCACTCATCATCAGGGAAATACAAATAAAAAACCACAATGAGATACCACCATACACCTGTCAGAATGGCTAACATTAACAACTCACGCAACAACAGATGTTGGCAAGGATGCAGAGAAAGAGGATCTCTTTTGCATTGTTGGTGGGAATGCAAGCTGGTGCAGCCACTCTGGAAAACAGTATGGAGGTTCCTCAAAAAACTAAAAATAGAAGTACCCTACGACCCAGCAATTGCACTACTAGGCATTTATCCACAGGATACAGGTGTGCTGTTTTGAAGGGACACATGCACCCCCATGTTTATAGCAGCACTATCAACAATAGCCAAAGTATGGAAAGAGCCCAAATGTCCATCTATGGATGAATGGATAAAGATGTGGTATATATATACAATGGAGTATTACTCAGCAATCAAAAAGAATGAAATCTTGCCATTTGCAACTACGTGGATGGAACTGGAGGGTATTATGCTAAGCGAAATTAGTCAGAGAAAGACAAAGATCATATGACTTCACTCATATGAGGACTTTAAGAGACAAAACAGATGAACATAAGGGAAGGGAAACAAAAATAATATAAAAACAGGGAGGGGGACAAAACATAAGAGACTCATAAATATGGAGAACAAACTGAGGGTCACTGGAGGGGTTGTGGGAGGGGGAATGGGCTAAATGGGACAGGAGCACTAAGGAATCTACTCCTGAAATGATTGTTGCACTATATGCTAACTAATTTGGATGTAAATTTAAAAATATATAAAAAATAAAGCAAGTTAAAATAAAAAATAAAATAAAATAAAAATAAATAAATAAATAAATAGGGTAATTGTGGAGAGAAGAAATTATGTTTACACCTTTGTCTACATTAGAGTTTAATTCTGTTAATTGTCTTTGAGGTTCTGTTATAAAGTGGACTGGATCCTGAATTCTTCTAGCTTCCTCAATAATTTGGCTCAACCCTCCAAACTAATGTTTGCAATTTTCCCCCACCCTTCTGATTTGGAATCACCAAGAAAAAAGACTGCCCTTGAGCCTCCTTGGAAGGGACTATACCAGGTCCTCCTCACCACCCAGATGGCAGCCAGACTGCAGGGGCTTAGACCTTAGATACGCATCTCACTGAGGAAGTAGGCTCCACCTGACACGTGGTCCTTCTCAAGCACTGGAGACCTCCAAATCAAATTGAACAGGAAGAGAAGCAGCTGACATCAAAGCAGACTGCTTCCTCCCAAGATGCCAGATCAAGACTTCATACTTTAACTAAACATGAAACCCTCCCGTCTTCCCTTTACTGTCTTTTACTCTGGCACTGGCCTGGAAAGAATGCCATCATCTGTATCTCCCAGGCCATTGCTAAGGTGGGTAACTCTAAGAATTTAGAATAACTTTATATTTTAGGCTAAGGAGGAAACCTAGTTGACTCTTTGACTTGAACAGGCACATACAAACAATCCCTGTGAATGAACCCATTAACAGCGCCACCATAGTGGGAAGTGATATGTGCCCCAACAGAGTTTGTCTTCGTCTGTTGTGGTTATCATTATGAATGCCTACAAAGCTGGGCAACGACTCTTAGTTTAGCTTACTGAACTTACCACAAATGAACTACGACACCTCAATGGTCCACACTCCTGGATTTACACTGTCAAGTTAGAAAGGAATTACCAGGAGGCATTCATGACTCACACTCACTTCCTTTGGCAGGGTCATACTTCCCTGGGTAGAAGTAAGTGTAAACGAGAATATGATCAGAAGCCTCTCCTTAACAGTTAAGGTTTGTGCAGAATTTATTGCCAAGACAATAGATGCCCAATAAAGATCCTTAGCCTCTTTGGCCAAAGTTGTGCTTGATAATAGGATAGCCCTTAGTTATATTTTAGCCAAGAAAAGAGTTGTCTGTACTGTGGCCAAAACCACCTACTGCACCTGAATTAATACTTTTGGGGAAGTTGAAACTCAATTACATAAGATCACTCAGCAAGCGACTTGGCTTACAAAGGTGACTCCTTCAACAGGGTCTTTCTCTGACTTATTTCATTTTGATTTCAACTGGTTTGGGTCTTGGGGACCCAAGTGGCTCTGAAATGCACTCCAGACATTGGGAATTACCCTGCTTATAATAATCTTAGTAATTTCCCTGGCACGTTATATACTCTTAAAAAGCTCTCAATACATGTTTGCAGCCACTAAGCAGCAAGAAAATGATCTTCTTAATATAAGAACATCAGAAAAGAAATGAAGAGAATGACCAACTTAAAGATCGTAAACCTTGAAGATGTGGCCTATGAATATCACAGAAATTAAAACAAAAACAAAAAAACAGTCATGACCTATGGATACCACCGAAAGTAGCAACAAAACTTCATAAAAAGCTGCGAGAACTGCAGAGCTGAGCGTGGCATTAGCGCCTTATGCTTTGATCACATCTCTTAGTTAAGCTGAGAGTCTGATCAAACAGTGGAAATTGTTAGAAAAGAGATAGCAAGCCCAAAATGGAGTCACTTATGCTACACCCCACCAAGACTTAATACCTGAACTACCTGCAGCTTCACCCTCTCCCAGAAAAGTGACCTTTAGGCAGGCAACTTGGAATTTCCTGGTCAGCACCCAAGGGTAATCAATCCACGGAGGGTCCCTTTGCATTACCCCTGGGAGAGCATCCTGGCCTAACATGCATTCTTTGCTAATGATTTCCTTTTTCCTCTCTCTCTCTGCCTTTAAAAACCTTTCCTTTCCTGCAGCTTAAGGGAGCTCCTTTCTATTTGTTAGACAGGATACCATGAATTATTTATTTATTTATTTATTCATTTATTTAAATTCACATTCAAATTAGTTATCACATAGTGCAACAATGATTTCAGGAGTAGATTCCTTAATGCCCCTTACCCATTTAGCCCATCCCCCCTCCCAGTCATGAATTATTAAATAAAGACAATTTGCTCTTTATATTTACTCAGGTGGGTTTTTATTATTTAACACCCCTTCCATCTTGGCACTCTTCTTGGGATTTGTATCATTTCTTTACATAGCACAGATATTAAATCCTCTGTCATACCTGTCATACATACACATCATACCATGTTTTCAAATACTTCTCTTTAGCTTCCCTGGTTCAATTTTGATAGTTCTCATTTTCAAATTTATAGTCACTATCCACTGACCTTTTCCTTTATAATTGTTTTACATATCATCATCCCTTCATAGTTGGAGTAACTAATGCTTTTATTCAGTTTCCTATGAGTCCTTAGTAGGGGGTAGAGTAAGGTTCTTGTTTTATGCTTCAATTTTCCATATGAATTTCAGACTCTGACTGTTCTTAATTGTCATCATAAGGATGCAACACCCAAACCATCCAATATGACATCTAAATTGAACTTAAATGCTCAGTTTCAAGAAAAAGCTGCCAACTTGTGATACTGCTGACCTTAGAAATACCAGGACAACACATAAGAAGCTTTATATACAAAAGAACAATTCTCTCCTCCTCTCCTGTCCACAATGTCTTGGTGAGGACATACACCAAATAAAGTCATCCTTCAATAGGTACCCAAGTAACTGTGCTGTTTGTATAGCAGACTTTTGTTTCTAAATATTTAATTTATGGTTCTAGCTCTCTGCTCACGTGGTGGGGGGGGAGGAATTCTTTTTTTTTTTAAGTTTATTTATTTATTTTGAGAGAGAGCAGAAGTGTGAGTGGGGGAGGGGCAGAGAGAGAGGGAGAGAGAGAATCCCAAGCAGGCTCCGCACTGTTAGTGCAGAGCAGGATGCAGGGGCCAAACCCACAAACCACAAGATCATGAACGGAGCCCAAGCTGGATGCTTAACCAACTAAGCCACCCCTGCGGGGCAAATTTTTAAAGACATACTCTATTTATTTTTTTCTTTCAAAGTAAACTTGAGTCCTCAAATCATATGAAGATGGAGTTCTTAGTAGGAAGCTGTCCAACCCAAACCTGGACTCCAGGTGGCACTAAAAGCCTAGCTGTCCTCTCAACACAGCTTCGTAAAGGCTCTGGAGTGGATCACCTAAGAATATTAATATGTGGGGCCCCTGGGTGGTTCAGTCAGTTGGACTGACTTTAGCTCAGGTCACAATCTAACCGTTTGTGACTTTGGACCCTACATGGAACTCTGCTTTGAGAGTGCAGAGCCTGTTTGGGATTCTCTTTGCTCCTCTCCCCTCTCAAAATCAACAAAAAACTTAAAAAAAAAAAAAGAATATTCATATGTTCTTCCTCACTACATAGAATTACTATTTACAAACCACCTTTTTCCTAAAATAATTATGGTTATTAACTGGTGCTAAAGCACAAAGAAAAAGCCATGCACAGGATCTTTCCCTGACAACTTATGAATGGACTGATTATGTAATTTCTAAGGGTCCCTTTCCTCCATTATCAAAGAAGGGGAGTACGGAGACTTGAGGTCAGGGATGGGGGAAGCAGTAATACAAAATGTAATCAGCTAAAATGCTTTTCCAAAATTCATTCTGTCTTTGTCCTACAAGATTCTGATTGGGGAGGAAAGGCAGTCTGAACTACACACACTGACACCAAGACCCCCCTATTCGGATACAGAAAAGGGGGTGGGATGACGGGGAAGACAGGCAGGTTACAGGCAGACCTTTCCCCAAACCCTGACCAAATAGTGTTTGCTGCAGTTGACTGCTCCCCACAATCCCTGAATCCCCTGGGGAGGGGCTGGGGACCATCATCTTCTGGGGCCCTGGGATTCTCCTTTCAGGGGGTCTAGGGGAAGCCGTGGACTTTATTTTTCACCATCCTCCCCACCCCGCCCCCAGACCAGGCAAATTAGGAAAACACTAGAGGAGCTGATGCTTCTACTCCCAGCCACACAGTAAAATCACCCCCAGCAAAATACCCCGTCCAGCCCCTCCCAGGCCAAAGACCTGGTTCCGCGGCTTCCCAGCAAAACCGCAGGGCTCCTGCAAACCGCGACATCAACTGTCCCTGGCATCCCCGTAGCTGTAAAATCTGCCTAAGGGCCCTCGAGATTGGCTTCGAGTTTGGACAACCAGCTCTGGCAGTCAACACCCTCCCCGCGCCGCTATGAGTTTTTACTCTATGTCGGACATTTACTCGGGAGTTTAATCCCAGCAAGGCGGGAGGCTTTTCGCCATCCGGCTGCGGACTGTGGCTGCCGTGCTCTGCCCCGCAATTCCAGCGGCCTGGCAGGGCAGCGGCCCGCGCTCCTGACATCCCACCGCGCAGGAGGCCACCCGCCAAGGTCTCCTTCCTCTTCGGGGAACGGACTTCATTTGCGCAGAAGTCCCTGCAAACCATAGGCTAGATGAGGACTAAATGCCGGATACACCAGCTTCTTGGCCAGTGCATCTCTTATTTAGCTTTGCATTTGGGGAGTAACGGGTCTCCCAATCACAGACATTTTACTATTTAGACAAAAGTCGCCAGGAGACCTCGGCGCCCCGCAGCCTCGGGGCGTGCGTGCGGGAGCGCAGGGCTGGTCAGCTCCGCGGCTCTCCCCGCGGCCTGCAGCGCTCCCGCGTCTTTCCCTTTCGGGTGGGCCCCCCCAACACACACACACACACACACACACACACACACACACACGCACTGCACTACTCCGGGTGGGCCCCCCCAACACACACACACACACACACACACACACACACACACACACACACACACACTGCACTACTCCCCTGTGCCCGCGACGCCGCCCCGCGCGGTGCCTGCGACAGCGGCCAAACACGGTTACACCGAGAGAATCCTGGTCCGGGGACGCTCACTACAACGCAGAGGAAACAACAACTAGTTCCGAAGACTTGCTTTTTCCAAGCGCTCGCCTGCGGCGCGCCCCCCGCGGAACCGGCGGCGGGAGGGGGCGCAGCGGCGCGGGGTCCGCCGAGCCGGCCGGGCCGGAGCCGCGGCGCGCACTCACCTCGCGGCGGGGCGGCCTCGGCACCGTGCTCCGGGGAGCCTCCGGGGGCCAGCAGCGCGGCGCTCAGCACCGACGCGGCCAGCAGCAGCGCGGCCAGCGCCCGGCCAGCGCCCCGCGCCCCGTCCATGCCGCCCGCCGCCGCCTCGGCCGCCGCTCCTCCGCAGCTGCCGCGCTCCCGGGACCTGCGCTCCTCCGCGGCGCACGGCCGCGCGCCAGTCATCGCCTCCTTCCCGGCTGCCGTCACCGCCTGAGTCACCCGCGGGGGCGGGGGCAAAGCCGGAGCTGGGGGCGGGACGGCCCGCGCGGGAGGGACCTGAGGCCTGTCCCGGCGTGGGGCGGGGCCGGTCGCTGCGGGGGGCGGGGCCGGTCGCTGCGGGGGCTGGGGGAAGCGCTCACCGAGAAGGAGTCCACATTCGCACCCTTCGCGCAGTGTTCTTTGTCGCGGGGGGAGAGACCTCCTGCAGGCTTCGAGCCATTGCTCCCCAGTCTCTGGCCACCCCCCTGAGCAACATTCTGCTCAGTTCCTGGGTCCAGTCATTCACCACACAAACGGCTGTTAGTGTCCGCTGCTCACAGTTCTGGAAATGCCATGGTGAGTAAGACAGGCGGAGTCCCAGACCCCAAGGCGTTCACCGTGCAGAGAGATGCACTTTCGAAGCCACTATGTGGTACCACCACTTTGAAGAGTCTCTGATACAAAGAGGCTCGCAGGTACTATGACTCCGCAGTTGCACTCCTAGCAATATGTCCGGAGAAACTGTCGTTCATATAAGGGGACAGGTACAATAATGCTTGTAGCAGAGTGGTTTGAAATTGCAAAAATCTGTAAACACTCTAAATGTCTAACAGGTGGGGGGGGGGGGGGGGGCGCCGCCTGGGTGGCTGAGTGGTTAAGCGGCCGACTTCAGCTCAGGTCATGATCTCACAGTTTGTGAGTTCCAGCTCCGCATCGGGCTCTGTGCTGACAGCTCAGAGCTCGGTGCCTGCTTCAGATTCTGTGTCTCTCTCTTTCTCTCCCCTTCCTGAGCTTGCGCTCTGTCTCTCAAGAATGAATAAACGTTAAAATAAATTTAAAGCACAAAGTTTTTTTTTAAATAAATAAATGTCAATCAGAGGAGAAAACGGGGAAATTGTATAATATATACAGCTGTAGAAATGACCTAGAGTTACAAGTATCAACATGGTTGAATCACAAAAATAAGGCTGAGGAGTAAATGCGAGTTGCAGAAATACCTTTGTAATAATTTATATGTAAAGTGTAAAGCCAAAAAAAAAGTACTATGTGTTCTTCAGATTGTTTGCCTAAGTAATAAAAGTATAGAGACATATGGAAAGATAAACACTAAATTCAAGTAATGGTTGGGAGTAGGGAGAGAGCAAAATGTTATCACGATGGGCTTCAGCTGGCAATGTTCCCTTGCTTAACTAAGGTAACAGGCATATATGGGTGCTCTATTATTTTTTATACTTCTCTGTATGTCTGACTTACTTGACAAGTTTTAAAGCTACAATACAGTATGATGAGTGCTATGTTGGTAGAAGAACAAGATGCTAAGATAACATTTGACAGAAGCACCTAAACTAGTCTGGGAAGACTCCTAGGAGGACTGACCTTTAAACTGCGTTTGAGGGATGTTAGCCAGGACAGGGGATGAAGAATGTTCCTAACAGAAGGAATAGCTTTTGCAAAGGCTCTGAGAAAGGAGGGCCCAGTGCAGGAACTAAAAGAAACCTAGTGTGACTGAAGCAGAATTCTGTGACAGAGCTAGACAAGAGAGTTTAGTTTGGCTTCCTTCCTAAGGACGGTAGCAAACTGTTGATGAATTTTAAGGTGGAGAATAACAAAGGTCAGGGACATTATTTTTCTCAGAGAAAACAAGCCTGCCTGAATGTCAGGAAAAAGTTCAGTTACTCCCTCTTTGTTCTTTGTCCCACTGTTCAAAATCTCAAGTCATGGGACAGTGGTGTCTAAGCAGTCTGGCAAGACCATTGCTGACAAGTTGTCTACTGTCCAGCAGCTGCTTCTGGTTCCCACAGAACCAGAATGGCCCACAGGGGCCATTGGGTAGATGTGCCCTTCTCTCTTCTCACCTTGAGGACTGCTCTTTCAGCTTTGTCCTAATCTCCCATGCCCAGGAGAGTCTGGAGTTCCCGTCTTAGTGCATGACTGTCTACCTATCTACCTGTCTACCCTTCCACCAGGCACCCACCTCGTGGTTCCTTCCCTCACTTCAGGTCTCAGCTCAACTGTTCTATTTTCAAGGAAGCCTTCCCCATTAAAGCTAAACCATTCTCTAACCCTCTATGTCACTGTATCTGCTTTGTTTTCTGTGTTGTGCTCATTTCTACCTGACATTATAATGTGGATTTATCTGTTTCTCTTGCACCAAAATGTAAACTCCTTAAAGGCAAAGAGTTTGTCCTGAGGCTAAGACCTTTCTCGGTTAGGCTATAATGAACAGCCCCCAAATCCCTGGACTTATCTCAACAAAAGTTCATTTCTTGCTCACACTTACATCCAATGCTTCACCTCAATAAGAGTTTCTACCATTACTGAAGCATTGGGAAGATAATGTAACAAATGCTCTTAAAGCCCCTTTGCAGAAGAGATGCCTGTGATTTGCATTCACATTTTACATGTGAAGGAAACATGTGCAGGAAAAAAAAATCTCTCAGATAATAAACTTTTTAAAATAAATAAATGAAAGTATCTTTACTGTTAAGATGCAATTCTCCCCAAACTGATCAATCACAATCAAAATTCCAGCAGGGTTGTTTCTTTTTGTTTTTGTTTTGCATGTGTGTAGAAATTGACAAATGATTCCAAAATTTATAGGGAAATCCAAAGGACCTAGAATAGCCAAAATTATTTTGAATACAAATTTGTAGGAATTACATAATCTGATTTCAAGACTTATTATAAAACTATAGTAATCAAGATAGTGTTTGTTTTTGGCATAAGGATAATACAGATCAAAGAAGAGCATAGACAGCCTAGAAATAAACACATAAAACTGGGTTTTCACCATCGTACCAAAGGAACTTAATAGGGGAAAGGATATTCTTTTCAACAAATGATGCCACAATTAAATGATTCACATGGGGAAAAAATGAACCTTGACCCCTACCTCATACCATATACCAAAACAAACGACAACAACAAACCCAAACACACAAAACTAGATTAATATAAAAGCTATAAAACTATATATAAACTATAAAACTTCTGGAAAAAAATAGGAGAAAATATTTATGACCTTGGATTAAGCAAGGATTTACTTTTCTTTCCTATCCACCCTACCCCGCTCCCGTATAGTGTTTATTAAAAGGCAAATCAGTTAGGTGTTGGGTAAAAGACTTCTTTTTTTTTTTTTAAATTTTTTTTTTTTTTTCAACGTTTTTTATTTATTTTTGGGACAGAGAGAGACAGAGCATGAACGGGGGAGGGGCAGAGAGAGAGGGAGACACAGAATTGGAAACAGGCTCCAGGCTCCGAGCCATCAGCCCAGAGCCTGACGCGGGGCTCGAACTCACGGACCGCGAGATCGTGACCTGGCTGAAGTCGGACGCTTAACCGACTGCGCCACCCAGGCGCCCCAAGACTTCTTAAATAGTACATAAACCATTTTTTGATTAAAAAAATTTTTTTAATGTTTATTCATTTTTGAAAGAGAGAGACAAAGCACAAGCAGGGGTGGGGTGGAAAGAAAGGGGGGACACAGAATCTGAAGCAGGCTCTAGGCTCTGAGCTGTCAGCACCAGAGCCTGACGTGGGGTTCGAACTCACAAACTGTGAGATCACGACCTGAGCCGAAGTCAGATGCTCAACTGACTGAGCCACCCAGGCACCCCACATAAACCATTTTTTTAAAAATTAAAGACACTACAAAAAAAAAAAAAAAAGACAAAGACACTTAAGAAAAAGAAAAGGAAAGCCACTGACTGTGAGAAAAGATTTGGAAAATATATTTGATAACAGGCTCTTAATTCCAATTCCAATTCAGTAATAAGCAAATGACTATTTAAAAATGGGCAGGGGTGTCTGGGTAGATTCAGTTGGTTAAGCATTCAACTCTTGATCTTGGATCAGATCATGACCTCATTGTCATAGGTGAGCCCAACATTGGGCTCTGCACTGATGGTGTGGAGCCTGCTTGGGATTCTGTCTCTCCTTCTCTCTGCCCCTCCCTGGCTTGTGCTCTTTCTCTCTCTCTCAAAATAAATAAATAAACTTTAAAAAATTAAAAATGGGCAAAAGATTTAAACTCTCCATCAAAGAGGGTATATGAATGGGCAATAAACATATGAAAATGTGCTTAGCATCATTTGTCTTCAGGGAAATGAAAATTAAAACTACAATGAGATACTACCTCACATCCACTGGAATAGCTAAAATTAAATGGGTTGATAATAATAAAAAGGTTGGCAAAAAAAAAAAAGATTGCTAATAGAATCCATTGCTAATAGAAATGTAAAATGGTACAACTGCTTTGGAAAACAGCTCAGAAGTTTCTTGTAAAGTGAAACATATACTTACATATGACCACTCCTAGGTATTTACCCAAGACAAATGGATAAATATGCAAAGTCTACACAAAGACTTGTATTTGAATGTTACAACAATTTTATTCATGATATCGCCAAACTGGAAAACACCCATGTCCATCAGCAGATGAATGGATGAACAGATTATGGTATATACAAACAATGGAATACTACTCACCAATAAAAAGGGATAAGCTACCAATACATACAACAGGAATAGATCTCAAGAACATTACACTTAATGAAAAAAGACAGACACAAGAAGGTATATACTGGAGTGCCTGGCTGGTTCAGTCGGTAGAGCATACAGCTCTTGATCTCGGGGTTGTTGAGTTCAAGCTCCATGTTGGGTGTAGAGATTACTTAAAATCTTGGGGCGCCTGTGTGGCTCAGTGGGTTAAGCAGCCAACTTCGGCTCAGGTCATGATCTCACAGTTCGTGAGTTGGAGCCTCCGCATCAGGCTCTGAGGGGACACCTCCGAGCCTGGAGCAGCCTTCAGATTCTGTGTCTCCCACTCTCTCTCTGCTCCCACCCCCACTTGTGCTCTGTCTGTCAAAAATAATAAATGTTAATTTAAAAAAAAAAATAAAATAAAATCTTAAAAAAAAGGAATATACTATATTATATGGTTCCATTTATATGAAACTCTGGAAAATAAATTCTAATCTTTCTAGGAAGAAAGCAGAGTTCTCTCATGGGGCCAGTAGTGGCAGAAAGATTGAACATGAAGGGACACAGGAAATTACAGGAGATAGAAATGTTTTGTATTTCATCTGTAGCAGTGGTGACAGGAGTACAGAAATGTATCAAAACTCACTGAGATGTACAAATGGTTGCATTTGATAGTATATAAACCAGATTTCTGCCTTGGGAAATCAAATGGATTGTATGCCATTTATAGATGTAAGAAACATTGAAGAAGCAGATTTGGAGGAATAAAGTTATTTGGGAAATGTTGAGTTTGAGATGCTCTTCTTTGGAGAAATGTCTATCTATTCAAGTCTCATTTTTAAACTGGATGGCTGTATTGTTATTGTTCAGTTATAGGGGTTCTTTACATACACTGGATTAAACTTCTCTTATCAAATATATGATTTGCAAATAAAATTGATATAAAGGTCAGGAGAGTTAAGTTTTGGAAAAAATCAGTACAGAGATGGCAAGTGAAGTCATGTAAGAGGACGAGATCACCCAAATAATGTGTGTAGGGCTGACAATAGAACATTCAGGAACACTTGGGATGGTGAGAGACTAGGAAAAAGAAGCCAGAGTGGTAGGAAGAAATCTAGGAGGGTGTGACATCACAGAAGTCAAGAGGTATTTCAAGAAGGAAAGGACCAAAAATTATCTACTCAGTTTAGCTACGAGGACATTAGTGATGTGGTGACAGCAGTTTCTGTACAGGGGTAGCAGCAAAGATCAGACTGCAGTGAGTGGAGGAGTCAAAGGAATATAAAGAAGCATAGGCACTTCAATAAAATGGTACTGAGACAACTAAATAGCGAAATGCAAAAGAATGAAGTTGGACCCTTACTTTACACCATATATAAAAATTAAACAAAAATTGATCAAGGATCTTAACATTAGAGTAAAAATTATAAAACTTTTAGAAGAAAACATAGGGATAAGTCTTTATGAACTTGGATTTGATAATGGATTCTTAGTCACCAAAAGCATGACCAACAAAAGGAAAAATATAGATAAATTGGACTTCATCAAAATTTAAAGTTTTGGGGGGGTGCCTGGGTAGCTCAGGCGGTTGAACATCCAACTCTTGATTTTGGCTCAGATCATGATCCCAGGTTGTGGGATCAAGCCCAGCATCAGGCTCCACACTGAGCATGAAGCCTACTTAAGATTCTCTTTCTCTCTCCCTCTGACCCTCCCCTCCATGCTTCCATTCTAAAATAAAAAATAATTTGTTTTAATTTAAAGCTTTTATGCTTCAAAAGACACTTTCAAGAAAGTAAAAAGACAACCCATCAAATGTGAGACAATATTTGCAAATAATATATCTGATAAGGGACTTGTACACAAAATATATAATGAACTACAACTCAACAACCACTACCACCACCACCATCACCACAAAACAACCTAAATTTAAAATAGGCAAAGAAAACAAATGGGGCAAAGGGTCTGAATAGATATTTCTCCATGAAAGATACACAAATAGCCAGTAAGCACATGAAAAAAATGCCCAACATCCTTGATCATCAGGAAAATGCAAATCAAAGCCCCAATGAGCCCTATTAATGGATTGGAAGGCAGTATTATTAAGATGTCAATGCTACGCAAGGCTATCTATAGGTTCAATTCAATATCTATCAAAATCCCAATGGCATTTTTTGCAGAAATGGAAAAGGCTGTCTAAAACTTAGATGGAATCATAAGGGACACCAAATGGCCAGAGTAATCTTGGGGAAAAAAATTAAAAGAACAAAGTTGGAGGTCTTGCATTTTTGGATTTCAAAACCACAAAGCTATGGTAATTAAAACAGTGTGGTACTGGCATGAAGACAGAGATATAGACCAAGCAATGGAATAGAGAGCCCAGAAATAAATTCACATATATGATCAAATAATTGTCAACATGAAATAACAATGTTTTCAACAAATGATGTTGGGAAAATGGATAGCTACATGCAAAAAACTAGAAGTTGGACCCTAACTTACACTATATAAAAAAGTTAACTCAAAATGGATCTACGACCTAAATGTAAGAGCTAAAACTATAAAATTCTTAGAAGAAAATATAGGGAAATAGCTTCATGACATTAAATTTAGCAATGATTTCTTAGATATGACACCAAGAGCAAAGACAACAAAAAGATAAATTGGACTTCATCAAAATTTAAAACTTTTGTACATTGAAGGACATGATCAACAGTGAAATGACCACCATTGGATGGGAGAAAATATTTGCAAATCATATGTCTGATAACGGACTGATATCCAGTATATATAAAGAACCCCTACAACTCAAAAACAACAAAAACAAGCAATCCAATTTTACTTATTTATTTTAGAATTTATTGTCAAGTTAGCTAACATTCAGTGTATACAGTGTGCTCTTGGTTTGGTGCATGTTATTCATCACTTACATACAATACCCAGTGCTCATCTCAACAAGTGCCTTCCTCAATGCCCATCATCCATTTTCCCCTCCCCCATCCCCCTCATCAACCCTCATTTTGTTCTCTGTATTTAAGAGTCTCTTATGGTTTGCCTCCCTCTCTGTTTGAAACTTTTTTTCCCCTTCCCTTCCCCCATGGTCTTCTGTTAAGTTTCTCAAGTTCCACATATGAGTGAAAACATATGATATCTGTCTTTCTCTTATTTCACTTAGCATGATACCCTCCAGTTCCATCCACATTGATGTAAATGACAGGATTTCATTCTTTCTCATTCCCAAGTAGTATTCCATTGTATACATAAACCACATCTTCTTTGTCATCAGTTGATGGACATTTGGGCTCTTTCCATAATTTGGCTATTGTTGAAAGCACAAGCAATCCAATTTTAAGATGGGCTAGGAACTTGAATAGGCATTTCTCCAAAGATAAACAAATGGCCAATAAGTTCATGAAAAGGTGTTCAACATCACTAATCATTAGGGAAATGCAAATGAAAACCATGAGATAGCTCTTTATATCCATTAGGATGGCTATTAAAAACAATAGGGGTGCCAGGGTGGCTCAGTCAGTTAAGCGTCCAACTTTGGCTCAGGTCATGGTCTTGCGGTTTTTGAGTTTGAGCTCTGCGCTATTGATAGCTCAGAGCCTGGAGCCTGCTGAGGACTCTGTGTGTGTCTCTCTCTCTTCCCCACCCCTGCTCATGCTCTGTCTCTCTCTCAAAAATAAACATTAAAAAAATAAAAAAAATAAAAACAACGAAACCCAGAAAATAACGTGCTGACAAAGATGTGGAGAAACTGTAACACTTGTGTATATTGCTGGTGGGAATGTACAGTGGAATAGCTCTATGGAAAACAGTACGGCAGTTCCTAAAAAAATTAAACGTATAGAACTACCATACGATCCAGAATTCCATTTTGGGGTATATACCTGGAAGAAATAAAAGCAGACTCTAAACAATTATCTGTACGCTCATGTTTATAACAGCAATATGTTGGTGTAGGGAGAGGTGGGTGATGAATGCAGAATCAGTGCTCAATGTATAGAGTTTCAGTTGAGATGAAAAAGTTCTGAAGATGGGTGGTGGTGATGGTTGAACAACAATGTGAATATACTTGATTCAACAAAAGTACGTATTTAAAAATGGTTAAAACGCTAAATTTTATGTATACATTACTACAAAAAGTGGGGAAATGAACCATCCTGGAAGAAAGTTATTATCATTTCTACTTGGTATATAAGAAATGAGGATTTGTGAGACAATTTTAATGGTTGAAGACATTCAAATTCCAAGTTTCAGAAGCCACATCTAAAAATATAGTAAAGTAAACCCACCCAAAAGAAAAACCACAATGAAATGCCCACATCACACTCATTAGGATGGCTATAATCAAAAAGTCAGCTAAACTGTGCAGTTTTTCACAGGCACCAGGTCCTTCTGAAGTTAAAAATGAGTACTGTACCTTATCCATGTGAAATACTACACAATCAATCACATGGAATTAGGAGTGAATGAACCAAATTTTCTCTCCAGAGGAGTTAATTCTAGGTAGAACTCTGACCAGGGCCTAAGGTATAAATAAAAACATTAAACTTGGATGCAGTACTCCTGCTGATATTGGAGTTTTGATCCCAAACTACATTGTAGAGCTCCAAAGAATCTAAGTTATTTCCTTCTTTGTTTGTCCTCACAAAATATTACAAAGGGGGTAGAAAAGCAAAATTTCACATTTAAAATTACCCTTAAATGATCAAAACTCATAGAATAGTAATTACTGAAATTGAGGGAGCTTATTTTTAAAATAAATAAAGGGGGGGATACAAGGAACTTTCTACAGAAAACCGCAGATGAGCTTTCCGCCTCACTCCTATCTGCACGCATGTGTCTCCTTTTGGAAACAGCCTGTATTCTGTCTCTGCTGAATCGTTAATAATCACTGGGTGCCCCCAGAGGCTTGGGGTGTTTGTAACACCACATGAGATAACTGAGAAAGCCCATTAGAAACCATAGAGTGGTGATGATTTTTTTTTTAATGTTTATTCATTTTTGAGAGACAGAGAGAGACAGAGTATGAGCAGGGAAGGGGCAGAGAGAGAGGGAGACACAGAATCTGAAGCAGGCTCCAGACTCTGAGCTGTCAGCACAGAGCCCGATGTGGGGCTCGAACTCACAAACTGTGAGATCATGACCTGAACCGAAGTCGGACGCTCAACCGACTGAACCACCCAGGCGCCCCTGATGATTTTTTTTTAACACTTGGAATAAGGTGAACAGGGAAAGAGCACTGAATCCTTGGCTGTGCTTTGAGAATGGCTTACCTTCTTGACCTCCTCTTATGATTAGATTTTAGCTGAAGGCCAAGGCAGCAAGCTAAATGGGCAGTGAACTCCCCCCATCTAGGCTTTAGCCAGGATGTAACTTGTTCTCAGGATTTTGCAGTTCTTTGGGTACTGAATTATATCTGAGCACAAGCTAATGACTGAACCCTGACAGCAAGGTCCTGTTTGGCATCTGGCACTGGCATTACAAGGCATCAGAGAGAACTTAAGAGAGGCACAGTGGAGGAAATGGCTCCCAGGGTGGGAGCTTGAACTCACAACCTTGAGATCGAAGAACCACATGTCCTACCAACTGAGCCAACCAAATGCCCCTCTCTTTTTAGAAATCAGTTGGTCTGAGGCCACACAATGAATCAGAGGCAGAGCTGGGATTAGAACTCGGGTCTTCTGCCTTAGCACAGTGTCCCTTCCCCAACACCATGCTGTTTATTTTAGCTCTACTGTCAATATTTCAAAACAAATTTGTTTAAACTGATAGTTTGCTCCAACACAAAGTCCAAAAGCTAAGAAAACCCCCAAACAAGAATTGCATCATGAACAGGGTAATACCAAACCAACAACTCCACACAATAACCACCTACATCAAGTGAAAAGAGTCATAAAGGATACATAGCCTTGTCAGAGAGGTGGGGTTCTTTTTCCTCAGCTTTACTGAGATAGAATTCACATACCATAAGATTTTTCATTTTATACAATTTAGTGTTACTTAGTATATTCAGTTATATGACCATTACTATGTAATTTCAAAACATTTTCATCACCCCAAAAAGAAACTCTGTACCCAATAGCGAGTGTTCCCCATTCTTCATCCCGAACCCCCGCCAGCCCCTGGCAACCACTAATCTACTTTCTATTTGTATGCATGTGTCTGCTCTGGACATTTCATATAAATGGAAGCATAAAACATGTGGTCTTTTGTGACCAGCTTCTTTCAATTAGAATGTTTCCAAGGTTCATCCATGTTGGAACATATATCAGTAAATACTTCATTCCTTTTTATGGCTGAATAATATCTTATTGTATGGTATCATCGTCTTCTTTTTTAAGGTTGCTTTATTTATTTTTGAAAGAGAGTGGTAGAAAGTGACCAGAGGAGGGGCAGAGAGGGAGAGAGAGAGAATCCCAAGCAGCCTCCGTGCTGTCAGCACAGAGCCCGCTGCAGGTCCCAAACTCACAAAGTGAAATCATGACCTGAGCCGAAATCAAGAGTCAGACACTTAATTGACTGAGCCACCCAGGTGTCCTGGTAACATCTTTATCCATTCACCAGTGGATGAACATTTGGGTTATTTCCATCTTTTGTCTATTATGAGCATTGCTATGAATGTTCATGTACAATATTTTTTCTAGACATATTTTCAATTGTCTTGGGTAATTGTCTTGAGTGGAATTGCTGGGTCATAGGAACTG
Organism: Panthera onca; assembly: GCF_046562875.1. Classification (NCBI taxonomy): domain Eukaryota; kingdom Metazoa; phylum Chordata; class Mammalia; order Carnivora; family Felidae; genus Panthera; species Panthera onca. The sequence continues at coordinate 165,082,782 of NC_138342.1, read as the reverse complement.
CCAGACTGTTCTGCAGGCAGCTGCACCACATTACATTTCTACCAGCAATGTACAGGTGTTCTAATTCTCCACATCCTCGTCGACACTTGTTACTGTCCATCCTCTCGATCACAGCCATTCTAGTTGGTTATGGCAGTCTTCATAACAAAAAGTGACAGTTAAAATCTTCTAGGCAAGCACATTCTCTGATCAAGCACATGACCCACTGAGCCCCACAGGTGGTAGAACAGGACATAATACTGATTGTACTACCCTATCCTACTGCTGTGGTGCCCTCCCTAACAATTAAGGGCAGTGGTTCTCAAAATGTAGTCCCAAGACCAGCAGCACCAGCATCATCTGGGAACAAGTTAGAAATGCAGAGTCTCAGACTCTGCCCCAGACCTACTGAGTCAGAGACTCTAGGGTGAGACACAGCTTCCTGTGAGTCTAGTGATCCTGACACCTGTTCAAGTTCAAGGGAAAGCAGCATCTGCTGCAGGGCATCTTTGTCCCTCAATGTCAGCTTTAACCATCTTATTAGTGATGATTAATACACACCAAATCCATTATCCCCTACAAAGGAAGATGACAGTGATGAAGAAAGAACTTTCTAAAGGATTCCATCATGCAACTCAAGTGGAAGGATTTGACACTTTCCAGTAATGAGTGACACTGTTGATGTAAACTGTTCACAATAATTTATTTTGGACACAGAAAACCTAGCTGGAAGATAAATAGGAATTTCACAAACACCATCCAAGGCAGTAACATAAATACAATTTCCCTCATACTTGCTGTTCTAAATATTCCTTGTCCATTCAAAATTTCAAAGAGCAAGCTATCATAGTTCTCCTTTAGATTTTTGGAAAGAGGATGGCACAAGAGCTTCACATTCATTAAAGTAAACACTTAAACAATCATTTAAAACAGTAAAGATGGCCTCATCAACACCATGTGATGTTGACAGGCCACAAATACTCCCATGACCCTGGTAATGTTGACTATTATCTAAAAAAATGAGGAAAAAAACTTCTTTGGAAAACCACTGTACATTTCTTTCATATCCTGCCATTTATGGATCTTTTCTTTATATGTTTCTTACAAGTTTACAAATTCAGTAATTAGGGTAGGTGAAGCCCCTATGTGGTGACATTTTTGTTACCTCCTTCAGATATGGCTAGATCCACTGCTTCTCAAGTTCAGTAGGAGTGATCAGTGTGAGAAGGTGAGTCATCTTCCCAGGTCCCACCAAGGGATAAGCAACGCTCACACATGCATGTGGATGTGGATACAGAGGAAGAACCACACACTGAACAGCAAAAAACTCACCATTAGAGTAAGAATTGCTATAATGATTCCATTTGTTCTTTGAAACCCATTCTTCACTGACTGAATGGTTTTCATAGCATTTCTCTTGTCTGGGACATCACAGTTTCTCTGAGCAGATTCAAAACCTTCTCATAAGTGTCTAGAATTTCCCGAGCAGTGGGTCTTTCTGCAGGAGTCTGGCTCTTACACGCCTTATGAATATCAAACAAATGAAATCGGACCATATCACTTCCTTCAACGTGCCCCAAAAGGAAACTAGAGACATCTGGAATCTTCCAGATGTCGATCTTCTCATCATATGAGGGCATGAGATCATCGTCAAAAGGCGTGTCTTCTCCATAGGGCCACAGCTGCTCTGGAGCCACAAAGTCCCCGTGAAGCTCCCTGTGGCCACACTTCACAAACGTCCTTGAGCTGTGGTTCACCAGGGGCAAGGCGTCCAGGTCGTTTACCACAATGCTGAAGTTGCTCGTCAGCAGATACTGGGACAAGGTCTTGGGCAGGTCACTGGAATCGCACATGACCAGGGTGCCCAGGGGGCTGTGGTGCAGGTAGTGGATGATGGCCACGTAATTCATGGCCAGCTGCAGCCTGTGCTGCCACGTGTTCACACTGTGGTACTTGGAAAGGTTGAGCGTTTCTTCCAGATTGCTCAAGGAACCTAAGGGGTGATATTCGGTAAGAATAGTGTTGTCCTCCTCACAGTATCCAAGCAAGGTGACAACATGTTTACTCTGCAGGGTTTTCAGCATCCGCAGCCCATGCAGGAAATCATCTTTCATCTCCAGACTGGTGAGCCGTGAGAGCGCGACTTTGCGTTCCTTCCACTCAGACAGAAAGACCTGAAACCAAGCCAGAGACAATCAAACCTGAAACCGTCACCTGTGTTAGTGAGCAGGAAACCAACCCCACAGGTGCAGAGAAGGTAGAAACTAGGCAGACAAACCCAGTCCTAGAGTGGCTCTGAGCCTGGTCACAAAGACTCACTGCTGAGCAAACACAGGCACCCAGTGCAGAAGGCCTAGGGCGGGCCCAGGAGGGACTCTGCTTAGGGTGCTGAGCGCCATCTGGAGAGGGTGTTGGAAGGTTCCCGGGAGTTGGGCTGAAGGATGACTGGGGCTTGCAGGGTGGATGTGGAGAATGGGAAGTGCACTCCCAGAAGAGGGGGCTGCTGTATAAAGGCACGGAGTGGCAAATGACCAGGTCCAAATTCCTGCAGCAGAAAGGGCTGAGGATGGGGAGGACCAGGGGAGAAGACTGGAAAAGTGAGTGGGGAGTCCACCTGGCCAGCACCTCACGCATCACAATATTACTTGTTCATTTTTCAAGGTAGTATAGCAAACCACAGAAACAGTTTTAGGTAAGGAAAACAATTTTACATGGCGTGTGGTTTTGTGTTACTTCAACTGTAACAACAGAAGCTGAAACACCCGCAGACACTAGAGCTGCCCATCCTGGTGTGGCCAACAGGGGAACAAACGCACAGGAAGCCTCGGTTCTCCATTTTATTAGCCAGGAAAGGCTTGTGGGAAGTACTGTCATTAAGAACCTCTGATCTTCTGCTTAAATCCCCAAAGGGAAGGCAGAAGCCTGCACAAGAGAAAACGGGCTCAGAAGTGGGGAGATGGCTGCCCCAGGCTGCTTCTGCTGCTAGCAGGCTGTTTCTCTGTGCTTCTACTTACTCTTTAAAACAAAGCTTATGGTTTTCGAAACCAATCTGGAGCATGATTTATCAAGTGCCTTTAACATCAAATCTAAACTCTATCTAAGGAAGTAATCGGAGATAGAACAAATCTCTAGGAATAAAAATCTGGCACTACTTATAAAAGTATAAACTGGAACTTATCCGTCCATCAAAAAATGGGGAGTAGTTCAGTAATGGTAGACCACTCAAAAGAAGACGATGGGGTCAGCAAAATGCACATATTGAGAGAGTTTTCACAGATAAAAGTAATGTCACAAATGAAAAAGGATACAAAATTTCATTTATGTTGTTCTAACTGCATAGAACAAGTCAAAATTACATGGAAATCAAAGGAAATAGGCTGTTTCAGTTCTCTTCACATGCTAAGATCCTGGGCGATTTTTTTCCTTTATGAGTCACAGTATTTTCCAACTTTTCTAGAATGAATATACATGACTTTCATATTTAACAACATTTTTAAAAAGAACTCAAAAATATATCAAATGGAGGTGAGTTAGAGACCTGTGAAGATTTCTTTGGGATCTGAAAAGAGAGGTTCATTAATGGAAAAACCCAGGTACCGACAGTTGACCCTTAGTATTTACAGAGAAATCTTTCAGGGCGCCTGGGTGGCTCAGTCAGTTAAGCGCCCTACTATTGATCAGCACAGGTAATGATCTCACGGTTTGAGAGTTCAAGCCTGCATCGGGCTCTGCACTGACAGCACAGAGCCTACCTGGGATTCTCTCTCTCTCAAAATAAATAAAACTTAAAAAATAAATAAATAAAAAGAAATCTTTCAAGACCTTTTCAAAAACTCAAAATTGAGAAATTTCACTATGGATCACAATTTTTATTATTTCTTCTTCTTATTATTATTTTTAACATTTATTCATCTCTGAGAGACAGAGAGAGAACAGAGAGTGTGTGGAAGAAGGGAAGGGGGGAGGGAGACACAGAATCCAAAGCAGGCTCCAGGCTCCAAGCTGTCAGCACAGAGCCCAACACAGGGCTCGAACTCACAGACCACGAGATCATGACCTGAGCTGAAGTTGGACGCTTAACCGACTGAGTTACCCAGATGCCCCCATAGTTTTTTTTTTTTTTTTTTTTTTTTAATGTTCATTTATTTCTGGGAAAGAAAGACAGTGTTGAGTGGGGAAGAAGCAGAGAAAGAGGGGGACAGAAGATCCGAAGTGGGCTCTATGCTGACAGCAGAGAGCCTGATGCCAGGCTGGAACCTGCAAACTACAAGATCATGCCCTGAGCCACAGCTGGACACTTAACTGACTGAGGCACCCAGGTGCCCCTGGATCATAATTTCTATTAAAAAGCCATTTTACTTGTATACCGAAAACTAGTATAACACCGTATGTTAACTATATTTGAATTTTTCAAAAGCCATTTTGCTCTGGCTGCTAAATTCACTAAAAGTTTCATGAATACATATATTTATTCATATATATATTTTATTCGTATATATATTTTTTGACATGGAACACATTCTCTCCATAGACCTGCATCAACACTGAACTCAACACTTGACTCCAATATAAAAATCTTATTTTTTGTTGAGGGCCTTCAGTTCCTTAGACCTATCTCCTCATGGTGACCACCAACTCCAGCAGACGCCTTGGTATCCTAGGCTCATTTTTCACATAAAAACAGTGATCACTTTAGGGAAGCTGCTACAATTTATTCATACATTATTCAATAATAAATGGTAGGGTGCTTGGGTGGCTCAGTCAGTTGAGTGTCCAACTTCAGCTTAGGTCATGATCTCACAGTTCATGAGTTTGAGCCCCACAATGGGCTCTGTGCTGACAGTTCAGAGCCTGGAGCCTGCTTTGGATTCTGTGTCTCCCTCTCTCTCTGCCCCTACCCTGCTCATGCTCTCTCTCAAAAATAAACATTAAATAAGTAAATAACTAAATGTTGGAAGAAGTTCAACCACAGGCCTTATGACTTCCTCCTAAACCCTTGTTTACATTGAATTTTTGTGCCTCAGATAAATGAAAGTCTTTGGAATCACTCACAAATATCTGAAACCTTCCAAGTTAAATATCCACAGGTCAGGGATCGTTTAAGAATCATTTCTTAGCAGGGCGCCTGGGTGGCTCACTCGGTTGACTGCCGACTTCGGCCTAGGTCATAATCTTGCAGTTCATGGGTTGGAGCCCTGTGTCAGGCTCTGTGCTGACAGCTTGGAGCCTGGAGCCTGCTTCAGATTCTGCGTCTCCCTCTCTTTCTCTCTGCCTGTTCCCCCCTTTGTGCTGTTTCTCTCTCTCAAAAATAAATAAACACTAAAAAAATTTTATATAAAAAAAATCATTTCTTAGCAATAGCTAATTGAGTTGCTTTATTACACTTTCTAAAATTCTCTTATTTAGAGAGGGCAGTTTTACCTTTTTTTTAAATTATAAAATTAATCAAGAATACTCTTCTTGGTAAAAATTCAAAAACAGAAGGAGATTTCCTTCCCCTACTTTTACTCACCCAAAGTTAACTTGTTAACTGTAACCTCACAGCCATTTCTTTATGTGTGTATACGTGTTAATGCATACTTTATAAATAGCATTTGAGTTTACAGTGACATAAGAGTATAACATACATGTCATATTGCAACTTGTTTTTTTTTTTTCACATAACTAATACCTTACACTTTCCTGTATATATATTCTTTCTAAAGGTCATTTTTTTTTTTAATGTTTATTTCTGAGAGAGAGAGAGAGGGACAGAGCATGAGAAGGGGAGGGACAGAGAAAAGAGAGAGACACAGATGATGAAGTAGGCTCCAGACTCTGAGCTGTTAGCACAGAGCCCAACATGGGGCTCAAACTCACAAACCATGAGATCATGACCTGAACCAAAGTCAGACACTTATCTGACAGAGCCACCCAGGTTCCCCTAAAGGTCATTCTTTTTAAAGCTGCACAATATTTCATAGTATTGGTACACTACCTATGCTAGTATATTTTCAGTGAGATTTTTCAAATGATCATTTCTTTAAAACTAAAGTGTAATATAATAAAGACTCATGAAATCTGTAATGGACGTAGTCAGATGAATTAGTTCCTTCTTCCATGCAGCTCTATAATCTTTAACATGGTTTTATGTGATCTATTTTAAAGACTTGATGGGCATTTAAATTATTTCCCTTTTTTTCTTATTAACAACAATTCTACAATAAATAGCCCTATATTCATAACTCTGTGCATGTCTCAAGCATTTCTATAAGCTGGGTAAGTAGACAGGTGACTGAATGAGGAATGTGGATGGCCAACACGACCCTCCAAAGTCTGTGCCAGCAGGCACTCTCGTCGTGTATGAGTGAATCTTAGGTTCTACAGCCTTAATCACACTAGATATTATCAATCTTGCTAACATGTACCAATCTGAAAAATGAAAAACATTTTACTGTCCCAATTTATATCTCCCTGATTACTAATGAGACTGAGCACTTTTTAATCATTGTTGACATTTCTGTAGGTCTTCTGCAGAAAGTATGTTCATTGTCCTATATCCAATTTTCTATGGGGTTGTTTTGTGCTTATTAATTTCTAGGAGCTCTTTATATATTATCCATGTGATCCTTTATTACAAATTTAAAGGATAAATTTTAGAAAATAATTAGTTTACTTTATGCAGTCTTTTGTAGTAAAAAAATAACTATTGTGTCTTCGTAAATTTAACAAATATTTGTGTTAATAAAAAAACTGATATAAATCCCTGCCTCTATGAAATTCACATTCTAATGTAGGAGGCAGACAATAAAGAAAATAAACAGGACAAGTATAAAGTATACTGGAGGGTAAAATGTGCTCTGAAGAAAAATTAAGCAGGGAAGGGTTTTCAATTTTAAATAGGGTTAAAGAAGCTCTCACTGGGGTGACATTTGAGCAAGAACCTGAAGGAGGTAGAGGCATGAGCCATGTGCTATCTGGGGTAACCATGGGCCAGACAGAAAGAACAGCAAAGGCAAAAGCCCTGGGGTGGCAGCATGCCCACAGGCTGCCATATCAACAAGGCCAGAGTGGCTGGAGAGGAATAAGCAAAGGGGAACGGAGTAGGAATAAGGTTGGAAAAGGGTGCAGACCTCATAAAACCCTTAAGTTGGTGAAAGGACTCTGGCTTTTACTTGAATGAGAAAGAGAGCCATTGGAGAATTCTGAGCAGAGGAGAGATGCTACTTAGAATTTAATGGCAGTATTCTGGTTGTGAAAGGCTGAGAGAGGGACAAGTGTGGAAGCACAGAACCCACTTGAGAGCCTACTGAAATAATCCAGGTACAAGATGATGGTGGCTTGAATGGGGGGAGGGAGACAGGCAGAGAAGTCTGAGGACTGGCCAAATTCTGGATCTCTTCTGAGTGCAGAGACAATAACTTGCAGATGGACTAAACATGGATGTGAGAGAAAGAAACACATGAAGGATGCTTCTTCCCAGGTGTGTGTCCTGAGCAACTGGGCTAACGGAGTTGTCATTCACCACACTGGGGAAGAATAAAGGAAAAGCAGGCTGGGGGGATGGTCTGGGGCACAGTCAATGTGAGAAGCCTTTCTAACATCCAAGTGGAGATAGATGTGGGGTAGGCAGCTGTATAGAAAAATCTAGAGAGTTCAGGGCAGAGGTCTTTGTGCAGATAAATGTAAGAGGCTCGATGAAGTCATTCAGGGACTGAACATAGAGGAAGAAGGATCCAAGGTTAAGGGGGATGAGGAGGTGGACCCTGCAAAAGGGACTGAGAAGTGGACACTGTTATTTCATACTTTTAAGTATACAATTCATGTAACATCTGTTTTTCAGCCTGAAGTATTAAAAATAGATCACATAACATCCTTCTAAATGTTACAGAAAACTAGAGGACTACAGAGTAATTTTAAGAGAATCAAATTCTTTCTTCTAAAAGGATCCAACCCAAATTTTATGGCTTTTTAATGTATTATATTTTTAAAATTTATTTTGAAAGAGAGAATGAGTCAGGGAGGAGCAGAGAGAGAGAGAAAGAGAGACAGAATCCCAAGCAGGCTCTACGCTGTCAGAACCCATGAGATCATGACCTGAGCTGAAATCAAGCATTGGACACTTAACCGAGTCACCCAGGCATCCCTGTACTATATTTTTAATTTTAAAGGAAAAACATGCAGCTGTAAAGACTCTAACAGTGATCTGTGATCTCATAAAGTCAACATCATGGGCTGGGCACATGGAATGATACATGAGGTTATACCACCTTCTGTTCACCCCTGTTCAAAACAGGGTGTGACCTGAATCATGCTTTGGTTATCCACAGCAATATGGCAGGACCTTCTGCCTTCTGGAAGAATTGGTTCCACTGTAATCTTTCTTCTCTCTCACGAGTACTGTTGCACCAAATCTGTTTCAGAAAATGCGCAGGCCCTTAAGATGTGGGTATTTCTGTCTTTGAGATGGCTGACAGAGTATGTATCTCATTCTTTTAATGTAATCTTGGGTTTAAAAATCAAAAATGCAGGCACTGGATGGCTCAGTTGGTTAAACACTCGATTCTTGATTTCAGTTCAGGTCATGATCTTATGGTTCGTGAGTTCAAGCCCTGCCCAGGGCTCTGTGCTAACAGCATGGAGCCTGCTGGAGATTCTCTGTCTCCCCCTCTGCCCTTCATAGAGCACACTTGCACACTCTCTCTCAAAAATAAAATATGTCTTAAAATTTATTTAAAAATAAGCAAACAAATAAATAAAAATCTAGAAGGAAGAGGTGCCTGGGTGGCTCAGTTGGTTGAGTGTCCGACTCTTGATTTCGGCTCAGGTCATGCCCTCAGGTTGTAGGATCGAGCCCCATGTCAGGCTCTGTGTTCATCATGAAGCCTGCTTAAGATTCTCTCTCTCTCTCTCTCTCTCTCTCTCTCTCTCTCTTTCTCTCTCTCTCTCTCTCTCCCTCTGCCCCCTCTCCACAACTCATGTTTTCTTTCTCTCGTAAATTAAAAAAAAAAAAAATCTAAAAGGGATAGTATGGTAACTGTACTAGAATTAAAATTAAAAACTTAATTGAAGGGGGGCCTGTGTCCAACTCTTGATTTCAGCTCAGATCATGATCCCAGGGTCATAGGATCAAGCTCCAAGTTGGGCTCTGCACTGAGCGTGGAGCCTGTTTGCGATTCTCTCTCTTGAGATCTCTCTCTGTCTCTGTCTCTCCCTCCCTCTGCCTCTCTCCCCTGCTTCTGGGCTCTCTCTTTCTCTCTCAAATAAAAATTTTAAAAAATTTAATAAAAAAGTAAAAACTTAAAAAATACACATGAAATAAAATTTACTAAAAAAAAAAAAAAAAATCTAAAAGAGATGAATCTCTCACTGTTATCTCCAGAGAATAAGATCAGAGATGGGGAATCCAAGAGGTAGAAGGGAAATTTACTTTATGTTTCACCTCCTTCTGAATATTTGAATGTACTGCTTTTATAATTAAAGAAAAGCAGAAAAGAAAAAGCAACAAGTCAATCTGCCTTTCAGGGGCAAAGTTGCACACTGCTCCAGGCAATCCCAAACACAAACCAAAAACACAGTCTGGGGAAAGACAGGGTTGGCTGCATGTCTGTATAATGAGGAAACCATCAAAGCAAAACCAGTGTTTTATTTTATGAGGAATCAGCTAAAGAGCCTTTGTCTTCTAGCTCCTAAAATGTGTTCTATAAAGCAAGCCCTGCGCTAGAGGCAGAGGACACACCTTCATGCCCACAGGGAGCTTACGTTTACGAGACAACAAAATGGAAGCCAGATGAGTAATGCGGGGGGGGGGGGGGGGGGGGGGGGGAGTTTGAAGATGGGTGTTGGGAACCCCTCTTGAGAAGTGACCCCTGTGTGACCCAGAAGCTGAGAACTGGATGATGGAGGGGGAGCTTACTGTGTCTGACATAGAGGAAGGCACTGCAGAGGCCCTGAGATGAAAAAGGGCATGTTTGATCAAGGGACAAAAGAAAGGGCAAAGGTGACTGTAAGGCAGGGTGAGGGACCCATCTGGGGTGAGTTTAGGAGGTGAGCTGGGTCCAGATGAGGAAGAAGGTGGCAGGTTGTGGTAAGAGGTGCGGCTTTTCCCCCTAAGGGGAAAGGGAAGCCCTGCAAGTGTAGCATGATCTGAGCTGTGTTTAGAAGACAACTATGCCTGCCACCTGGGTGGCTCAGTCGTTAGGCACACAGTGGAGCCCCACTCTGGGTGAGCTTGAGCCCTGCGTGGGGTGAACAACAGCACCACTTCGGGCAAAACACAAGCCCCACTTCAGGTGAGCCCTGCTTCTCTCTCCCTCTCTCTCTCTCTCTCTCTGCTCCTCACTCACTTGCATCACTCTCTTTCTCAAAAAAAGGAAGACAAGTATGCTTGGGGCATCATGACTGGCAAAAGCAGGTCGGGCCAAGGCAACAACTAATGGTGACAGCTAGAATGGGTCAGGGGCCAGGGAGATCATCAAACAAGTTTGGGGCCTGTTTTGAAAATATAACTGATGGAACTTGCTCTTGGCTTAGTTGAGGGGGAGTGATGGAGAGGATCCAAGATGACTTCCAGGTTTGGGCTCCAGCAAGGAGGTGGGAAGGAAGTGGTGGTGTTGACCTACATAGGGGAGGCTGGGAGAGCGGGACTCAGAGGGGAAATTATCAAGAGTTCCATCCTCAGGACACTTAGATGCTCAACAGACCACCAAGCAGAGATATCAAATAAATAAGTAGTTGGATATACAAATGTGGCTTAGGGAGAGCTACAGGCTAGAGACAAAAATTTGGGAGTCCCAAGAACACAAAATGTCTTTAAGCAATGGCACTAGATTCAATCACTTAAGAGTATATCTAAAGAAGGCAAAAGAAGAGGATCCAGGAAGCAACTAAGAGGAAAGATGTTTGTTAACCTCAGCACTACAGACAGTTGGGCCAGGTAATTAATTATTTGTTAGGGTGAGGCTGTGCATTGTGGAAAGTTTAGCAGCCTCCCTGGCCTCTACCCGCTGGATGCCAGGAGCACCACTCCCCCTTTCTCCCAGGATGTGACAACCACAAACGTGTCTCTACCTGTTGCCTAATGTCCCCTGGAGGAACAAAATCGCTTCTGATTGAGAACCAGGGGGCAAGACAGGGAACAGAAACCAGCAAAGGGAAGTCATTAGGAATGGCCAGTGAGAGAGCAGGAAAACCATGAAGAGGTGGTAGCACAGACAGCCAGGGTTGCAAGGACAGAGGAGTCAACTGGATCAAAGGCTGCAGAAAAAATAAAGCAAGAGAAGACAGAGAAATGTCCAACCTGGGGTTTGCAGGTGTCGGGATAAGGGCAGTTCCCTGGAGAAGGGGTGTTTGGAAGCCATCCTGGCAGAGGACAAGAAGAGAAGTGGGCCCAGAGCTCTAGCACTTTCGCTACAGAGGAAGGAGAGCATGCACAGCGCTTCCGAGGAACAGGGAATCTGGGAAAGCGATTTCCATTGCCAAAGCGTGCGTGTCTGTAGGCCAGCCAGGATGACCCTCAGAGTGGAGAAGACTGAGGGAGCAGGAAAGAGTGGAGAGCTCCAGTGAAGAACGTCATGAGAAGTCACGAGAAGTCACAACACCTGAGCTGGAGGGCTTACAGGTCTGGTGGCAGAGGATGAAGGAATTCCCTTTGGGAAGATTCTGTTTTCATAACTCATGCAGCAAGATCATTAGTTGAGGTAGGGGAAGGAAAAGTTGCCGAGGGAACAGAGTAGGGCTGCTGGGCTGTGCTGACTGCACGGCTGAGGTTTGTGGTCATGCATTAAATCCCAAGGCTGTGCGACTTTGTCCAGGGCAACTGCTCAGATGCAGGTGCACAGCTGGGGTCACCGGGTTTGGGACTCTCCCACCGGGCACAACGGAGAGAGAGGTGGATGGGCTGTTGCATGAGTCTGCATGAGAGTGACACTGAGGGTAACAGCCACAGAGGCTCTGCTGCTGGGTGACATAGGGGAGTGAAGACAGAAAGTGAAACTGTCATGGGATCAACACCCTGGAGGTCCTGATGATACTGAAGAATTACTGAAGCAAGGGTGCTAGGAGAGGAGGAGGAGGTCAACGAGCACGATGCAAGAACTCTGGTTACAGAAATTCCTATTGAGAAGCTTACGCCTCCCAGCTTGGGGTGTCAGTGAGGAGGGGAGCCCACATGGAGAGGAGCTGGTAGCAGCAATGGGAAACACATTAGTGCAAGGAGTCGTTCAATTCAGTGCCCCTGTGGTGGCAGTGAAAGGCTGACCTGTGCTGGAACTTGTAAAGACCCTGGGGTTGAAGGGCACAAGACAGACAAGACTCTTCACTGATGGAGCTAACATCCAGCGCACAAAATACTTTTGCCCTGAGGGCAAATTTCAGCCAAAGACACACAAAAACAATGTAATTGCCTTTCAGTCATACCTCATTTTTTTTTTTTAATGTTTATTTACTTTGAGAGAGAGAGAGAACACAAGCTGGGGAGGGGCAGAGAGAAAGGGAGAGAGAGAATCCCAAGCAGGCTCTGCGCTGTCAGCACAGAGCCCCACACGGGGCTCAAACCCACAAACTGAGATGATGACCTAAGCCGAAATAAAGAGTTGGACGCTTAACTGACTGAGCCACCCAGGTGCCCCCATCATACTTCACTTTAATAAACAAAACTGCATTAATCAGAGTTACTGTCCTTATTATTAAACCCCATACTTGGATGGGCATGATTTGTAGAGGTTCCCTAAACTCCAATCCATCCTCAAACGATTTGCCACCATCAAAGCTACCTACCCAGAAATATATCCTTCAAGGCCAAGAGGAATTCTGAAAAAGATACAAAAAATGGTCTGAGCAGTAACATGGAAACAAGTGGGCAGCCAGCCCCTCAAAGTCACCTCTTTGAAGGAGACAGAAATCAACTGGCTGTAAGTCCTCTTCTCTACACACATCCCTCCCTGGTGGTTTCTTCACATCCTTTCAGCACCATCCCAAATTTATATTCCCAACCCCTGCCCCTGACCCAAATGCGAGACTTGTTCTTCCAACCATCTGTGTCTCCACGTGGGCATCTAGAGGGCCTTAACATGTTCACCTCATGCACACAGAAACTCTGTTCTTCCGGCCCTCCCCTTTCAGGTAATGGTAACCCTATTCTTCCTGTTGCCTGAGCCAAGATCCTTGTCATGTGCTATGAAGACAGAGCAGGGCAAGGGAAGAGGGCCAGAGGCTCGTTACTCTGGGTGTTCAGAATGATCTGAGAGTGAGCTGTATGGATATTTGAGGAAAACGTGTCCCAGTAAGAAAGGTGGGTACCAGCAGAGGCCCCAAGACAGAACATGCCTGGTTGTTTGGAGACCAGGAATGAGCCAGTGTGAGCAGAACACAGGATGAGAAGGGAGATAGCACACAAAGTCCCCCTCTCTTACACTCCACAACTGATCTACTGGGAAATCCTACTGGCTCTACTTTTCAAACATGACCAGAATCCACAGATTTTTCACTACATTCACTGCTAACACCCTTGTCAAGCGGTGACATCTCTCCCCTGCAAGACCTAGCCAATCTTCCACCCTAGCCCACACCTCGGTCTCTTCTGTACTCACGTGTGAAAGTGTGCATGCACACGCATGCACGCACACACACACACACACACCACCTTGTCCCTCTATTCAAACTGCTCCAACGGTCCCCCCAGTCCCACCAAACCCTATGTACCCCAGACATCAGCTGGCAGGCTGTGTCCGACTTCAGCTCAGGTCATGATCTCATAGTTTGTGAGTTCAGG